>NC_138779.1:106131338-106553838 GCF_965119305.1 Pelophylax lessonae | reverse complement strand
AGAGTGAAAAATTTGAGGGGGTCTGAATACTTTCCGTACCCACTGTATATACATATATACATATATTGTGGCAGAGCGTTGCCCTGCAAGGGTCTAGAAGGGGGTTTTGACCCAGAGTTCTCAACCAGGTGGGTTGAGGAGCTCCGGGGAGCTTGTGACATGAAGAGGAAACTGGCTTTTCTGTTTCCTCACTGTTTTAAAAAGTCCAGTTTAGGACTCGGAGCCTGGAGATTTCTAAGTGATCCGGTTGGGATGAAATCTCTAATCCTGGGTCCAGATATTCAGAACAGCCAGCATAATAATTGGTCAGGTGTGTGCTGGGCTTTTAGTAGTAACCTGAACATGGTTCTGGGCTCCACCCTGGCAGACAGGATGTCGGGCCCAGGAGTCGGGAGTTGCCAACATTTGAAAAAAATTTCCAGGGACAATTTGAAGCACAGCTATCAATTACTTACCACACCCACTTCCCCAAAGCTCCGCCCACTCCGCATAATTAATCGCCGCCTACTGATCAGATTATAGGGTCTACTCAATAAAGAGAGAATTACAGGAAATTGAAAGGGGAATTTCAAACTTAAGGCCAAAGTAGCAGAGTTGGAATAATTCTCCCATTCAGCTGCACTACTTCTGCCTAAAGTTTCAAATTCTCATCACAATTCCCTGCAATTCTAAAGTGTCAAATGTGCTCAGGTGTAACCATACAAAAAATGTAATTTGTAAATATAAATAAAGTGCAAGGTGTAAATAAGTATGATTATACTATCTGGTATTATTAGGTTTTATCGTACTTATTTACACCTTGCACTTTATTTATATTTACATATTACATTTTTTGTATGGTCACATTTGACACTTTGTTCACAAGTTATGTTACCAAATATTTTGGCACATAAGATTGTTGCTTTCATCCTACCTACCTTCATGTCTGTGAATGTGTCTTCACTCTCCAAGGGTCCTTCTCTGCTCTGCTGTTGCGGCCGGCGCCGGCGAGGCACTACCAAGAACATGTGCCTTTGATTTAAAAATGTCGCCAGGAGGCGCCATTTACGTAACTGCGCATGCGCCCGCCTGGCTGAGCTTGTACAAGCTTTCCCGAGCCCGGCAGGTATCAGAACAGCGCATGCACAGTTACGATGTCGACCCGCAACCATTTTTTTTACGGGCACCGGCTGCCCATAACAGGCATTTACGGGCAGCCCGATTAACGGGCACTTGCCGGGACAATGTAAATTACCCGGGACAGGCTCCTATTTACCGGGACTGTCCCGGCAAAAGCGGGACAGTTGGAAAGTATGTCAGTGCAGCATGAGGCGGCTATCCATGTATTCCCAGTTATTGAGCAACCAGTCTGTAGGAAACAGACAAGGGCCTGGAGTTTAAGGCCAGAGCCGCAGTGCTGCAAGTTCAAGCCAGAGGGGCTGAATGATCGTTCCCTGGGAGGGAAACCCTGTTTTTTTTCTACTTGATGAACTTTCCTTTAATAAACATGGTCAAGGAAAGCCCTTAAAAGAAAGAAAAGCGAGTGGCGGTTTCCTTTAAACGTTCTACACTTGATGCGAGTCCCTACAATTGGTGGAGGAATGCTTTGTGCACAATCCGAGATCCCTGCAATAAAGTAAGTTCATCTGTTATATGAACTGTGTTTTGGTGCAAGAGACTGCACAATCTGTGTGTGCAGGTGAGGAGAACCTGCAAGAGAAAAGCAACTTGCTTTAACCATTTTAAGACCGGGCTTATTTTTGACACTTGGTGTTTACAAGCTAAAATCAGTTTTCTTTTGCTAGAAAACTACTTAGATCCCCCAAACATTATATATTTTTTTTATCAGAGACCCTAGAGAAAATAATGGAGATAGTTGCAATATTTTTATCACACCGTATTTGCGCAGCAGTCTTCCAAGAACAATTTTTTTGTAAAAAAAATCACTTTTTTTAATAAAAAAAATAAGAAAACAGTAATGTTAGCCCAATTTTTTTCCATAATGTGAAAGAAAATGTTATGTCGAGTAAATAGATACCCAACATGTCATGCTTCAAAATTGCGCACGCTCGCGGAATGGCGACAAACATTGATACTTAAAAATCCCCATAGGCGACAATTTAAAAATGTCTACAGGTTACCAGCTTAGAGTTACAGAGGAGGTCCAGGGCTCAAATTATTGCTCTCGCTCTAACGATCGCAGGGACACCTCACATGTATGGTTTGAACACCGTTTACATATGTGGGCGGGACTTCGGTATGCGTTCGCTTCTGTGCGCGTGCTAACGGGGACAGGGCGCTTTAATATTTTTTCCTATTTATTTTATTTATTATTTTTTATTTTTACACAGTTTAAAAAAAAATAAAAAAATTGATCATTTTTATTCCTATTACAAGGAATGTAAACATCCCTTGTATTAGAAATAGGCATGACAGGTCCTCTTTATTGTCAGATCTGGAGTCAAAAAGACCTCAGACCTCACAACTTCACTAAAAAAGAAAAGAAAAAAGTGTTGAAAAAAAATCAGCCCTTTAAACCGGTTGCTAGGCAACGACGTTTGCTGTTGCTCCGGTCCTCCAAGATCAAAGAGTGGAGTGAGGGCCATATTGCCTTCCTGTCTCAGAGGATCCTGGGCCGGATCGTTTTCCCTGGTGGGTCCGGTAAGCGGGGAAAACGCAGGGGGGGGGGGGGCACCTCTTCCCCGCACCTCTTCCGCCGCACTATAAGGGTGATCCCGCTGTGAATCCGCCGCTGGGACCACCTTTATCCTGCCGTTAAAAAAAATACTGGGGTTATGGCAGCTATCTGACAAAGGACCGAAGTAAAACCGCGTCGGGCGGTTGGTAAGTGGTTAAAGAGACAGTGCTCCAAAAGTATTTTTTTGTTTTTGCTGGACTGTGCAAAATGATTGTGGAGTGACTGTGAAGATGGGGCGGTCAAAGCTCCTGAAGGAAATAAGGATGGCTGAAATGACAGACAGAGCTCTGTGGCTGGAGGGGTTGTCACCACCTGAACGAGCCCCATACATGCTTGAACAGAGTTTGCTGAGGAGAAAGCCTGTTGTCCCTAGCAACACTGGTGCAAATAGACCAGTTATGGAGATGCAGCGTTCTCAGCTGGAAAGAGGATGCAGTGTGGGAAGCCTGGACAAGACAAGGAGGGAAGAGCAATGTTTGCGGTGCAGTGAGTGGGGGCATGCAGTCTCCAAGTGCCCTTTGTCCCAACCTCCAGTGCAAAGCTACCTAGGAAAATAAAGGTCGGCATCTGTGTTTGGGAAGCCCATGCTGAGTGCCAGGAGTGAGCAACAGGCTTACCGGAAGTTTGATAGGAGTGTGGTTGCCCATAGCAACGCCTGTGATGTCAAGGCTGTAGGGATTGCCTGCAGAGGATTATGGAAAGTTGAAAACCACGATGCTTCATGGAGAGAGAAGTCATCGTGTTCGGGAGAGCCAGCAAAATACAACTGAGAGTGCTATCTCCCATAGCAACTGGAGAAAATGTGCCAATCTGAAGCAGGAGCTACAGAGGTGAGGTGGCACACCAGGTCCACAGAGATGCCAGTGAGTTTCTGCATTTTGGGAGAGTGCCATCTCCTTTAGCAATGGTAGAAAGTCACCAAGTACCATGCCTGGAATGTGGTCAACTGGGGCATGGTGTTTTTGCTTGTCCCAGGTTATGGAATACAGCGGGAGATAATGTTGCTGGGCTTAACTATTTGTCTGCAAGATCAGATTCCGGTTAAAAGGTTTGCAGTCACCCCTGGCAACAGAGGGGAAATTCCTGTTGTGCCTGCAGGGGGTGCTAAACAGCCGGAGATGCCTGCTGTAGTTTCATCCCATGGCCACCAGAGGGAGTTGGCCAGTAGAAGTGCAGAAGAAGAAAGCCAACGTACTCAAGTGAACATGGCAAGACCTACACTAAAGGGTAAGAATGTTGCTTGTAAAATCATGGGAAAAACTAACTTTGTGATTGCTCACACTGGAGTGGAAGTGATTCTCAACTGGTGCAGAAAAGGACTTGCCTCGTTGCAGTGGGGAGGCAAGTGTTAAAATTGTATGTGATGATGTGAAACTTACTAAGGAGTATGACAATACTGCAATCGAGTTAACAAATGCTGATGTGATGCTTAACCACTTGCTGAACACCGCACGACTATTTACTGCGGCAGTCAGCCCATTACAGGCAAAGTACCGTCGGCAACGCGCTCCCGCCCCCGCTCATTACCTGGGGAGCCAGCGCGTGTGATCGGTGGCTCCGATGTCCGCCGGCCACTCGTGATCTCCCGCAGGAGAGGGAGAAAGACAGACGGCTGATGTAAACACAGTCGTCTGTCATTCTCACTAAAGTAATCACTGAGGCTATGTGATCCTGCTATGTAGGATCGTATGTCTCTGTGATAACATCACAAGCCACGCCCCCCCCCACAGTTAGAATCACGCCCCTAGGGACACACTTTAAGAGGTTGTAAACTCGTTTGTTTTTTTTTTTTACACCCTGCTAGAGAAAGACATAATGAGCTAGTGTGCATCGCATATTAGCTCATTATGCAATACTTACCTTAGAACGAGCCCCCGCCGTGCCGCTCACTCACCTCTATGACGGGCGACTGGACATGGTCTTCCGGGATCGCGGCATCCGGCCATCTGATTGGCTGGAGCCGCGGTGACGTGACTCCCGCGCACGGGAGCCGACAGTCACGGCACAGGACTCTGAAGGTACGGCACGATCGGCCGTTCCTTCAGAGCGCATGCGCCAGTGACGTCACTGGCGGCATGTAAGGTAAATATCTCCTAAACGGTACATGTTTAGGAGATATTTACAGTACCTATAGGTAAGCCTTATCATAGGCTTACCTATAGGTACAAGTTGGAGAGGAGGGTTTACTTCCTCTTTAACCCCTTGATCACCAGTAAAGTTAACCCCTTCCCTGCCAGTGTTATTTTTACAGTAACCGTGCATATTTATAGCACTGATTACTGTCATTGGTACCCCCAAAAGTGTAAAAAATGTCAGTTAGGGGTCCGATCTGTCCGCCACAAAGTCGCAGTCCCGCAAAAAAAATAGCAGATCGCCGCCATTACTAGTTAAAAAAAAAAAACAATAAAAATGACATAAATCTTTCCCGTAGTTAGTAAACACAATAACTTTTGCGCAAACCAATTTAAAATACGCTTATTGTGATTTTTTTTTTTTACCAAAAATATGTAGCAGAAAATAAATTGGCCTAAAATGTTAAAAAATTTTGAGTTTTAAATTTTTTTTGAGAATTTCATATAAAAAAATGTGAAAAATATTGTTATTTTTCAAAATTGTCGCTCTTTTTTTGTTTATAGCGCAAAAAATAAAAATCGCACAGGTAATCAAATACCACCAAAAGAAAGCTCTGTTTGTGGGAAAAAAGGACGTCAATTTCATTTGGGTACATCATCGCACGACCGCGCAATTGTCTGTTAAAGTCACGCAGTGCCGAATCGCTAAATAGGGCCTGGTCTTTGAGCAGCCAAATCCTCCGGGGCTTAAGTAGTTAATGAGGTAGGGGTGATTGCATAGGCATGTGCAGCCTATTGCATTAGGGTGTGCACCCCAAAGCACACGTGTGTGTGTGTGTGTGTATATATATATATATATATATATATATATATATATATATATATATATACAAACACACACAAACGCACTATATATATATACATACACACTTGTCAAAAGTATTGGGACGCCTGCCTTTACACGCACGTGAACTTTAATGGCATCCCAGTCTTAGTCCGTAGGGTTCAATATTGAGTTGACCCACCCTTTGCAGCTATGCCAGCATCAACTCTTCTGGGAAGACTGTCCACAAGGTTTAGGAGTGTGTCTATGGGAATGTTTGACCATTCTTTCAGAAGTGCATTTGTGAGGTCAGGCACTGATGTTGGACCAGAAGGCCTGGCTAGCAGTCTTTGCTCTAATTCATCCCAAAGGTGTTCTATAAGGTTGAGGTCAGGACTCTGTGCAGGCCACTCAAGTTCCTCCACCCCAAACTCGCTCATCCATGTCTTTATGGTCCTTGCTTTATGCACTGGTCCAAATCATTTGGTGGAGGGGGGGATTATAGTGTGGGGTGTTTTTCAGGGGTTGGGCTTGGCCCCTTAGACTCTAATGCCCTGTACACACGTGCAGATTGTCGGCCGAAAAGAATCGGCCAACGACCGATCGGCCGATTTTCGGCTTGTTAGTATGATGCTTCCGACAGCCGACAGCGCACTTTCGGCCGAAAAGAATCTGTCGTGCAAGCATTAAAATTTTTGTATGCCGACACCAGAGCGGCCGATTCTTCGCCAGTCAATACAGAATTCGGCCGACAGACAGCAGATTTGCAAGACTGGGCATGCTCAGAAAAGAAAAAACACAGGGAAAGTTAACCATCACATGACATCACTTCTGCAGTCGGCTGTAGTCGGCGGACAAAATTCTTGTGCAGTCTTTTGCACTTTTCAACAGACACGACAGCCCGGGGACAAAAGACGGCCGATCGTTCGGCCGACGATCTGCACGTGTGTACGAGGCATTAGAGCGTCAGCATGCCAAGACATTTTGGACAACTTCATGCTCCCAACTTTGTTGGAACAGTTTGGGGTTGGCCCCTTCCTGTTCCAACATGACTGGTCAGCAGTGCACAAACAAGGTCCATAAAGACATGAACTTTATGGGTGGTGGAAAATGAACTTCAAGTGCAATAATTTACATTATAATAGTAACTAAAACATATAAAATTAAGTGTAACAATCTAAAAAATAAAAATTCTAAAGTGCTCTACTGGTGTGAACCTTCCAACTAAAAGGTTTTTGCACTTAAGTTAAATTGTATGGCAAATATCTGTAGAGGGGTTTCACCATCCCTGCTAAGTTTTGAAAAAGATGTATGCCTTATTTTCCTTTTGATGTGTATTACATGTGAGGCAGTGATAGGGACTGATAGGCAGCACTAATGGGCACTTGTTCTCAGCACTGATTGGCACTGATGAGGCTGCACTTTTTTGGGGCACTGATGAGGCTGCCCTGATGGGCACTGATTGGCAGCACTGAGAGGTGGCACTTATTGGCAGCACTGATGGGTACTGATAGGTGGCACTGATAGGCAGCACTGATTGTCAGCACTGCTGGGCACTGATTGGCAGCCCTCCTGGGCACTAATAGGCAGCACTGATGGCTACTGATAGGCGGCATTGGTGGGCACTGATAGGCAGCACTGATATGCACTGTTAGGTGTCATTGATGGGCACTGATGAGGCGGCACTGGTGGGCACTGATGAGGCGGCACTGGTGGGCACTGATAGGCACTGTTAGGTGAAACTGAGGTGGCACTGGTGGGCACTGATAGGTGGCACTACTGGACACTGTTAGGTGACACTGATGGGCACTGATGAGGCGGCACTGGTGGGCACTGATAGGTGGTACTGATGTGCACTGATGAGGCAGCATGGTGGGCACTGATAGGTGGTACTGATGGGCACTGATGAGGCAGCACTGGTGGGCACTGATAGGTGGCACTGATAGGGACCACTTATGAACACTAACAGGGGAGAGGGGGAGTTTCACATTTAGCAGATAGTGAGGCTTGCAAGAGCTGCTCAGTGTGTGTGACACTGTCATGTAATGTAACTGCTTGCATGGAGAACCAGCTGTCAAAACTCGGTGGTGATGTCGAGGGTGGGCAGGATCAGGCAGCTATCAAACACCAGTCAATGATTGGGCATGCTTAAGAAAGGGGCAGAGCCACATAAACGAAGCGGCTGCCCAGACCCCATCCCATTGGCTGGTGTTTGATAGCTGTTTGGTCCCGCCCACCCCCGACATCCCCGCTGAGTTTTGACAGCTGGTCTTTCTCCCTGCAAGCAGTAACATTACCTGACAGTGTCACACACACTGAGCGGCTCTGGCAAGCCTCACTATCTGCTGAATGTGAGCCTGTTTCACTGGCAGCGCAGGCTACACACTACTTGGATGCAGCATTTCACGGCAGCCCCCCGGGTAGAAACTGTGTTAGAAGGGGGGTCCCAGCGGGAGGGGAGACATGACAGCCAACAGCACAGCTGCCTCTCCACCGAGTATCTCACTACCCTCAGTGCCAAAGATGGAGATCTCGGGAGACAGCCAGCGCTACACTAACAGACACCGGTGATTTGGGTGTGCCCAGGCCCACCCGGCACACCCCGTTCGCACGCCTACGGGTGATTGCTAATCAGGAAATGCTACCCCCCCTCCCACACCCCCCCAGCAACAGTATATAAGGCTGCAGAGGTGTCCCTAGAAACCTCCGGGGAGCTCTGTGTGTTGGAGCCAGAGGTTGCCTGGGACAACTGTAGTGCTGCTCTGATGGATAAGAGGGTACTTGACCATGGTGATGACAATAGGTTAAATGGTAAAACAAAAATGTCTGAAATTTACTTATGATGATAATGTGGTCTGTCACAGCTGATAAGTGTGTAGCAGGATTCCCAGCCATTTTGCTGGATGTGGGTCCTCCAGGGTCACCGCTAGCAGCAACAGCACATTTAAGCATGTTCTCTAAGTGTGAGCACTGAGACAAGAAACAGTCCGGCATCTTTGGGTTTTGTATTTGTTTTTGGAACAAATACAAAATGAGGGAATGAGTGGGATACTCCTCTGGCTCCACTATACACACAGAATGGGACAACTGAGAAAAATGCCTCTTGACGCTGACTTGACGGTGGCTGAATGCCGGTCAACGCCCGTTGGCGCTTGTTAACACTGACTTGCTGTCTGTGAACTTAAACTGGCTTCTGACACTTCCTTGTGACTCAAAAGTAGTGATGTCGCGAACATAAAATTCGCCGTTCGCGAACGGCGAACGCGAACATCGGCGAATGTTCGCGAACCGGCGAACATTGCGAACCGCCATAGACTTTAATAGGCAGGCGAATTTTAAAACCCACAGGGACTCTTTCTGGCCACAATAGTAATGGAAAAGTTGTTTCAAGGGGACAAACACCTGGACTGTGGCATGCCGGAGAGGGATCACACAAAAAAAAGTTCTTAAAAATTGTAATTTTTTGATAGAGAGCCAATTATTGGAAAAATTAAAAAAAAAAATTCTTTGGATTTAGCATCTGGGGGGTCTAAAAAGTGTACCTGTGAAGTTTCAGCTCTGTAGCATGTCCGGAACCAGAAAAAAAATACGAATTAGGGTTAGGGTTAGGTTTAGGGTTAGGGTTATTTTTATGGCTAGGCTTAGAGGGTTAGGGTTAAGGTTAGAGGGTTAGGGTTATGGTTAGAGGGTTAGGGTTAGGTTTAGTGTTAGGGGCTAGGGTTAGGGTTACGGTGAGATACTTAGGGTTAGAGTTAGTAGCCCTACCCCTACCCCTCTAACTCTAACCCTCTAACCCTAAGCACTAAAAATAACCCTAACCTTAGCCCTGACCCTAACCCTAATTCTATTTTTTTTTCTGGTTCTGGACATGCTACAGAGCTGAAACTTCACAGGTACACTTTTTAGACCCCCCCAGACACTAAATCACACAAAAAAGTTATTAAAAATTGTCCTTTTTGATAGAGAGACAATGATTGGAAAAATTAAAAAAAAATAAAAAATAAAAAATTTCTTTGGATTTAGCATCTGGGGGGTCTAAAAAGTGTACCTGTGAAGTTTCAGCTCTGTAGCATGTCCGGAACCAGAAAAAAATTACGAATTAGGGTTAGGGCTAGGGTTAGGGTTAGGGTTAGGGTTAGGGTTAGGGTTAGGGTTAGGGTTAGGTTTAGGGTTAGGGTTATTTTTATGGCTAGGCTTAGAGGGTTAGGGTTAAGGTTAGAGGGTTAGGGTTATGGTTAGAGGGTTAGGGTTAGGTTTAGTGTTAGGGGCTAGGGTTAGGGTTACGGTGAGATACTTAAGGTTAGAGTTAGTAGCCCTACCCCTACCCCTCTAACTCTAACCCTAAGCACTAAAAATAACCCTAACCTTAGCCCTGACCCTAACCCTAACCCTAGCCCTAACCCTAATTCTATTTTTTTCTGGTTCTGGACATGCTACAGAGCTGAAACCTCACAGGTACACTTTTTAGACCCCCCAGACAATAAATCCAAAGAATTTTTTTAAGTTTTATTTTTAAGTTTTTTTTTTTTTTTTTTTAAGTTTTCCAATAATTGGCTCTCTATCAAAAATGAAATTTTTTAAGAACTTTTTTTGTGTGATTTAGTGTCTAGGGGGTCTAAAAAGTGTACCTGTGAAGTTTCAGCTCTGTAGCATGTCCAAAACCAGAAAAAAATATCATTTTTCAGTAGAGCAGGGATGGTGAGAACCCCTTTTACACCTATATGATCTTTTTTTTCTGGTTCTGGACATGCTACAGAGCTGAAACTTCACAGGTACGCTTTTTAGACCCCCCCAGACACTAATCCAAAAAAAGTCATGCCTGCCACCATATATATCAGTGGTGGGTGGGCAGTGGCACTGCAGTGGGCACAGTACACTCTGTGGACCTGACAGTCACTGGCACCCAGGCAACTGCAATAATAAAAAATATATATTTTTTTTTTCAATTTGCAACAAGATGCTGTGCCACCGTATATATATCAGTGGTGGGCAGTGCACTGCAGTGGGTACAGTGCACTCTGTGGACCTGACACAGCACTCACTGCAATGACAGAGGAAAAAAAAATATTTTTTAAAATGCAAGGTACTGTGCCTGTGCCACCCGAAATGAGTGTGGTGTGCACACAGTACAGTCTGTGGTGGGTCTGTGGCCTCTCACACACAGCGGGCAGGCAACTGCAGTGTACGTAAGATATATATGTATATATATATATAGATATATATATATATATATATATATATATATATATATAAAAGTACTCAATTACCAGCCCTAAAAAGGGCTTTTGGGGACACTAGATATATATATAAAAAGAAAATTACACAAATACCAGCCCTTAGAAGGGCTTTTTGGGGTGCTGTCAGGATGCTGTCCTTACAGCAGTAGTGGACCAAGAACACTGCAAGACCAGGAACACTGACTAACTGTCCCTAGCTTAACAGCAGCAGCAGCAGCAGCAGCAGCAGCAGCAGCAGCAGCAGCAGCAGCTCTCCCTGCTCTCACTAACACACACTGCTTCAGAATGATCTAAGATGGATGCTGCCCTTGCTTATTTATAGGAGGTGGGAGGGTGTGGGAGGGAGGTACGCTGATTGGCTGGAAATGTGCCTGCTGACTGTGAAGTTCAGGGTCAAAGTTTGCCTCAATGATGTATTATAGGGGGCGGACAGAACATTGCATATGTTCGCCCGCAGCGGCGAACGCGAACATGCTAAGTTCGCCGGGAACTGTCCGCCGGCGAACAGTTCGGTACATCTCTACTCAAAAGTCCTTTGTACTGCTCCCTTTTAGCCTTCCTGGCTGAGGTAGCTACTTGTAATCACTGCTGCAACTCTTAACTCTTCAGGGCCCAACCGCTGGCACCGTCTTTCTCTTCAGGGTCTAAACACTGGCACCCCCTTTCTATAACTCCTGCACAGGCTAGCTGCTCCTGGATCCCTCTGACCTTCCGGAGGGGTCCCCTAGCCTAGGCAGACCCCTGGGGCAGTTTACAGTACTCATGACACTGCTTTCTTGGAAACTCCGGCCCCCACAGCTCCGCTTGGTCCTCAGCACACTGGATCCTTCTCTGCAGCTCAGCTCAACCTTCTGTCCTCTAGGCCAGCCGCCCAGGACATCCGTCTCACACTGAGAGGAGGAGAGACAGCCGTCACCTCCCTCCTGGGACTCTGCTTCCCGCCAAAGACATCCTGCCATGTGCTCCCCACAGACTTATACCCTCTCCCAGGATGCATTGCGGCAGCATCTGCCTTCTGGGATAGATACAAGCCCCGGTGTGCTATTGGTCAGGTTTCCTCCACTGTCCAATGAGAGCCCTCATTGGATGCAGTCACACCTGAGAACACATGACAGCCTAGCTGAACAATTGTACCCTGCTGATAAGCAGACAAGGTCTCCGCTATAGGTTACCTAGCACCTACCTAGGAGGGTGCTACAAGTGTTTATGAGTTTAATGAAGTGCCACCAGAGCATGGTGGTGAAGGTGTGGTATTGCAGCCTGCTATAGTTAAAAAGGTATTGCCACAGTCTACTTTGAACAAAAGTGATATGTGCAATGTGTGTGCTGCTGAGCCACTCTGTCCTGTGTCTCCTTCGGTAGATGGAGCAGTGCTGCGGAGTGATGTGGATTGAGGCACAAACAGGGCAGACTGGGATGGTATGGCCATAAGGATATTAGCATGGTGAAATTTCTAAAGGAAATAGTGAGATGGACACAATTTCTGCTGTGTTAAATGGAGGGACTTGCAGAGCAGCTTTTGGACAAGGGCTCGCTTGCTGCCGTTGCAGATGATGGCCCTCTCTGGATAGAAGGTACTAATGAGGATGAATACACAGCAGGAATTTTGCCCATAACCCATAAAGAAGTTAATGGAGACATATACCAAGCTGATATTCATAGAGAAGACCTGGAACAGATCATTGACTCTGAGCCTGCGAGTTTTATGGTGAATCCCGCACCTGGCTGTGTTCTGGGAGAGCACCAGATTTATTTTATTGGATACCTCCAGCGGGGAGGAACCCCTTTTAAGAAGCACCATCTCTAAGGCACCAGTAAATGAGTCTCTCCAGGTCCCCAGGAACATGAAGGACCCCGGGAAGGTCTTATGTGTAGAATCACGGTGCTTTGTTTTGACAGATGTGCTGAGCGAAATATTAGGCTGCATTCACATGTCAGCGTTTGGATCGCGGGCAGAACCGCCGCGGTTCCGCCCGCGATCCGGAGATTATTGCAAATCGCGGGACGCCTAGCGTTGCCCGTTGATTTGCAATAGCCCCCCAAACGCCGAGCGATGTTGCCGCGATTTCCGCCTGCCGAATCGCGGCAACATCGCGCAAACAAAATCGCGGGACGCAATACGCTCCAAAGAAGCTCTTGTACTTCTTTGGAGCGTATTGCGTCCCGCAATTTTGTTTGCGCGATGTTGCCGCGATTCGGCAGGCGGAAATCGCGGCAACATCGCTTGGCGTTTGGGGGGCTATTGCAAATCAACGGGCAACGCTAGGCGTCCCGCGATTTGCAATAATCTCCGGATCGCGGGCGGAACCGCGGCGGTTCTGCCCGCGATCCAAACGCTGACATGTGAATGCAGCCTTAGAGTACTGGAAGGTACAGCCAGTGTATACTTCACTGTCTCCACGTTCGGGAGAGCTGGTACTGCGGAGTACCGCTAACTGGAGCTGGGTTTTACAGGCTGTAGCGGACAAAGGTGGCCAATATGGGAGTTCTGTGATGCCTTTCTTGTTGGTCATGTTGAAAATTGTCTCACAATGCATTGCCAGGTTACCTCTTAGTATTGTTCGGTATGAGAGTCACTCTGGAGTACTGTTGGACAGGACAGAAGTCTGAGCGGAAGTGCCAGAGGGCACAAGTATATGTGATGTGGTAGTGGTCGTCAACCCAAGGTGAAATTATGCAATGATGATTTGGTGTCAGGACAGTTGCTGGAAGAGGGTCATGTGCCAGTGGAGTTGGTGGATAGTGATGTCGCCGTGGGAGGTAATCATTCCTGTGATTGGCAAGGCAGTGTCTGGAGAGCAAACACTGAAATTAGTTATGATAACTGTATTGATGGTTTTGACAATGAGGAAAAGTGCAAATTACTGGTTACCATGGGTGACAACAAAAATAAAGGTAGACCTGATGGTCAAGGTGACATGGTTGCTGCTAATCGTAACAAAAAAATGCAGGAATATGAACAATGATATGACAGCCACAGAGGGAATAGGTGCAGTATAATTGGTGCCCCCTGCAGGCTCAGGAGGGTAATTCTGGGAAAGATTTCCAGACGTCCAGGAACCTCCCAAGTTAAAAGAGTAGAAGGTCAGAGGACACTGGCCCAAAGCTTAACAAGGTGTCCTTAAAATAGTTTTTTAATTCCAAAATAAAAGAGCCCACGCATATTACTGAAGTGTTTAAAAGTGTGACCCCCTGCATAATTAAATCAAGCGAGAAGGGTTTGTCCAGAGGAAATCGAGGGAGCCCCTTGTAACTTTAAAGGCACCCGACACCTAAAGGGTAGTAGTCAGCCTAGGGGTAAAAAGGTACCAAGATGTGTAAACTCCCTGATGGTAAAAGGACTAGTATGGCCCCAAGGAAAATAGGCAGATGGTGCTTTTGGAAGAACTGTTTTTAATCTAAAAAACCCAGGTATAAAGGAGTGCAGATATCGCTATATTCTCATATAATTCATCAAATGCAGAACACCGTATAGAGTCTGCAGCATCCATAGCAGTGAAAACCATTTGCCATTGATGACAAGTATCTGATAAGTACTGACTGCTCTTACAGTGATTCTGTCTATACTAACATTTGCTAAATATGGGAAATGCCCAATGACAACATATATTACCTGCAGACCATTGCTCCCTACCCAAAAAAGAGGATTAAGATTGTGGCTTGGGACTTTGATTTAGCAATTGTGTCTGTGTGAAATATTATAGAGAACAGAGAAGTATAGACATACTGTATATGCCACATGCTATAAGATTGGAATGTCTCTGTGGTATGGGAATCATACATTAATGTGTGCTCTGAAGCCTATTTAATACATGTTCCTTTGAGGGAGGGTCTTTTCTCTAGGACGAGAGACCTTTTTCCATATATCTGACCTCCTTTTGACCAGAAACATCTGTGTATATGTTAACAGGACTGTATATTGCATGCACCTGTGTAAGGGAGGTGACGAGTTCTATACCTTTGTGGGGACAATTTGTACACCACCAGTCTACCTCCTCTGGACCACTAGTGACAGTGTCAATAATTTTTACTTATAATTTGTATTTCTTTGGATCATAGAGCAATGAAGTTGACTCTTAGATATGTCTAGACCAAAAAGCATGACCATACCACCTACACCCAAAGCACTATTCACTGCTCAAATCATATAGTCCTGCTCCAAGCCTCTTTGAAAAATGTATAAGGCAGATCTTTCCTGAAAGGTGTGGATGGACAAGGATTTTTCAGGACGAGTCTACTCTGTCAACTTAAGACGATTATTATTTTTGGGAGTTGCATTTCTTAGTCTAGTAACTTTACACTTTGATATATCTGAGCTAATTATTAGGAGCAGGTTAGCTGGAACTTGATTTTAACATATCCTGTGATGTGTATTGTACAGTGGCGTACAGTGGCGGCCCGTGCATAGGGGGCGCCAGAGCGCCGCCCCCCCCCCCCTACCCCCTAAAAAAAAAGAAAAAAAAATAGAAAAAAAAAATTACAAAAAGAACAAATAAAGTTTTGAAAAAAAAAATCGTGTTCGCAGACCTATGCGATGGGCCTGGTGGCTAGGGGGGGGGGGGGGGTGGGGTTTACGACCCAGAAGAGGCGCCGATTGGCTGCCTTCTGGGGGTGTAACCTGGGCGCAGGAAAAAACGCTGAGCCACCCCCACCTTCGTGATATCCTGGCTGTGATTGGTCCAGTCTCCAGCCTGGACCAATCATCATCCAGGACATCGCTGACTCGCAATGGGGGCGTCACCGCCCGATCTCCTTCCCGCCACCCGGAACGGAAGACAGAAGACTGAAGAGGAGGACGTCCACGGCGCTGCTCGTCTCGGTTCCCGGAATCCCGCCATCCCGCCGCCGTCAGAAGGTAAGTGATTGAAGCGGCCGCGGTGTACGCTAGCGGATCCTGCCTGCCAGTAGTGGTGTTGGCCAGTGTGACACTGACCGGACCCAGGGGGGACGATCCTGCTGTGCAGGTAAAGAGCAGATGTCAGAGTGGTGCCAGGATGGAAGTACTGTGGGTACAGTGTGTGTCATCCTGGGTGATGATGGATCGGAGCCCCCTCCCCAGTGAGACTCATGTCCTGTTATCCCCGGAGTAGTCCAGGTCTCAGGATTATAAGCAGGATCTGGACATATCCCATACTCTGATTTCTACAGATTTCAGCAGATCAGCCCCCCTCCCCTATAATAATAATAACTATAACTGCCCCCCTCCTTATAAAAACAGACAATCTTCATCTTCCTTTGTATTTGATGTTATCATTACCAGGTAATGCATTATGAGAAGGCAGACATGCTTTGTTTCTAACTGTAAAATGTGTATTACTGTAGTATGTGTACAGTGACAGCATCAAAATCTGAAATTATGGCCAGGCCTCTAACCCCCTATTATTGGGATATATACTGAGAGACACCTTAATATGGGATGTACTGAGAGTGGGAAACCCCCTATTATGGATATACTGGGAGACCCTCTATTTTATTACATGGGTTCTCTCAGTATATACCAGAATAGGGGTCTCTCAGTATATATCCCATATGTGGGGGTCACTTTCAGTCAGTGTATCCCATAATAGGGTGTCTCTCACAGTATATCCCATAATAGGGCCCCTGTTCCCTATTATGGGATATACTAGTACTGATGGACCCCTTAATATGTGATATATTGGGAGAATTTGTTCACGCAAGCGAAATACAGGGGCCAAAATGGGTGGAGTCTGTAAGGGGTGTGGTTTCTGAGAAGTGGGAGGGGTCAAATGGAAGGGCGGGGTCTTGCGCCCCACCTTTTTAAAACTTCACCAGCCGCTACTGGTATTGTATATGTATTTTTCTACAATAAAGGCAATTTTTGTGTGCAAATGGTAGTAGCCACACATTTACCCCTTTTTTTCTTTTATTTTTTTTTCATATCTCGTATTGAAGATACTTTAATGTTAGTAATTTGAGAATGAAAAGGTATTTACAGAATTGATGTTTGAAATATTTTTTTGAAGTACATAGGTAGGGGTTGAGCTTGTATCCATTTTGGTGCACCAGTGTGTACACACGATACGAAAATCTGAAGGGAAAATTCGTCCGACGAGCGATCTGCTGATTTTCGGATTGTTAGTATGGTGCTTTCGACAGCTGATTACGAATTTTCGGACGACAAAAACTGGATGTGCAGGCTATAAAATTTTTATTGTACGTCAACACAACGTCCAATTTTCATTTAATTAGTACAGTTTTCGTCTGAAAAAAATCATAAGAGCAAGACTAGGCATGCTTGGAAACGAAAGAACGCATACAAACCAATTCAACACATGACATCACTTCTGAAGTAGAATTCTGTCATACGGGAATTTTCGTATGAAAGTAACCTCTGCACTTTCCACATCAGACTAGCATGCAACAAAAAACGGAAGACAGATCGTTTGATAATCTGATCATGTGTACGGGGCTTTAGCATCCATAGCTTCCAACCAAGGCCATCAGAAATCCATGTAGCCCTGTACAGCCTACCTGATAGGATCCCCTTAGTGTAAGCCCGGAAGAGCACTTACTGACCCTTGAGCACCACTCCTTCTTACATAGTTACTGTACATAGTTAGTCAGGTTGAAAAAAGACACAAGTCCATCTGGTTCAACCAACAAAAAAAAAACGTATTGAAAACTCAACCATACAATCCCATATACACAATCCTATACCCGCAGTATGGCCCCAAGTTCATACCCCATGTGCACCACCCTTAGGCTGGGTTCACATATAATATTCAACCGCAAACTAAAGAGCAAACAGTACCAAATTTCTAAAGTGCAAGTAATGTGAAGCAATCTATATGTGCATACACCATAAGCATAAATTGAATATTAAAAACAAATAAATCATGAAGTCCAATATGATCTAAAAAGCAAGTAGCTAGTTAAAGTCCGTAAATGGACTCTGGACAGTCCCAAAACACAATTTCTTCCAAAAGGTGCTGCTGTGCAGAAGAATTCTAAAGTGCCGTAGTGATCCAAAAATCACACGGTGGCCTGTGCTCCACACTCCCTTGTGCTTAAACTCAGCAGATAGTATGGACCCCTTAGCAAAACTGCATGTGGGTCTAGCAGGCTTAGACTGGTGAGCAGAGAGATGTCATTTTCTCTAGGTCTTCCTATGTGGTTACCACTCATGCATGAAGAAGAGAGAATCCATATAGTACATTCAAGTAAAAGATTAAAAACACACTTGCAATATTCAGAGGTAATATTCGCTTTGTACAAACAACCTATGCGTTCTTTATAGGGCAATCGGCTCAATCCAGGAACTGGCTTGGTTTTCACAACCTCGCATGTGTTCCACCGCTCACCGGACGTGTTGTCACTGAGGAACTGGAATCCCCATCAACACGTTTCACCCCTCTCACGGGGTGTTCTCAAAGATCTGTTGGGTTCACATATATGCGGGTATGGTTTTGGCGCAAAGTCCAGCGTCCAGTGCAGTTTCCATGCAATGGTTTAGGTGCAAATTTGACACTGAAATTGCCTACATTCATGTGAACCGACTCCATTGAAAGCCCGTTTGGTCCACATGTTAAGCGAATTGGATGTGGTTCAAAACGCATCCAAATCTCATAGATTTGAACCAAGCCTAAGAATTCTTACTTTGTTGGCAGAGGGGAGTTTGCTAGTACTGACTAAAGCCCCGTACACACGTACCGATCGTCGGCCAAACGATCGGCCGTCTTTTGTCCGCAGGCTGTCTTGTCTGTTGAAAAGTGCAAAAGACAGCACACGAACTTTGTCGGCCAACAACAGCCAACTACATAAGTGATGTCATGTGATGGTTAACTTTCCTTGTCTTTTTTCTTTTCTGAGCATGCCCAGTCTTGCAAATCTGCTGTCTGTCGGCCGAATTCTGTACTGACTGGCGAACAATCGGCCGTTCTGGTGTCGGCATACAAAAATTTGAATGCTTGCACGACAGATTCTGTTCGGCCGAAAGTGCGCTGTCGGCTGTCGGAAGCATCATACTAACAAGCCGAAAATCGCCCGATCGGTCGTCGGCCGAATCTTTTCGGCCGACAATCTGCACGTGTGTACGAGGCATAACTGTCCAGGAAGACTGCAGCACTGCTACAATGTGAGAAAACGTCTCTGATCTGACACTGAGGCAGTGATCCAGACAGGCAGTGCCAACTGTACACATCCTATACATTTTTACTGTGCTCACCTTTATACCTTACATTGTGCCCACACTGGGCTATTTGTATCATATGCAGATTACTGTATATACAGCAAATATCACAAAGAAGCTAACAGGGTCTGACCGTTTAAACTGTGCAAATATTTATCCATTCTATAGGTATCATTAAGCATGTCAGCAGAGGTGCCAGGCACAGCCTTTCCTGTAAAAAAGAGAGGTTTGGGGTGCACCCGCGCTATGGATAGCAACACAAGCACTGAATCAACAGTTTTAAATGCAGAGTGTGGGGATCAGATGGTTATGCTGCCTCCAACTTACCACAAGGGTAAAGAAATGTGGGGGTTTATGGGAGGTGTTGGTATGGGGCGCTACCACCTTGCACAGCGAATTACTTCGTTGTATATGATCCAAAAAATGAAAGTGCACAGTGCTTATTGGTGAAAGATTAAATGTGCAATATAGTGCAGATTTAAAATTAAATTAAATTAAAATTATAAAATTATAAACGGTAGTAATCGTGTATCAATTGGATTGTATGTGTCACTCATCGGATGTAAACAATCATATAGTGACCAGTGCAAAAAAAGTGCTAAGTGCAATATAGGTGATCAATAGATACTTTATTGTGGCCTCCTTTGAAAGAGGAAACTGACATCCGTGGTGAATATTACAGAACACTATGCAGTGTAAAGTGAGAGAGTAAAAACGCCTGTGGCGCGTGTTAGGAGTGAGAAGTGCTAATACCGTGGGTAAAGCACTTACCAAAAGTCCTCTCCCTTCTCACTCTAATATACTGTGTCTCCCTTCTCCGGATGCCTGTGAGAGCTGGTTGTTCCGTGCATACAGTTGCGCTTGCATCTAGGGAGTCAGTATACAAAAGACCAAGAGAGCTTCCATTGCGTAGTATAGTACATTATTGAGGGAAAAAATAGCATCGACTCACTGTTAGGAAGTTCACCGTCAGCTTGTTTGGTGTGTCTCCAGTGTTCGGCCGCGCGGTACTTCCGCGTTCCACCGGCCGGAGCCACCTAACCGGAAGTGACGTTGACGCTGCTTTGCCGCTCTACGCGTTTCGTCACTGCGACGTCATCTCAATTTAATTTTAAATCTGCACTATATTGCACATTTAATCTTTCACCAATAAGCACTGTGCACTTTCATTTTTTGGATCATATACAACGAAGTAATTCGCTGTGCAAGGTGGTAGCGCCCCATACCAACACCTCCCATAAACCCCCACAGCCTTTCCTGTGCCCTCAGGTACTGCCTTCTCAGAGCTATACCATGCTCACAAGCACTTTTAGAGATTACACTGGGCTCACTGGTACTGTATGTATTATAGTATGACTAAATTAAAGAAGAATTCCAGGTTTGGTATTTTTTTGAATAGTTACAGCCTTAAACCAATGTAACTATGCACAGTACATCCAGAAAGTATTCACCGCACTTCACTTTTCCACATTTTACACATTACAGCCTCATTCCAAAATGGATTAAATTCATTTTTTTTCTCAAAATTCTGCAAACAATAAATACCCCATAATGACAACATGAAAGATGTTTGTTTGAAATCTTTGCAAATGTATTAAAAATAAAAAACGAAAACGAAACTTTGGCACCAATTACAGCCCCAAGTCTTTTTGATTATGAAGCTACAAGCTTGGTTCACCTATTTTTGGGCAGGTTCTCCCATTCTTCATTGCAAGACCTCTCAAGCTCCATCTTCCACCTGACTGCCCTGGCTGGCTTGACCCAAGCCTATTTATGAGGTGCCTACCCCCTTCCAGCCCCTTTTTGCTGGGGATTGGTTGAGAACCTCATAAATATGCCAAACCACTCCCCGTAGCCCCCACCCCTATGTCTACAACATTCTCCAATGTTCCAGAGAACAGGGGAGGCACCAGGGAGGCTGCTTGCTAAGTCATCCAGCCCCTGAGTCACTTATCCCTGACCCAGATTCACAACCCAGGCCTGGCTCTCAGCCAAACTAATTTACCTACACTAACAAATAAACTATGTACGCTAGCTGTAGGGTGCTACATGTCGAAGTCCAGGCAAAAGGTTGCAGTACACTAAAAAATATTTTATTCACAAGAATTTAGCATGATCATATATATAAGGGGGCCCTACACCGACTACCAATGTAGGGGAACACAAGTCTGACGACCAATGTAAGGGAGCACTACATTTACCACCAATGTAAGAGAATACTACTCTATAGTTATATGGAAGCTCACACTGATTCTGGGTCAACCACAGGATAGCTTCCTTGTCCCTAAAAAACAGGATTCTGGCGAGGAGGAGTCCAGGTAAAAATCCTGGGGGCTAAGGACTCATTGGTACCCAACATCCTCTTCCCATAGAAAACAAAACCAACAAAGAAGTAACCCCCCAATTCAGATTTAATCCAGCTAGCAAGGAAAATCTCTGGGCTGCGGCCCTCAGAGTCCTCCGGGAAACCCAGGAAGCCAAGATTGTCCCTGCACAAACCATCCTCCCAACTACCCCTGTGTAGCATTGTGTTCCGAAAGATTCTTCCTAACCACCTGAAGACCCGGCCTGTTCTGACATTTTATGTTTACAAGTAAAAATCTGCTTTTTTTGCTAGAAAATTACTTAGATACCCTAACACTATATATATATATATATATATATATATATATATATATATATATATATATATATATATATATATATATATATATTTAGCAGAGGCCATTAAGAATAAAATGGCAGTCATTACAAGTTTTTTTTATGTCACACAGTATTTGCGCAGTGGTTTTTTTTTTTTATTTCAAATCCAATCTTTTTGGAAAAAAATACAACTCGTTTGGGAAGGCTGTCCACAAGGTTTAGGAGTGTGTCTATGGTAATGTTTCACCATTCTTCCAGAAGCACATTTGTGAGGTCAGGCACTGCTGTTGGATGAGAAGGCCTGGCTCGCAGTCCCCGCTTTGAAATAAGGGAAAAAATAGATCATAAAAATAAATTAATTCCAGTAGCGCAAGGATGGTGGCAACCTCTCACCACCACTAAATTGTATGTATACAAATAATAGTCTAAGACATACGTTGCCCCAAATAAACCAATGATATGTAGAGAACAAATCTCATAATATATTCATAACTGTAAAATATAAATTATGAAGTATGAAGAAAAAAGTCCATATGCATAAAACCATAAAAATCAATATCATAGCACTAAATGTCCATGAGTGAAACTTCCTGGGATGATAAATAGATGTGCAGCAAAGTACTGGGTCACCGCTTATTGCCACCACCGTGTTCGGGGGGGGGGGGGGGGAGTAAAAATGCACACTCACCAACACTATTGGCTTAAACAATCTTGTGGTTAAGCTAACAAGCCAAGACAGAGTCACCTCCAACCCAAAACATCCCGGATATCCTTAGTATATAGCAGGTAATGCCGCAGTGCTCCATACCGTCTAGTTCAAAGCAGCATATTCATTGATATATTCAGCACTGCTCACCAAGGCAACCATTATCAGAAAGTGGACAATCTGAAATTTGTAGAATTTGAAGGAGATTATGGTTATTACAAAGCAGAGCACATGGAACACCAATAGTCCAATCACAAATGGTTCTGTCCATCGACTGGTGCACGCCGGAACAGCGCCCACACTCCGGACTCCGTGGAAGCGCATTTGTGAGGTCAGGCACTGCTGTTGGACGAGAAGGTCTGGCTCGCAGTCTCCTCTTTAATTCATCCCAAAGGTGTTCTATCGGGTTGAGGTCAGGATTCTGTGCAGGCCAGTCAAGTTCCTCAACCCCAAACTCGCTCATCCATCTACTGTTTCTGTTAAAAAAAAATTTGCAAACAAATAATCTTTCTTCATAAATTCATAAAATGTATTCTGCTACATTTTGTTTTTGGTGAAAATAACCCAAATCAGTGTATATTATTTAGTCTGTAGGAAAGTTTTAGAGGCCACAGATCTGATATTTCTGAAAATCCATTAAGCCTGATGTACTGATGGCCGATCTCATTTCTTGATGCTCTAAAACACCAGGACAGAACAACTACCCCCAAATTACCCCTTCTGGGAGATCAGACAGTCCAAAGGTATTTAGCCAGAGTCATGGCAAGTTTTTTTTTTGTAAGTAATTTTTTTTTTTTTTTTGGAATATAAAGAAATTGAAAAAAAGAATTTTCAATTTTTTTTTATATGGTTGCCAGTGCAGTACAACATAATCATATAATGGGTATGGCAGTCATCAGGGACACTGATTGGTGACAGTATGTTAAAAAAATAAACAGGGAGGTCAATCAGCCACAGCTCATGGAACCCCTAGCGGCCTCTAAAGAAACCTTTTGGTTCCATAGAACCCTGGTTGAGATGGCTGCTCTTGGCACTCCTCCACCACCTTGTTCTTCTGCCAAAGCTGCAGGAAAGTCCAACACTTCTGGCATTGGTGGCATACTTAAATTTTTTTCCTCCTTGCCTAACCACGATGCAATGCAATGCTTAGCCCAATTCTCAGGCACCGGCACAGAGGGAGGATCCTTAACTCTATTTAAAGTCCATCCCACAAATGGGAGGTCAATCAGCCACAGCTCAAGGAACCCCTAGCAGCCTCTGAACTCCCCGTTCCATGGAACCCTGGGTAAGATGTCTGCTCTGTGCATTCCTCCAGACCTCCACCCCCTTGTTCTTCTGCCAAAGCTGCAGGGAAGTCCAACACTTCTGGCAATGGTGGCATAATGCAATGCTTAGCACCTGAGTGCCCAATTTTTAGACACCAGCACAGAGGGAGGATCCTTAGTCCTATGTAAATTCCATCCCACAGATGGCAAGTCAATCGGGCACAGCTCAAGAACCCCTAGCAGCCTCTGGAGGAACCCTTGGTTGAGATGGCTGCTCTGTGCATTCCTTCACCAACTTGTTCTACTGCTAAAGCTGCAGGAAAGTCTAACACTTCTGGTAGTGGTGGCATACCCAATTATCAGGCACTGGCACAGAGGGAGGATCCATAGCTCTAAGTGAAGCCCATCCCACTGTTGGGTCGGTGCTTTCACTACGATTTTCCTGAGGGCACCAGTGTGTGGGGGGTATATGTGTGCTCCTTGGGCTCCCTTCTGTAAAGAGAACCTGTTACTTTGTCTCAGTTCAGCACAGCACAAGTTTGCTTTAACATGTTTAGAATCTTCTTGAAAATTGCGTTGCTGCCGATATGGAAATACCAAAGGTTTTCCATATTAGTGTTGTACTGATGCATGCAAAAAAAATAAATTATATATACAGTGGGTACGGAAAGTATTCAGACCCCCTTAAATGTTTCACTCTTTGTTATATTGCAGCCATTTGCTAAAATCATTTAGGTTAATTCTTCTTCCTCATGAATGTACACATAGCACCCCATACTGACAGAAAAACACAGAATTGTTGACATTGTTGCAGATTTATTAAAAAAGAAAAACTGAAATATCACATGGTCCTAAGTATTCAGACCCTTTGCTGTGACACTCATATATTTAACTCAGGTGCTTTCCATTTCTTCTGATCATCCTTGAGATGGTTCTACACCTTCATTTGAGTCCAGCTGTGTTTGATTATACTGATTGGACTTGATTAGGAAAGCCACACACCTGTCTATATAAGACCTTCCAGATCACAATGCATGTCAGAGCAAATGAGAATCATGAGGTCAAAGGAACTGCCTGAAGAGCTCAGAGACAGAATTGTGGCAAGGCACAGATCTGGCCAAGGTTACAAAAAGATTTCTGCTGCACTTAAGGTTCCTAAGAGCACAGTGGCCTCCATAATCCTCAAATGGAAGACGTTTGGGACGACCAGAACCCTTCCTAGAGCTGGCCGTCCGGCCAAACTGAGCTATCGGGGGAGAAGAGCCTTGGTGAGAGAGGTAAAGAAGAACCCAAAGATCACTGTGGCTGAGCTCCAGAGATGCAGTCAGGAGATGGGAGAAAGTTGTAGAAAGTCAACCATCACTGCAGCCCTCCACCAGTCGGGGCTTTATGGCAGAGTGGCCCGACGGAAGCCTCTCCTCAGTGTAAGACACATGAAAGCCCGCATGGAGTTTGCTAAAAAAACACCTGAAGGACTCAAAGATGGTGAGAAATAAGATTCTCTGGTCTGATGAGACCAAAATAGAACTTTTTGGCCTTAATTCTAAGCGGTATGTGTGGAGAAAACCAGGCACTGCTCATCACCTGTCCAATACAGTCCCAACAGTGAAGCATGGTGGTGGCAGCATCATGCTGTGGGGGTGTTTTTCAGCTGCAGGGACAGGATGGCTGGTTGCAATCGAGGGAAAGATGAATGCGGCCAAGTACAGGGTTATCCTGGACAAAAACCTTCTCCAGAGTGCTCTGCACCTCAGACTGGGCCGAAGGTTTACCTTCCAACAAGACAATGACCCTAAGCACACAGCTAAAATAATGAAGGAGTGGCTTCACAACAACTCCGTGACTGTTCTTGAATGGCCCAGCCAGAGCCCTGACTTAAACCCAATTGAGCATCTCTGGAGAGACCTAAAAATGGCTGTCTACCAACGTTTACCATCCAACCTGACAGAACTGGAGAGGATCTGCAAGGAGGAATGGCAGAGGATCCCCAAATCCAGGTGTGAAAGACTTGTTGCATCTTTCCCAAAAAGACTCCTGGCTGTATTAGATCAAAAGGGGGCTTCTACTAAATACTGAGCAAAGGGTCTGAATACTTAGGACCATGTGATATTTCAGTTTTTCTTTTTAAAAAAATCTGCAACAATGTCAACAATTCTGTGTTTTTCTGTCAGTATGTGGTGCTATGTGTACATTCATGAGGAAGAAGAATGAACTTAAATGATTTTAGCAAATGGCTGCAATATAACAAAGAGTGAAAAATTTAAGGGGGTCTGAATACTTTCCGTACCCACTGGTGTATATATATATATATATATATATATATATATATATATATATAGTGAGATTCACATCAAGTGTAGAGCGTTTAAAGGACACCGCCACTCGCTTTTTCTTTCTTTTAAGGGCTTTCCTCGACCATGTTTATTAAAGGAAAGTTCATCAAGCAGAAAAATAACATAGGTTTCCCACGCAGGGGTTCTTCTCCAGTCAAAATATAGTAAACCGAAAATGCTAGCCCACCTGGCTCTCCAGCTCCCACATCATTGCTCAGTAGCAGTACCTCTGTTCTTTTCACTGGTCCCCAGACCATGAACTCCCGAAGCTGGCAGCTTCACTCTGGCCTTAGTCCTTAGGCCATCACCTTGTCTCTTGCAGACAAACGTTTGCTCTGGCTGCCACCTGCAGCCTCTCTCTCAGGGATGGTGGGAGCCCTCCCAACTCTCACACACACACACACACACAGACAGACCTCGTGTCTGTCGGCTGGAGTCCCCCTAACTCCTGGGGCCAGACCTCCTGTCTGCCCGGGTGCAGCTGTCTCCCACTGGGAGCTAACCGTGGGAATAATATGAAACCAGCCCACAGGTGTGCAATCAGCAGGCCTGTCTTAATCAAAACCAGGCGTAGATTGCTAACACACACAGTCACACATATATATACACATAAAATATATATAAATTTTTTTTTTCAAATCAGGTAACAAGTTTATTGAGATGCTACTTTCAATTACGGTCAGAACATGTAACCTAATACAAATACCACCAGTCAGTACATTGTAAGTCAGAGTAACAAATAACATTACAGGGAATCTGGAGTTACCAACCCTCCACACACACATCCCCTTCAGCATCTCCTATGGTCCTATTTGCAAACATAAACAACGAGAAAAGAATATCCCCCTGCCAACCAGAGGAGCATTCTTTCCACAACTAGGTGAGTTGGAGGCCAAGCCTGGAGTCGCCAACCAACTTCCCCATACCCCCCAGTCCATACACCAAATTTGTATGGACTGTCCCTGTGCTGGTATACAAGCTTTTCAAGCCGCAATATGGTGCCCATCTGATCAAGCCACATTTTAGATGCAGGAGGGTCCGGTGAGATCCAATGTAGAAGTAAAAGTCTGCCGGCCTGAAATAGTGACCTAGCTGCTGCCTCCCTTAGAAACTTATCCTAAATGATGTCAAGTAATACCCAGAACACATTGTTTGGGTTCCACTTGTATGAGATGGAGACCTGCAGTGCCTTATTAATCGCTGCCACTACAGAGCCCCAATAACGGTGGAGCTTTGGGCATCTCCATATCGGATGAATCAAGTCACCTACATCCCTCCAAGAAAAAGAGGGTGTGCCCTTTGGGTGGGACTTTATATGAGGTATTTACAATAAGTAACCATAGCTGTAAAATGGCAATAAAATGGCAAATTTTATTGATGCAGTCGTACATGGAATGTAACAACAATAATAAAATATACAGCACAATGGGCATGTGACATAATAACATCAATAGTACAAATAAATATCATATGTTGAACTCATATACTGTAGAAACTCGACGCGTTTCGTGAGTCTTAGTAAGCTCACTCATCAGGAGTATATATTAGATAAAATGTATCTAAAAGTAAAAAAGTAAAACAGTAGACAGCATGTTAATATACATGATTAAACCAGTAAGTGTGATATTTCAACATCTGTATGTGAAAACCATAATAGGAAAATCACACTCACATGTGGCACACAGAAAAATGGTGGATTCATGCTCCCATAAGGCGGGGGCTGCCATAGTCTAACCCGGGAGCTGACAAGATTTGAAAAGATGGCGAACACAATGGGGAGCCAGGTGAGGAAACAAGGGTTGTAGAACAGAAAGTAAGATTATATATGTGTGTATAAAAGATCTAAATATATAAATAATATACAGCCCAAGCAGATAATGTATAAAAAAGGAGTGGGTTGAATCTTGGTGGGTATACTGGAGTATATTCAATTGGCAATGCAACAATTGGGCAAATGAAGTACTGTGTCACTTAGGTGATGAACGATGTGGAAATATATAAAATGTGTAAGGATGTGAAAATAGGGGGGGGGGGGGGGGGTTAAAATAAGGAGTAATGTAGAGACCAGAAGGAGAAAGCCAATTGGTGAGAAGTGGTAGTTGAAACAAAATGTGAATAGTAAGTCCACTCGAAGTAGATTCAAAAGTGGAAAGGAGGACAAGCCTCGGATGATACAGTGAGGGGACAGAAAAAATCCCTATGAAGTAAGACGCCATAGTGAGAACAAAGGAGGGAAAAGAAGTGGAGACAAAAGGGAAAGGAAATGTGATAAAGATCCTCACCTGAAGACCCACAGCGTAAGCACATGCATTCACTCCTAGAGCGCCATGTAAATGGTAATGGGGACAAAGGAAATGTGATAAAGATCCTCACCTGAAGACCCACAGCGTAAGCACATGAATTCACTCCTAGAGCGCCATGTAAATGGTAATGGGGACAAAGGTGTAGCGAGTGCACCCATGCCATCCAGTGGTAAAAAGTCAGCCAGAGCTGACAACCACGGATCTAAAACACCCGCCAAATGTACGAGCACCTGGACCGGCGTTCACACGTGGGGGGAAGCATGGCGCCGATATACAGGTGGCCCCGCCCCCGGGGGGAAGGGGGCAGCCAGGGAGGAAAAAACTCCCTGTTCATATATCGCAGCTCCCGGAATAGAAACACAACCCCCACCAGGGGGAGCACAACCATCATAAGAGCTGTATGGAGTAAAAAATATGTAGCCAAATAGCTGTATGTGTCAGAGTAGGACAGTGCAGGACCAAAAGCGGGCATGGGTGTCTTCCACCCGGGTTTAAGTAAATAGATAAAATGGTCTCGTACTGTCCAATGTAAACACCTCCATCCCGAATCAATACAAGAAAAAGAGGGGGAGCCCTTTGGGTGGGACTTTATATGAGGTATTTACAATAAGTAACCATAGCTGTAAAATGGCAATAAAATGGCAAATTTTATTGATACAGTCGTACATCTAGTACATAAGGAATTGGGCCGTAGACCCATAGAAGGAAGTTTATCCACTTAAGGGCCAAGCCTATTTCTGACACATGTTTACAAGGTAATCAGTATTTTTTGCTATATTGTGAAAGATGTCGTCACACTGAGTAAATAGCATAATAACATGTTACGGTTTAAAATTGCGCACACTCGTGCAATGGCGACAAACTGCGGTACTTAATTCTCCATAGGCAACATATTAAAATTTGTTAACGGTTACCAGTTTAGAGTTACAGAGGTCTAGGGCTAGAATTCTTTCTCTCGCTCTGATGAAAGCGGCGATACCTCACATGTGTGATGTAAACACCATTTACATTTGCAGGCGTGACTTACGTATGCGTTTTCTTTCGTGCAAGAGCTTACGGGGACTGGGGCACATTTTTTTTTCTTATTTTATTTTTTTTTTTCACTGTCCCTTTTAAAAAATAAAAATCTGATCACTTTTATTGCTGTCACAAGGAATGTAAACATCCCTTGTGACAGTAATAAGCAGTGACAGGTATTCTTTATGGAGGGATCTGGGGTCTCCTCTGCACTTCAAAGTATTCAAAATGCCAAAATTGGGATTTCGAATTTTGGGGTGTCACTAGCTATAAGCCATAATCCTCAAAATTAAAAGAAAGAAATGATTGGAATATATAACTCTGTGTGTAAGGCATTTATATAAAATATGAGTTTCACTTTTTGAGTTGAATTACTGAAATAAATTAACTTTTTGATGATATTCTAATTTTATGAGATGCACCTGTGTATTCCGGAATTTTTATTTATTTTTTTATACTAGTAATGGCAGTGATCAGCTGTGCTGTTACACAGTTAATATTCTCATTATTGTAGATGCAATTTACATAGTATATTCTGTGATTTATTTACCATGTATTTTTCCATGGGTAGGTATTTGCTGCCACCTTCTGGCCTTTTTTGGTAATGCTCTTGTTCCTCCTGTGAGCATGATACATCATTTCCTTGTATGTAAACTCCACCCCTGCTCTTGCTGTTTTTCCTGTGTCATGGCTGCTTGCATTTGCCTCATGTAACAGGGACTCTTGTATTCCACATGCTAAGCTAAGGAAAGCATCATCTTTTGACCGCATAATACTGAAATCCATTCATTCTGCTGTATTCCTGTTGTGTGATGTTCAGAATAAACCAGCTTTTGGATGAAACCAGTATTGGTGAGTTCAGCTATCTGAGGAGGATTGTCCACAGTGGCCGTATCTGCTTATACAGGCCAGGCACAGAGGTCTCACAAGGGTTAGATCACTATCAAAACAATCCGAGTCAGAATAGTCAAAAGATTCATAGAATTCCTGCAGCTGCTGTGTATATGTGAGAGCATAATTTACAATCTAGCTCAGTCCCATCCCCCATCTTGGGAAGCACATGGTGGCTGAAGCTCACTGCACTGCATATGATATGTTCTTACTGCATTCTAACTGCACTTCATGTGAACATTGAAGCTGCTTCTCTACACTGAACTGTGTTACCTGTCTAAGCCACCGTCTAAGCTGCTGTGTGGTTTCTTAAAGAGACAGTACCATTTTTTGCAAAACAATATAAAATGTCTAGCCAAGGCTCTGAACACTCTTTTATGGCAGAAACAATACAGATACATCATGCCTCTGAACCAGAAGGTGCACAGGGAACAGATCCAGCAGATATTACAGAACATAGTGTAAAAGCCAAACGTATAATAAAACCGACACAGAAACTCAGAGAAAACTATGAAGCAACTAGAGATGAGTTCTCCAGTAATCTGTCAGACCTCTGGGACAGAACCTCACACTGCATGTCAGTTTTGGCAAATTTTACTGATCAACCGGCTGAATTAAGAGACTCTGTAAATCGCCTATGTGCCGCATATGAATGCTATTAGCGGTTGTCTGTAAAATACTCAGCCTTCTTGCAGGACTCTAATATAGAGGATTCATCAGCAGAACTGACCAAGACCAATGCACTAAACCAACAAAGGGATCTTGAAGTGCAAAATGCTAAGCTTAAGGCAGAACTCCGTATAGCTCATCTGCTGGAGACCAGATCTCACAGATCCACCTCAACCAAGCGCACTGCACCTTCTTCTCGATCCTCTCGCTCCAGAAATTCATCATTAAGTGATAAGCTTATTGAGGCCCGCGCTGATGCTGAAGCAAAAAAGGCGCAAAGCTCTTTTATCAGAAAGCAAGCAGAGGAAGAAGCACAAATAAAGATTCTGCAAATGGAAGGTGAGAAAGCTAAAAGTTCTCGAACAAGCAATGGGACAAAGCACTAATCTGGACTGTCTTATCCCAGCAGAACTGGAAGATCCAGTTGAACGCACCAGTGAATATATACTAAAGCATAACATTTGCAAGGATACAAAGTCATCTCCTGTACTTCCTACAAGCAACACTGTTCTGACTCTCAACACGGAGACCTCTCAACACAATATGCCCGAGCCTCTTCAAGTCTACAATACAGGTACATCTATGCAGCCAACCACATCTTCTCCTGCAAACAACAATGTGACTTTCGGTGACAAGCTGCATCTGAAGCCACCGCCAGCACAAGCCTTAGAGACTAAACGCTCATGCTACATCATTCTACCTTGGGGAACCTCACCCTACATCACCAGAGAACTTTCACAAACAAGGGGTTCCACAAGTTACTTTGGTACCAAAGAGTGAGAAATCAGATTTGAATGACTTTGCCAGATATATGGTGCACTGTAAGCTCATTAACACAAGCCTCTCAAGGTTTGACGATAGTGCAGAGAGCTACAGGGCCTGGAGAGCAACATTCAAGGCTGCTATTGCTGATCTCAACCTTACTGCTAAGGAAGAACTTGATTTGATCATAAAATGGTTGGGACCAGAATCTTCCAATCGTGTTAAAAGACTGAGAACAGTACATCTTGACCACCCAGATGCAGGTCTTTCTGCTGCATGGGCAAGACTTGAGCAAACTTATGGTAGTTCTGAAGCCATAGAAAGTGCTCTATTCAAGAGACTGCAAAACTTTCCAAAAATATCAAAGACCATTGCAAGCTGCAAGATCTAAGTGACCTCCTCATGGAGTTGGAGTTGGCAAAGAGAGATCCACGTCTACCTGGACTAAGCTTCCTGGACACTGCTCACGGTGTCAACCCAGTGGTGTCTAAACTGCCATACAGCCTACAAGAGAAATGGGCACAACAAGGGTCAAAGTATAAAAGAGACTATAATGTATCTTTTCCTCCATTCTCATACTTTTGCAGGTTCATTAGTGATCAAGCTTGGATGAGAAATGACCCCAGCTTCAGCTTCAGTGAACCCAACATGCCTGCTTCATCCTCATCATCATCAAGGTATGATAACACAGCACCTAAACGTAGAGACTTTAATAAAGCAATATCTGTCAAGAGGACAGACATCTCACCCTCCGTCACCTCACCTAGTGATGAGTGCGTGGTTGACAAAGATAAAGACCCTAATCGCCAGTGTCCTATTCACAAGAAGCCTCACCCTCTTAAGAAATGTCGTGGACTTAGGGCAAAGACTCTACAAGAGCGCAGGGAGATTCTCCAGAAACTTGGAATATGCTTCAATTGCTGTGCTTCTTATAGCCATCTTGCTAAAGACTGTGAAGCCCTCATCAAGTGCACAGAATGCAGCAGCGACAAACATGTTACAGCTATGCATCCTACTCCACTTCCAGACAAGTTACAGCAGCCACCTACCTCCTCACCTGCCTCCAAGTTATGGCGGGGAGCAACAAAGTCATGCTCCAGCCAAGGATAATGTTCTCTCTTCATGCACAGAAGTCTGTGGAGAAGGCTTGGATCACAAATGCTGCGCCAAGGTATGCCTAGTCAAGATATACCCAAAGGACCATCCTGAGAAAGCTACTAAGATGTATGCCATAATAGATGAACAGAGCAATAGATCCCTGGTTAAGCCTAAATTCTTTGAGATCTTTGGCATAGAGGGTCATCCCACACCGTATACTCTTAGAACCTGTTCTGGTCGTGTAGAGGCCTTTGGCAGAAGAGTGGATGGGTTCATGGTTTCTCACATCAAAGGGGGACAGGGTATACCCCTACCAACATTAGTTGAGTGTGACCAGATACCAGATGAAAGGCAAGAGATTCCCACTCCAGAAGCCGCATATCACCATCCTCACTTAAGGCATCTTGTTGATGAGATTCCTGCAATGGACATGAATGCTGAAATTTTGGTTCTCCTAGGAAGAGACATCCTCAGAGTACATAAAGTGCGCGACCAGTGTGATGGACCTGACGACGCCCCTTATGCACAAAGACTTGACCTAGGCTGGGTAATAGTGGGCGATGTATGCTTAGACAGGAAGCGTACTTCATCTGAGATCCGCTCCTTCAAAACTTACATATTGGGGAATGGACGTGCATCCCACTTCAAACGATGCCCTCGCCATTATGAAGTAAAGGAAAAACCTCTTGACGTCATCCAAGTACGGCATACTGCTTCTATTCTTTCTTATGACAACCTAGGTGCTGTAGTGTTTAGTACTACAAATGATGACAACAAATTAGCTTTGTTGATTGAAGACAAAGAATTCATCAAAATAATGGACAAAGAATTCTTCCAGGATGAGTCTAACAGCTGGGTTGCGCCATTACCTCTTCGAGCAGCAAGAGCCAAACTCCCTACCAATAGTGAACAGGCTGTATCCAGATTGAATTCACTTCAACGAACGCTAAAGAACAGACCTGAAATGAAGGATCATTTCATCGCCTTCATGAAAAGGATCTTCGACAATGATCATGCTGAACCAACGCCACCACTTCAAAAAGTCATGACGAGTGCTGGTACCTGCCTTTCTTCGGAGTGTATCATCCACGCAAACCTAAACAAATCAGGGTAGTATTTGACTCCAGTGCCAAGTATCAAGGCGTATCCCTGAACGATGTTCTGCTCACAGGCCCGAATCTAACCAACAACCTTGTAGGTGTACTCATGAGGTTTAGAAGAGACCCAGTTGCAATAACTGCCGACATTGAGCAAATGTTTCATTGCTTCATTGTATGCGAAGACCATAGGAACTTCCTAAGGTTTCTGTGGCACCGTAACAACTACATGGACAATGAGATCATAGAATACCGCATGAAAGTTCATGTCTTCGGGAATAGTCCCTCACCCGCTGTTGCAACATATGGTTTACGAAGGACTGCCCTTCAAGGAGAAAAGGAGTATGGCAGTGAAGCTCGACACTTTGTTGAGAGAGATTTTTATGTTGACGATGGGCTTAAGTCTTTACCTACAGATGAAGAAGCCATAGATCTGCTCAAAAGGACACAAGATATGCTCTCTGAGGCTAACCTCAGACTACACAAGATTGCCTCAAATAGTGTTGCCGTCATGAAAGCCTTTCAACCTGATGATCATGCCACAGGGTTTAAGGACCTTAATCTTGGAATGGACATGCCACCTGAACAGAGAAGTCTGGGCCTACGGTGGGACTTGTCAAAGGATACCTTCGGCTTTCAAGTCAGCTCTACAGACAAGCCGTTTACCAAGCGTGGTGTTCTGTCAGTAGTAAATAGCCTATATGATCCAATGGGATTTGCTGCTCCCATTACCATACAAGGCAAATCCTTGCTTAGGCAATTCTCAGAGACTATTAAAGATTGGGATGCTCCACTGCCATCAGACAAGCTTCCTAAGTGGGAGTCCTGGAAACAATCTCTACGTGCCTTAGATGGAATCCATATACCACGCTGCTACAATTCAGCTTCCCTTACTACAAGTCAGAGAAAAGAACTTCACATCTTCTCAGATGCATCAACTCAGGCTATAGCAGCTGTTGCCTACCTCAAGGTAAGAGACTCTTCTAATCAAGTCCACATAGGGTTTCTGTTTGGGAAAGCTAAGTTAGCACCTAAGCCAGAGCACACAATCCCTAGGCTTGAACTTTGTGGGACTGTTCTAGCTGTAGAAATTGCAGATTTCATACTACGTGAGCTGGACATTGTGATAGACGACATCAAATTCTACACAGACAGCAAAGTTGTTCTGGGTTACATATACAACCAGACTAAACGTTCCTATGTGTATGTCAGCAACCGTGTTGAAAGAATCAGGAAATCATCTAAATCTGAACAATGGCATTATGTCCTATCTGAAATGAATCCTGCAGATCATGCCACCAGGCCAGTGTCTGCAAGCGCTTTTGCTAATTCTTCTTGGATAACAGGTCCTGAATTCCTGCTGGATCAGCCAGAAGAAACCACAGCTGATGTCTTCAGTATCCTAGAACCTGACAAAGATCCAGAGATTCGTCCAGAAGTGAAAACCCTCGTCACTCAAACTAAACAAAGACTCATCTTGGATTGTCAGCGATTTGAACAATTTTCCAAGTGGATAAAGCTTGTACACACCATCGCAAGGTTAGTCCACATTGCACGTTGCTTTCACACTGATCCTCAATGTCAAGGTTGGCACATATGTCAAAGGTTTCTTTCTGCAAAGGACATTGCTGAAGGTGAAATGGTCATAATACGCATTGTACAGCAGGAAGTCTTTGGCTCAGACATTAAATGTATCCGTGACAAGAGGGATATTCCAAAAACCAGTGCAATTGCTAATCTAAACCCATTCATTGACAATGATGGTATGTTAAGAGTTGGTGGACGTTTAAACAAGGCCGAGTTGGGAGAGAAAGAACAGAATCCTCTCATTATGCCCGCTCGCCATCACATTATCACTCTGCTCATACGGCACTACCACGAAGGGGTTAAGCACCAAGGTAGACACTTCACTGAAGGTGCCATAAGAGCTGCAGGCCTTTGGATCATAGGAGCAAAAAGACAAATTACAGCTATACTGCACAGCTGTGTTCACTGCCGCAAACTAAGAGGTAAACATCCGCAACAGCAAATGTCAGATCTGCCAACTGACAGGTTAAGTACTGACCCACCATTCACTCATGTTGGTCTGGATGTTTTTGGACCATGGATGGTAACAGCCCGCAGAACTCGAGGTGGTCAAGCAAACAGCAAACGATGGGCAGTGTTGTTTACTTGCATGAGTGTGCGTGCAGTACACATTGAAGTAATAGAAATTATGGATGCTTCAAGCTTCATCAATGCCTTGAGACGATTTCTCGCCATCAGAGGACCAGTCAAGACACTTAGGTCTGATTGCGGTACTAATTTAGTTGGAGCCTGTCGAGAGTTAGAGTTCAACTCTAGACCAATCCAAGACTTCTTAGCTCAAAAGGGCTGTACATGGAAATTCAATCCTCCTCATTCTTCCCATATGGGCGGCTCATGGGAGAGAATGATTGGCATTACACGTAGAATACTGGACTCTATGCTTATGGACTCAAATTGCACAAGACTTACCCACGAGGTTCTGACCACCTTTATGGCAGAGGCATCTGCTATAATTAATTCCAGACCACTGGTTCCAGTGTCAACAGATCCAGAGAATCCAACTATCCTAACCCCAACTACTCTGCTTACCAAAAAGCTTGGGTCCATTCCTGTCCCACCCTGAAACTTTAACTCAGGAAACCTACGCTATGACCAGTGGAAGCGAGTGCAACACCTCGCCAACTGCTTCTGGAATCGTTGGAAGATGGAGTATCTTTCTACTCTGCAAGGACGCAGGAAATGGCAACACCCAAATTATAACATTAAAGTTGGAGATCTTGTTCTGCTCAAGGATCAACAAGCTGGGAGACTCGAGTGGCCTATGGGACTTATTATAAAGAGTGTTCCTAGTGATGATGGCAAAGTACGCAAGGTGGAGGTGAAGGTTGCAAGACAAGGGACTGTAAAGACCTTCATCAGACCTATCACTGAACTTATTCTGCTCTTGCCCTTTGGAGAATGAACTTACTTGCGTATGTTGTTTGTTCTTACCTTTGACTTCAAGAAGGAAGAGTCTTGGACGTTAATGTTAACTTGAAGTTGTTGCATTTTTTGCATGTTTTTTCTTTATGTCTTTCAGGTTCTCAAGACATCTAGCAAATTGCACTGTTGTTTATTTGCACTTGTATAACTACCGTTATGGTATAAAATAGTGACATTTACAATGTCAGAAGGGGAGTGTGCTGTTACACAGTTAATAATCTCATTATTGTAGATGCAATTTACATAGTATATTCTGTGATTTATTTACCATGTATTTTTCTATGGGTAGGTATTTGCTGCCACCTTCTGGCCTTTTTTGGTAATGCTCTTGTTCCTCCTGTGAGCATGATACATCATTTCCTTGTATGTAGACTCCACCCCTGCTCTTGCTGTTTTTCCTGTGTCATGGCTGCTTGCATTTGCCTCATGTAATAGGGACTCTTGTATTCCACATGCTAAGCTAAGGAAAGCATCATCTTTTGACCGCATAATACTGAAATCCATTCATTCTGAATAAACCAGCTTTTGGATGAAACCAGTATTGGTGAGTTCAGCTATCTGAGGAGGATTGTCCGCAGTGACCGTATCTGCTTATACAGGCCAGGCACAGTGGTCTCACAAGGGTTAGATCACTATCACAACAATCCGAGTCAGAATATCAGCGACTTATAGCGGGATTGCGATTGCAGTGGCGAATTGGACATTAACTGATACGAATATAATCAGTGCTAAAAATATGCACTGTCACTGTACTAATGACACTAGCTGAGAAGAGCAATCAAAGGGTTAACTGTGTGCCTAACCAGTGTTTTTGTGTACAGTATGTGCTAATTTTCCTAAGGGAAGTGATTGATTTTATCCCCTGCTTTGCAGAGACCCAATCATTTTCTCCCTGTCAGAACGGAGCTCTGCATGTTTACATAGGCAGAGCTCCGTTCTGTGTCTCTGCCCAACATCCAGTGCCCGGCAACCGCAGATAGGCTTACGCTGTGAATAATCACAGCAGAAGCGGCCCGCTGGCAGTGCACTCACCCCCTTGGCAGTACTGCAGAATTACCTAATATATATATATATATATACACAGTGTATAGGTGATTCTGTGCAGGAGGGCTGCCCTGTAGCAGTATATTTGCTATAGGGATGTCCTTAATTAGTTAATTGGTCTGTGTGAAAGTTATAACGTTCACAAGCAACAGCTGGCTGTGGTTTCGGACTGGATAATATTAATCCTTAAGGTCTCCCAGCCTGGCCAGCGAGCGTGAACAGGCTATAGTCCAGAACTAGGCCTAACCACGACTGTGCCCCGACGGATGGGGACAAGCCTGCGAGTGGACCGTCTCGCTGGAACGCGACGACCTGGAATGCCCCGAGTCACATCTTCCCCATGGCTGACAGCACCCCCATCCCAGCTGGGAGGTGTTCTGTTTCGGTGTGGCCCCCACCTGGTATCATGGTATGGTGAGTAGATTGTCCCCCCCCCCCCAAAACTCTGGCGGTCTAGGGCTGGACATGGGCTCCTCCTTGGGATGGTTGGACCCCTGGGTTCTCTTCCATTCCCCCAGCACCTATAAAAGTCACGGTGGTCTTTTGGCCCCATCCTGCCCCCAGGGTTAGGTGCTCCAGTAAGGGGGGATGGATGCGGTTGTTGCTGACCGGGCTGTCTGGATCACACCGTGGGTCTTTGAGCAAGTTCCCGGCCCCCTGGGGATGTGTGACTGGGGCAAGGATGTCTTCTGGACTCCCTGTAGTAGTTATAGGCTGGAGGGGTGCGGCTGTTTCTTCATCCGTGGGCCTGCGCCTTACGTGGCTGGATCGGGCTGAAAATTGAGACTGCGGCTTGCGGCCTACTCGCAACTGTCTGGGTACCATTCTAGGGTGTCCGGGTACCATGCCAGGCTGTCCGAGTACTATGTCAAGCTGTCTGCCGTGCCTGAATGAGCTGATCGATAGATGCCGATGGATCGCCTCACACGGCCAGATTGGGCCAAAAAATTACTCGCCAACTGTCCCATTTTTGCTGGGACAGTCCCGGCAAATAGGAGCCTGTCCTGGCAATGTACTTATTTACACTTTATTTATATTTACATTTTATGTATGGTCACACCTGAGCACATTTGACACTTTAAAATTGCAGGGAATTGTGATGAGAATTTAAAGCTTTAGGCAGAAGTAGTGCAGCTGAATGGGAGAATTGTTTTCAAATGTTGGCAACTATGTACTCGCGGCTGTCCTGTTACCATGCTAGGCTGTTCGAGTACCATGCCAGGCTGTCAGAGTACCATGTCAGGCTGTCCGAGCTCCTAACCGAGCTGTCTGAACTGCTGATCAAGCTGGTAGAGCTGACAGCAGACCCACGACAGGATCGGGCGACAAATTTAGGCTGCGGCTTTGGGGCCTACTCAAGGCTGGCTGACCGAGCTGCTGATCAGAAAATTTTAACACTACTACTGTGACAAAATTGTTGCACATCAGTGGCGTTCTAAACGCAATAATGGTAACCACACTTGGTGTGGCTAAAAATCTGGTCTGCGCATCAGGCTTCTAAAAAGGCTCTACAGATCTCCCCTTTATGGGGGACTGCCTATTTGGGTCCTTGTTGGAATCCGCTAAGGGCGAGTCACCGCGTAATAGATGGGGCCCTCGGCACGCAGGAGTAAGGGGTGATTGTGATGCTTGCCTCTCGGAACACTTTCATGGATTCTATCCAAACCAATTTACTGTGACCAGAAAAGAAGGGAAAGTACATCCAATTCTGGACCTCAAAGTGAACCGAGGTACAGAAGTTTCGAATGGAATGGAATCCATTCGAACAGTAGTGGCGTCTGTACACCGAGGAGACTTTTTGGCCTCTATAGATGTCAAGGATGCATATCTACACCTCCCTATCTATGCTGGACACCAGCGTTTTCTTTGCTTCGCTGTAGGAGAGGAGCATTATCAATTTGTAGCGTTACCCTTTGATCTCGCCTCCACCCCCAGGGTCTTTACCAAGGTTCTGGCTCCAGTGTTGGCATTACTGCGCCAACAGGGGATTTTGGTACTGGGATACCTGGACTATCTCTTATTGAGGGCGGACTCTCATTCAGCCCGGTTCCATTTTCTCAGTTCCACACAAGACCCTTGAAAAGGGAGATTCTCATCAAAAAGAACAAAGATCCAAAGTCCTAGGACACTTTGATTCGGTTGAGTCACAACACTCTGCTCTTCAATGGTGGCTTCACTCGTTAGCACTATGCCAGGGCAAGTCCTTCCTTCCATTGTATTGGATGGTGGTAACCACGGACGCCAGCCTGACAGTAGAAGAGTCCAAAACTTCAGATTAAAATATTTTGGAGCTCAGAGCGATAAAGCTTTGCCTGAGCCACTGGACGAATTGTCTGCAAGATTGTCCGGTCCGGATTCAATCGCAAAATACAACGGCCGTGGCTTACATCAATCATCATGGGGGCACCAAGAGTGTCTTGGCGGCCCAGGAGGTGGCCAAGATCCTGGATTGGGTGGAGAAGTTTGTTCCAGTCCTCTCTGCTGTGCACATCCCAGGTGTGGAGAACTGGCAGGCGGATTACCTGAGTCATCAGGTGTTGGATCAGGGGGAGTGGTCCCTACACCTGGAGGTGTTTTCATTTCCAGTGTGTCCAGTGAGGGACACCCGACATCGACCTGTTTGCTTCTGGACTCAACAAGAAGGTTCAGAGGTTCGTAGCCAAGTCTCTGGATCCTCTGGCCAACCACACAGATGCACTGGTGGCTCCTTGGAGTCAGTATCGGCTGATTTATGCATTCCCTCCACTAAAACTTCTGCCGAGGCTTCTTCCAAGGATGGAAGTGGAAGGGGTTTCAGTCATTCTGGTGGCCCCAGACTGGTCTCGCCGGTTTTGGTACGCAGACCTAATAAGGTTGGTTGCCGATGCTTCCTGAAGACTTCCTCCCAGGGAAGATATGCTGTCTCAAGGACCGATCTTCCATCCTGCTTTACAGTCGCTGGATTAACAGCGTGGCTGTTGAAAGCCAGGTATAGGATAGAGGTCTTTCTGATTCAGTGATTCCTACACTGCTGAAGGCCAGGAATTCTACTTCCAAGAAGATCCATCATCATACAGGAAAATCGTACATTTCATGGTGTGAATCGAAGGTGCACCCTCGCTTGTTCTCGGTGGCTAGGGTTTTGACTTTTTGTCAAAAAGGTGTTGAACAGCGGTTGGCTTTGGTCACTGTCAAAGGCCAAGTGTCGGCTCTGGCTGTGTTTCTCCAATGCCCTTTAGCTACTCAATCCCTGATTCGCACTTTTATGCAGGGGGCTCATCATATTGCTCGCCCTAGGCGATCCCCGCTACCTCCGTGGGATCTGAAGTTGGTATTATCTGTTCTTCAAAAACCTCCCTTTGAGAACATTGGGGAAATTCCTCTGCTTGCCTTGTCTCAGAAGGTTGCCTTTTTGGTGGCAATTACTTCTGCCCGCAGGGTATCTGAATTGGCCTGCCCGCAGAGTATCTGAATTAGCGGTGTTGTCCTGCCACTCACCTTATCTGGTGGTCCACAGAGATAAAGTGGTACTCCAACCTAATAAGTAATTTCTTCCTAAGGTGGTTTCTGATTTTCATTTGAATGAAGACATTGTGCTGCCTTCACTTTGTCCTAAGCCCAAGCATTCCAAGAAAATGGCATTGCATTCTTTGTCTGCAGTGCGAGCGATCAGGGTTTACTTGGAGGCCACTGAGTCTTTTAGAAAATCAGATGCTCTTTTCTTTCTTACCGAAGGACCTTGTGAAGGATTGATTGTGTCTGCTGCAACCATATCCGGATAGATCAGGCAGACGGTAGTTCAAGCTTATTCACTGAAGGGTCAGGTTCCTCCTTTCCCAGTGCAGGTGCATTCTACTAGAGCGCTGAGTGCCTCTTGGGCTTTTTGCCTATAGGCGTCAGTTCTGCATGTTTGCAAGGCGGCAACTTGGTCATCTGTGCATACGTTCAAAAAATTCTACAAAGTAGATGTGTTGGCATCTTCGATGCTTCCTTTTGGCTGCAAGGTTTTGTAGGCTGCTGTTTAAAGAGAATCTTTTTTTGTTTCTCTTTGAGGGTGTATGTTTTCTCAAGGTGAGCTCCAGTTGTTCCTGGTTGAGCTCCATGTTACCTGATTGGCTAGGTTTAGCCTTTGGGGAATTACGTCTTCTTGCATTGTCTTCCCACCCCTCATGATTATACTGCTTTGGGACATCCCATTGGTCTAAAGATTGAGGTGCGTCTGTCGATGAAAGATAAAGAAAACTGGATTTTTGTAAGAACTTACCGTAAAAATCCTTTTCTCTGAAGTTCATCAACAGATGCAGCACCTGCCCCTCTTCTTCTGAGTAAATGTTTTTTTTTTGTATTCTAAACACTGCTTGCAACTAAACTGTTTGCTGATAGCAGTGTGTGTGGGTTATGCCTGCAGGGACAGCCCCGTAGGCGTGGTTAAACTTTTTTCCTGCCTAGTTCCTATTCCTGATTGGAGGAGCATAACCCATTGGTCTAAAGAAGATGGAGCTGCGTCTGTCAATGAACTTCAGAAAAAAGGATTTAACGGTAAGTTCTTACAAAAATCCAGTTTTTTGTTACATACCGTTACCAGTGCACCAGAAACATTTTTTTTCAAATTTTTTTTTTACTTCTCTTTTTTACATTCTTTCATCAGAACAGTTCAGTGCCACCACAGTGGCACTCTACTACTCAGGTGATTGAGAATTCTTTTTTTACACTGTTATCACTGTAAAAGCAATAGTTTTAGCTGTCATGAATGGATCATCAGTCAGGAAAACCTTGCTTATGGTTGTGATCTGTGATTGGCTACAGCTAATCACACACTACAGGTCGCCGGGTACCATGTGATAGCTGTGGGCCAATTACAGATCACAACCGTAAGCAAGCTGTTCATTAATAGAAATCTATTCATGACAGTTTGTTTACATTGTTATCATGTGATTGCTGATTGGACAATGCGATCACATGATACCCCAGCTGCTCATAGCAGCCAGGTATCAAGCACCGCGATCCACTGTGTCTGATGGGTGCGCATGTGCAGCTCCTGATGTACAGGTATGTGATTGTGCCTGTATATGCTGCCTGCCCACAGTAAAATTACTGTGGGTGGGTTGGCAAGTGGAAAAGCTGGCCAGCTGCATCAAAGTAATCCGTCTCTGTCCAGTCCCTACTCTACTTTACAAAATGCAAAATACTTACTTATGGCATACACTTCAGTGGATCTAGTGCCAATATGGGGCATATAGTTGTAGGAGAGCTACGGGTTCAGGTCTAAACACTATGCAATAGAAATAGGATATACCTGTGTTCAAATACAAATAGCTTATGTATACATATAAACCATCAGCTGCTAAAAGAAGTGTATCCACATGTTAACACTAAAAATTCTGAATGACCCCTCTGCACACTGATATTCACTTTCTAGCACACTTTCCATAAAACAGGGATTTTTAGTTTATATACATTGAAATGCATGTTTAAGCCAGAGTCAAAGTAATCCCTCTCTTGCCAGTCCCTACTCCACTCTTTAAATCGCAAAATACTTACTGTAACCATAAAGGGCCCAACTGCCAAGGTCAAACATCCAGCAGGAACGTTTGTGAGTGAGTTCAAGGGGAGAGTGGCAAAATATGTAATATTGGAGACTTATGGGGATATGTCCGAAGTGGCAAGGAGCCCATCTAATCTGGACAATGTATTATATAAATCGACCCATCATGAGTATTCCCCTCTGTCAGAGAATTTCCAGCACCATAACTCTGGTAAACTTTACAAAGAGAAGGAAAAAGATTAGAAAGGAGTAATAGAGAGGACAGGAAAGGGGGGGGGGGGGTGGTATGTGGTGGCTGTCCCCTCCAATCTCCCACCTCCTCTCCTAGACCTGGTATATAGAGGGGTATAAGAGAATGACCAGAGTTTGTAGGTGCGACTGGGGTCAAGTGTAGGAACCCAACAGAGAATGATGTTGGGAAAGGTCTCCCATTAATAGTGCATATTCTGTGGATGTTTGGTAATGAAACCAGCGGTCCAGATGTACGCCATATGCCAATTTGATCTCTGATTTTTATATTGTTATTCCATTCTTTTACCTTGTATTTATTCTTCCCCGACAATCACTCTCCCCCATCAAAAGCACCAAAAAATTCAGCTCAGAACAGAAACAGAGCCCATATTGCTATCTTCAGGTGTAAAATGCAAACTGTAATGTGTGTAATGGATGAGCGAGAGGGAAAACATGAAATTTGGGGCCATAATCTGTCAAGGTGTGCGGGGTAATGCTGACATCGGGTGGGTGCCATGACACATCTCAGGTCAATGGCAGTGACTTCTTGGGTAGAAAATTCCCCACACAGCCTGTGGACTTCCTACCATAACCTACCCTAATCTGGGTGTAAACATGGACCCAGACAAATGTTCCCTTCCAGAGTATCACAGTCTTCCTAAGAGCACCATGTGCCTCTGCCTGCACCCTATCCTGCCATATCCCTACACAGAGTTTGTCTTCAGAGACTGAGTCACACCAAAGGCTGTGCCAAGTCTCTGGACATGGAGAGTGCTCTGTGGCTAACATAGCACACACAGGTCTGGAAAGAACCAAACATAGAGCCTAATGCCTGAATATAAACTTCCAGGCAGGCCTCCTTTTGATCTTCGCTCTAGCAGGGTCTGGGTATGGCCTTCAAGGCAATATTAGCTGATCCAGATACCTGCTGTATAGAGACCAGCCAAATGAGAGAGAATTTCGAAAGCGTCCAACCTCCTAGGACACTAGCATGACAAATTTAGACGGGACTATGGAGTTGGACCTTCAATGGTCTTGTTGTTTGCCTGTGTCCACCTCTGAAGACAGCTGCATCTGTATGCAGGGCCAGGAGGGGAAAGATGCAGTGCCTGTATGTAGAGGAGATGCACTGGGAGCCCTAGCTCTTCTCTTTTCCCATCCTCTCATTGACAGCAGTGACTGCAGTTCTTACTCCTGTCAGCAGGGCTTTTTTGCCTGGAGCACGGCTCCTGTGTTTACAAGTGGCAGTGCATCCTCAGTGCACGAAGGGCAGCTGCTAGGAGGCTGGGCATTCAATTGGTTCTAAAGACTGGAGTTTTTTTTTTTACCTAAATGCTTTCTCTGTGTTGAGGTTAAAAAAAAAGAGTGCAGCTACCCTTCCCCAGTCCTCCCCCTCCACCCCTTATACTTACTAAAGCCCGATCTAGATCCAGCGATGTGCACAAGAGCAGCGGCTCTTTTCTTCCTCATAGGCTTAGACACTGCAGAGGAAGCCATTGGCTTCCCCTTCTATCAATCATGGCCATAGAGGGGGGAGGGGCTAAACCACCCTCTGTGTGTGTCTATGGTCACACGGAGCTGCCTTAAGATAGCAATTGGCTTGCTATAGTGGCCACTCAGCAGGGGGGAGAATCCAGAAAGGTGGTGGGGGAACCGAGAAGAGGAGGATCAGGGCTGCTCTATGCAAATCCATTACACAGGACAGGGGTGTATAATATTTTTGTATTAAAAAAAAAAAAGATTTACAATTACTTTAAGGCCCCTTTCACACTTGTGCGACTTCAAAGTTGCACGATTTTACCGCAATTTTTTGCCGCAATTTAAATGCGAGTTTGACTGGGCTTATAATGTCTTTTCCTCAAAACGCATCAAAATCATACCAAAAGTAGTGCAGGGACTACTTTGAAGTCGGGGCGACTTCAAGTCGCACAGATATGAATGGGGCTCATTGGAAATAATGGAGAACGACTTGTCATGAGAATTTGCATTCCCAAATCGCATGACAAGTCGCACAAGTGTAAAAGGGGCCTTAAGTGGTTTTAAAGGTTCGGCCTAAAAAACAAACGTGGTTTTGCACAGAGCAGCCCCGATCCTTCTCTGTTTGGGTCCCCTGCTGGCGCGCCTGTCTCCTCCCCCTTGACCAGTGCCCCAAATAGCAAGCCGCTCCTGAGCCCCACTCTATGCGTCCTTGAGAAACATAGAGCCGCTCTCTCCTCATTGGCTCACTGGCTGTGATTGACAGCAACGGGAGCCAATGACAGCCAAGGCTCTCATGCACATTGGAGAGGAGGGGGGGTGCAGCACAAAGAAGGTTTTTTTTTACCTTCATGCATAGATACCACCTTCAGCCTTTACAACCACTTTAACTCTGCTTTAACCAATTCAGTACCAGGCACTTTCACCCCCTTCCTGCCCAGGCCGATTTTCAGCTTTCAGCACGGTCACACATTGAATGACAATGCTGTACGCAAATGACATTTTTTTCACACAAATGGGGCTTTCTTTTGGTAGTATTCACCACTAAGGTTTTTTTTTGTTAAATAAATATGTAATAAAAAAAAAAAAGACCAAAAAGTTTGGGAAAAATGTTTTTCTTAGTTTCTGTAAGTTTTTGCAAATAAGTAATTGTATTTCTTCACTGATGTGCGCTAAAGGGGCTACACTGATGGGCAGTGATGAGGCTGCACTGATAAGGCTGCACTGTGGGACACTGATGAGACTTCACTGATGGGTACCGATGACGCTGCACTGAGGGGCGCTGATGAGGCTGCCCTGATGGGCATTGATGAGGAGGCACTAACAAGGCTGCACTGATGAGACGGCACTGAGGGGCACTGAGGAGACTGCAATGATGGGCACTGATGAGGCGGTACATTTAATCAGGACACTGATGACCAGTATATACGATATCCAGTTCTAGGAGGGCATCCCTGGATGTCCTCCCGAGAATGCGCTTACAACGCGTCCCCTGGGGGACACATCAGCAAGTGTCTGTGATCCGAGGAACACAGCGGATCACAGATCAGGGTAAAGAACCATTTACAGTGGCCCTTTACCATGTGATTAGATGTGTCCAATCACAGCTGGACACTTGTAAAAAGACTCGTCGGTTATCGGCTCTCCTTTCCTCACACAGAGACGGCGTGTGAGAAAAGGAGAGCCGATAATCGACAAGTTTTTTACAAGTGTCCAGCTGTGATTGGATACAGCTAATCACACGGTAAAGGGCCACTGGGATTGGTTCTTTAACCTGATCTGTGGTCCACTGTGTTCCTTGGATCACAGACACTTCCTGATGTGTCTTCCTGATGTAAGCGCATTCTCGGGAGGACATCCATGGATGCCCTCCCAGAACTGGAGACCTGCGCTGTAGCCATATATCGGCTATAGACTGATCGAAATTCGGCTTTGTTAGTTCAGTCCATCTTCACCCTGATCCCTGATCATGGGCTGACTTACAGAGTGAGTATTCATAGAATGGGCCACACCAAAGGCAGTTCCCTGGCTCTAGACCTGGTGAGCACTCTACAGATCACTAAAGCTGCCAATGGACAGGTAGTTAGAAGAGGGGGGGGAGGGCAGGACTTTGAATGAGTGTGAGGGGGGTGGGGGGGGGGTTAGAGGGTAATGTGTAGGGCGTAGAAGATTCTGCAATGTTGGGGCACTGGGGTGGGAGGGCACTACAGTGGTGGGGTTAGAGGGTAGTGTTTAGGGTAAAGGAACCCAAATGAGCATCCTCCTGCACAACACAGCTTTCTACATCCCCCAGAGATTGTGATGTTCAACTCCTCTTTGGAGGATTGTGGTATCGCTCTTAGTCTGGCCCATCACCACAAGACCTGTCCGGCTAGGATGTCCCCACCAGGAGCGAAAGCTCCTGCCGGCATAGCTCCAAGGGTCATTTGGGCATGCAAGCCATTCCACCACGACAAGGTGGCGATACCATCAGGAATGGAAAAAATTTGTGAGAGTGATGGCTGCACTCTCTGCCTTGTCCTCGCTGCTCATACTGGACAATGGCTAAAAGCTTTTGCATGTAGAAAACGGTACCAACGCTGTTTAATTTCCTGATGCTCAAAATTCAAACCTGAACCTACATCATTGTGTATGTCGGTGTTACAGGCTAACAGGTCCTGCTCTCTGCCCACCATAAGGGGTAATACCTTCTACCTCACTCCTTTTTTTCATTTTTTTTGGAGAAATTTGATACAAATAGTCCTAATATTAGGGCTATCTACAGCGCTTGCTAAAAAATATAAAAGTGTGACAAACTAAATTTGTGTGATAATATATATAGGTGTAGTTGTAAAAAATATATATAGGTGTGCCAATGTGCAAATAAATCTACAAATCAATTTCTCAATATTTTAGTCCATGCATAAATCACTAAAGAAATTACTTTTGTGCAATAAAAATATATAAGAAAATTCAGAAAAAAGTCCAACAAATTATTTCATGAGAAAAACTTTCGTGCAAATAACTTCTCCTTGAATTAATGTGCAACGTGCTCTTAATTAGGTTTATAATATGGTGACTAATAAGGTGCAGGTGCTTCAAAAACTTTCTTCCCGTGCAGTAATAAAAAAAGTTCCCTGAGCAGAAGGGCAGTTGTGTCAGGCGGGTCACAGCTACTACAACCCAGATATCAGAGGATAAGACAGAAAATTTAGAACGGAGGACTGCTGAATACACATAAGCTGCCTTATAAAAACGCTGAGGAGAGAGACCACGGCACAGGAGGGGCTTAAAGGGGACTTACCACTAAGCGTGTTTGGTCTCAATATTATAAGATATGTGAGACCCACTTCATCTGGTAAGTTACCCATCGTACAAATTACTGCACGGGAAGAAAGTTTTTGAAGCACCTGCACCTTATCAGTCACCATATTATAAACATAATTAACCACTTGCCGACTGCGCACAGTATATTTACTGCGGCAGTCAGCCCCGGCCAGGCAGAGTGACGTAGATCTACATCACTAGCCTGTCACCGGGTTTTGAGCCAATAGCGGGCGAGCGCGCGCCCGCCTCGGCTAGTTCACAGAGGAGTCCCGGCGTGTGACCGGCGGACCCGATGTCCGCCGGTCACACTACGATCGTCGGCAGAGCGGAAGAAAGGCAGAACGGCTTATGTAAACAAGCCACCTGTCATTCTCCCCTGTGTAAAAATGGAGATCAGACGGTTCTACTATGTAGAACCGTTGATCTCTGTTTTTACAATAGGAGGCCTGTCCCACTACAGTTAGAAGCACGCCCCTAGGACACACTTAACCCCTCCCTGTCAAATACAGTTAACCCCTTCCCTGCCAGTGTCATTTTTACAGTAACCGTGCATATGTATAGCACTGATTACTGCAGTAATGTCACTGGTACCCCCAAAAGTGTCAAAAATGTCAGTCAAGGGTCCGATCTGTCCGCCGCAATGTCGGAGTACCGCAAAAAAAAAATCGCAGATCGCCGCCATTACTCGTTAAAAAAAAAACACCAAAAATCTTTCCCTTTGTTAGTAAACGCGATAACTTTTGCGCAAACCAATCAAAATACGCTTTTTACTATTTTTTTTACCAAACATATGTAGCATAAAACAAATTGGCCGAAAATGTTAAAAAATTTTGATTTTTACATTTTTTTGGGGGGGAATTTCATATAAAAAAAAGTGAAAAATATTGTTATTTTTGCAAAATTTACGCTCTTTTTTTGTTTATAGCGCATGATCAAAAAATCGCACAGGTGATCAAATACCACCAAAAGAAAGCTCTGTTTGTGGGAAGAAAAGGATGTCAAATTCGTTTAGGTACAGAGTCGCACGACCGCGCAATTGTCCGTTAAAGTCACGCAGTAAAAAAACGCAAAAAAACCCCCTGGTCAGGAAGGGGGTAAAATCTTCCGGGGCTTAAGTGGTTAAGAGCACGTTGCACATTAATTCAAGGAGAAGTTATTTGCACTAAAGTTTTTCTCATGAAATAATTTGTTGGACTTTTTTTTTTAATTTTCTTATATATTTTTATTGCACAAAAGTAATTTCTTTATTGATTTATGCATGGACTAAAATATTGAGAAATTGATTTGTAGATTTATTTGCACATTGGCACACCTATATATATTTTTTACAACTACACCTATATATATTATCACACAAATTTAGTTTGTCACACTTTTATATTTTTTTAGCAAGCGCTGTAGATAGCCCTAATATTAGGACTATTTGTATCAAATTTCTCCATTTTATACTACTGCTGCTGCTATTTCTTACACATTTTATATTTTTATATTTCATATACATTTTCACATATTTTGCACATATTTAAAGGTAATTTAAACATTTTAACTAACATCAACTCCTAGGCGCGGGGAGTGTAAATTTTTTTTAGAAAAGGGGATACTTATTTTCACAAATTTTTTGGAGAGGGTCTGTTGTTCTCAGCCCCCCCCCCCCCCCCCAAGGAGTGTCCTCTCAGAGAGGGGGTACAGGACATTACTGTGTGTGTGTGGGTGTGATGATGTGAAGAGGGTAGAGAAGTGATGTGAAGAGGGCAAAAGACACTGCTCTGGGGGGGGGGGGGGGGGAGGCACAGGACACTACAGTGGTGAAGGGGGAGTCAGGACAGTACTGTTAGGGGGCAGAGGACACTGCTTTTGGGGGAGAGGACACAACCGTGGGGGGACGATGTGTCCACCGCCCCCCCCCCCCAAGAGGAGTGTCCTCTGGGGGAGGGGGGCAAAGCACAGTAGTGTGGGGAAGTTGAAATGTGAAGAGGATTGAGGACACTACAGTAAAGGGGGGGGGGTTGCAAAGTGGGCAGAGAACACTGCTTTAAGGGGGAAAGGCACCTTACACTAGTGGGGTGAAGGGAGACACAGGATAGTGCTATGGGAGGAGGGGGGGGAGAGGACACAGCAGTGGGGGGGACCATGTGTCCTCTACCCCCCAAGAGAAGTGTTGGGGGTTAATGATGTGAAGAGGGTAGAGTGTGTGGGGGGGGGTTAATGATGTGAAGAGGGTAGAGAAGTGATGTGAAGAAGGCAAAGAGAATTGCCGTGGGGGGAGGGGCAAAGGACACTAGTGGGGTGATGGGAGACACAGAACAGTGCTATTTTGGGGGGTAGAGGATACTGCTACTGAGGGTAAAGGACACAGTAGTGGGGGGGGGTGTGTCCTATGCCCCCAAGAGGAGTGTGCTCTGGCCATGTTTGACCTCTCTCAGAGACAGGGCTGGTGCAAGGATTTTTGACACCCTAGGCGAAACCTCCTTTTGCCGCCCCTTGGCTCCGCCCCTGACTCCACCCTCTTTGCCCTGCCCATGCATACCCCAGCTTTTTAATGACTGCTACTATTTTTGGGGTGGAGTCAGTCATAAGCCCAGGGCATGATACGTATGGTGCGTATGTACTACTAGGGGTGGCGGGTGGAGATTTTTGCGGTGCCTCTCCACCTATTTCTTCACCCCCAATCCATCCACCCCAACCCCTGCATCCTGATCACACGCCCAGATACCCTCCCCCGCTCTGATCACACCCCCCTAGATATTCCCCACTCTGATAACACCCCCCCCCCAGATACCCCTCAATCCTGATCACACACATCTTCAGATATCCCCCTACCCTGATCAAACGCCCAGATACCCTCCCCCACTCTGATCACACCCCCAGATACCCCCCCCCCCCACTCTGATCACACCCCCTAGATACCCCCCCAACTCTGATCACACCCCCCTAAATATTCTCCACTCTGATCACACCCCCCCAGCCCCCAGATACCCCACCATCCTGATCACACGCTTAGATACCCTCCCTCACTTTGATCACACACCCCCAGATACCCCCCACTCTGATCATACCCCCCCCGATAAACGCCCCACTTTGATCACACCCCCCTAGATGTTCCCCACTCTGATCACACCCCCCAGATACCCCTCCATCCTGATCAGACCCCCTTAGATACCCCCCACTCTGATCACACACCCCCAGATACCCCTCCATCCTGATCACACACACCCTCAAATACCCCCCTACCCTGATCAAACGCCCAGATACCCTCCCCCACTCTGATCACACCCCCCACTCTGATCACACCCCCTAGATATTCCCCACTCTGATCACACCCCCCAGATACCCCTCCATCCTGATCACACACCTCAAGATACCCCCCACCCTGATCACACGCCAAGATACCCTGCCCCACTGTAATCACACACCCCAGATACCCCCCACTCTGATCACACCCTGATCACACCCCCCCCCCGATAACAGCCCCACTCTAATCACACCCCCCCTAGATGTTCCTCACTCTGATCACACCCCCCAGATACCCCTCCATCCTGATCACACACCTCCAGATAACCCCCACTCTGATCATACCCCCCAGATACCTTAGTGAGGAGTGACAGGATATGACTGTGTGTGTGTGTGTGTGTGTGTGGGGGTGTAATGATATGAAGAGGGTGGAGAAGTGATGTGAAGAGGTAAGAGAACACTCTTTTGGGGGGGAGGTACACGACAATTGTGCAGTGAAGAGGGACACAGAACAGTGCTATTGGGGTGGGGGGCAAAGGACACTGCTATTGGGGGGGGGGAGAAGACACTACAGTGGGAAGACGATATGTCCTCTGCCCCCCAAGACGAGTGTCCTCTGGAGGAGTGGGGGCAAAGAACAGTAGTGTTTGGGGGGTTAAGGTGTGAAGAGGGTAGAGGACACTACTCAGTAGGGGGGGGGGGGTCTTGGGGGTGATGCGAAGTGAGCAGTGAATACTGCTTTGGGGGAGAAAGGCACAGGACACTAGTGGGGTGAAGGGGGACATAGGACAGTGCTATTGAGGGGGGCAGAGGACACTTCTATTGGGGGGAGAGGACACATTAGTGGGGGGGGGGGTGATGTGTCTTCTGCCCCCCCCAAGAGCAGAGTCCTCTGGGTGAGGGGGGCACGGGACACTACTGTAAGGGGGGTAATGATGTGAAGAGTGTAGAGGATGCTACAGTGGGGGGTGTGGTTGGGGGGGTGATGTGAAGAGGACAGAGAACACTCCTGATGAAGCACGTGACGCGAAGCAGCCATCAAGCTAAGATATATGTCTGAGGTCCAGCCGCCATCCTAAATTTAGTTTGGCGGCTTTCACAGTAGGTGCATTTCCAATATCTGCACTAGTTGTAATGCACTTTATGGACCTTGCTTATGGATTTATACCAGCAGTTTGTTTTTGTTTTTCATTCTGACCACTGACTTTTGTTCAGTGAGTTAGAGCCGGTTCACACTGATGCGGTTGCGGCGATCGCATGTAATGTCGGAGTGCACTGCTCCTTCATTACATGCGATCGGCTGTGCGGTGCGAGTTTAGCCATACACTTTGTATGGCTAAATTCGCACCGCACCCGCAGCAAAGACGCACAGGACCCTTTTTGGCAGCCGCATCAGGATCGGATCGCACAGCGGTTCACACTTGTGCGATCCGATCCTGTGCGAACTGCAAGATCGCACTGCGATATGCGATCAAACTGGGGGTGTCGTTAAGATTACATTGACACCCCCAGCGTATCGCATATGGCAGTGTGAACTGCCGGGGGTGCGTTTGCGATGCGGGAACAGGCTGCGAATTTGCAGCCTTCCCGCATCGCATAAGTGTGAACCAGGGCTTAGTGTGTTATCATATTTGTACTATGTATTTTTAATAAATACTACACTATGAGATTTTATTTCTCATACTTGGTGATTTATCCTTCATGAACGGTTTGAATACCCTGTGTGATGACAATGTTTTGAAAGTGCGGGAGCGCATAGATCTCTGTTATTGACACGACTTCCAGAGAGATATCATATCAAGACCATTGCGTGTTTGCTGTCCTATAATCTAGACAGCGTATGGTTTTGGTGAGTTCGCAATTTACTATTTGGTGGAGGATATCACCTTGGTCACACTTGAATTATCATTGAGCACCGAGAACTACAACAGTCTGTTTTCCCTTGGATTCTGACATTTGATAGGACAGAGAGCACTGCTTTTGGGGGAGGGGAAGGACACTAGTGGGGTGAAGAGGGACACAGAACAGTGCTTTAGTGGGGGGGGGGAGACACAACAGTGGGGGGACGATGTGTCCTGTGGGCGGAGTGTAATCTCCTCCTGATACCCATCCATGTCGGACGTTCCTGTTTGATCTTTTGTCATCCATCTCATTGTCCTGGAATGTTGTGGTGTATATTCTTTTAATCCATTCCCTTTCCAGACTTTTTTTTTTCATCCTGGAATAATAATTCCTCTTCTGGTCCAGCCCATTCCACTTCCATCGCGGCTGTTTCCAGGTCACACGGTTCTTCATCTTCAAATAGATGTGGTCCATTTATCACCACCATTTCAAGTTCCTCCTTCTCTGGGGGATCCAATGATGGTGATGCTTTCACTTTAAATCTATTCCATTCCTGGTCCCATAACGATTTCGCATTTCCTTCTTCCATATTTATCGCCTTCTGGCATTCCGATTCCGCATTTCCTTCTTCCATATTTACCTCCTTCTGTTTCCTCCTGCAGAACCTTAAACTGTAAAGACAAAAAAGGGTTAAAAACGACATCAGCAGCTTTTACAAACTAACAGAAATTCGCAGAATTAGAGGCTGACTCCCCCTATAACCGATTTCTCAGTATTAAAGCAGCACCCATCCTTTGCTTTAACCAATGACTTCTTATATAGACACAGCAATGGGAAGACTTCCCTATTAAAGCAGAACTATAGACGAAACTTCTTTTTTTTTTTTCATTTTGGATAGAGAAAGCGAGGGTTATAACCCCTGTCATATTTTTTTTTGCCATCTGTGTCCCATTGGGGAGATTGAGAGGAAATCCCTGCAAATTAAGGGAATTCTTTGGGGACCCCCACGTCACCAGAACTAGTGTCCCTATTGGAAGATTTCCCCTCTATTACTTTTCTGGGGACAACCCAAAATGTGGGATTTTCACTTTTAATGCTAATGGTAAAAAAGGACAAATAGAGAGGGGAAATTTCCCTGTGGGGGGGCACAGAAAGCAATGAAAACTGACAGGTGTTCTAATCCCTCTCCACTCTATCCAAAACTAAAAAAAAAAGTTTTGCCTTTAGTTATACTTTAAGAGCCGGTTCACCCTGCCGCGACCATAAGTCGCCCCATGTCGGAGCGACTTTTTACCGCGATTTTACCGCGACTTTACGCGACTTCAGCGCGACTTGTGACTTATATGACAGACGACTTTGTGTTTGGCCAATCAGAATATTATATGTTGTGACCTAATTACCCTTTTCTGTATTTTTTTTTACTAATTTCCTCATTGCCCACCAGTGCCACGTATCAGTGTCCACCAGTGCCACTGCCCACCAGTGCCACGTATGTGTCCACCAGTGCCATGTATCAGTGTCCACCAGTGCCACTGCCCATCAGTGCCACATATGTGTCCACCAGTGCCACTGCCCACCAGTGCCAAGAATCAGTGTCCACCAGTGCCACATATCAGTGCCACGAATCAGTGTCCACCAGTGCCACGTATCAGTGCCACATATCAGTGCCACAAATCAGTGTCCACCAGTGCCACTTATCAGTGCCACGAATCAGTGTCCACCAGTGCCACGTATCAGTGCCATGAATCAGTGTCCACCAGTGCCACTTATCTGTGTCCACCACAGAGATGTATAGTAACTAAGTAGAACTACTTCACTACTGTACTTAAGTACCGAAAGGCGGTATCTGTACTTTCCTAGAGTAGAATTTTTTTCTCCTACTTCCACTTTTACTTCACTACATTTTTTCGATGATTTCAATACTTCTACTCCGATATTTTTTTTTGTGCTGCATAGTTACTCGTTACAATTATAAAAATTACCATTGCCAGAACAGTAGATGGCAGGTTTCATGAAGCTCAAAACATGTGTATTACCAGCGCATACGAAAATAAATGCTACTGTATGTATAAATAAAAGCTGCATTTGAAATCATAAAAAACAATATGATGTTCAAACTTTTGACTTCTTTCTTTAATAACTACATAACACAGTACTTGTACTTTTACTTTCAGTACTTGAGTAGCAATTTTTTTTCAAAACTACTGGTACTTTTACTTTCAGTACTTGAGTAGCAAAATTTTTAAAAAAACTACTTGCAATACTTAAGTACAAAAAAAGTTGAATACTTTAGTACTTCTACTCAAGTCACTTTTTGATCGAGCACTTCCACTTCTACTCAAGTCACTTTTTGATCGAGCACTTGTACTTTTACTCAAGTATGGGTTTCGAGTACTTTATACAACTCTGGTCCACCAGTACCACTCACACAGACCAAGCAGAGATAATGGAATATATATACCATTACATATATATATATATATATATACACCATATAGGCATGGCTGCAATGTGGGGAATGCCTGGCTAATCTCTTTCTTCTTCCTGAAGTCGCTTCAATTAAGATAAGGAGGTGACTCCCATTGAAGTATATGGGACAGTCGGATCACAGGTCGCCTCAAAGTAGTACAGGACCCTTTTCTGAAGTCGGAGCGGCTTCAGTAGTGCCAATTAAGACGGCACTGATTGATTAACATTGCTTTTGTTATGTCAAGCGACCTGGGGCGACACAAGTCGCCTCACAAGTCGCGCTAGTGTGAATGGACTCTGACTATCTTCCCACTCTGGAGCGCAACTAATGTGTCACCTTTTTGCATATTAAAACATTAAATACACTTATGACAAGCAAAGCAGAACTATTTGTATAGAAAGAATTTGTTGTGGGACTTTTAAGGTGCAAAAAAATATATAGATATAAATGATGGAGAAAAAATAATTTTCATAATAAATTTTATAAATTTTTATTCATTACAAAATGATCAACAATATTTCAAAAGACATATAAAAAGAGAAATGAATAACTCTATAGTGTCTGCTCAGGCATAAAATTTGGGGACTGAACACAGTGAAGTAGAAAATAGGTCTCTGCTTTGTTGATAAAATGGTATAAAAAGTGTAAAAACAACTTACCAGAAGTAGCCTGCTAGATAAAAGGCCGTTATTATCAGATAGAGGATTGAAAAACTGATGATCACAAAGGGAACTACTCCCTCAGCCATGATAAAGTTAATTATAAAAGATATAAGCCAATGTTTTTTGGCCTCATCTTTGCTGTCCTCCATTGTTGGAGCTGCTGTAACTAATGTCACTGTTGGTTGTTTTTCTGGTATTGATTGGAAAGTCGTCAGTGATTCCTTGTCCTCAGGGAATGTAGGGCCTTTCTCCTCAGGCAATGTCTGTTCATCCAAAGACAATGTCTCTTCTTTATCCGCTGTTACTTTCTGGTTTTCATGTGAAGTCACTTCCTGGTATTTATCTTTAGTCAGTGTCCGGTCTTCATACGTAGTCACTGTCTGTTTTTCATCCACAGGGAATATCTGCTCTTCATCCCTGGTCTGGATGGTAGGCGTGACTGGACGGGAAAACATGGCCGTACGCCTGGCTTGGAATTTCTTGCCTTCGTTCATGAGCGGAGAATCTGCATAAAACAAATGATAAAGAGGTCATACAAATGTCCAGTGAACCAGCAGACCAAACATTTTCTTGCTTGGGTGTGCATTTGGTATGGTCTTACTGTATCTAATACTTACCTGCTACATGAACGTTGATCTTTTTAACCGGTCCACTCTGTATACCATTCACCTTGACGATGATCTCGTACGTCCCACTGTCCTCCAGAAGGAGAGGGTTGAAAGAGAACGAGCAGTCCTCTTTAGCAGTATGGGTTGAATGTAGGTGCTGCGCTGTCTGGTCTTGGTCACTCAGAGGTTGCAGCTTGATGCCATCCTGCAGGATGGTCTTGTATGTGTTGGTTCCGGCCGGTGCCATCCTCCATTCTAAATCAATCCGTTGATCGCCAATCGCTCTATCAATGGTGAGATGGCACGGAATCACCAATTTGGAGCCGGCTCTGACCTCCAGATGGTTGTATGGAAGCTCAACATGGGACAATGCTACAGAAAGAGAGAGAAATTTTGGTTAATAGTGAAACATTTCCAAAGTTCTAATATAACATCAAAGTCAATAAAAAAAAAAAAAAAAACAATTTAAAAAACACTTTTTGTGGCCCTTTATAGTCAGTTCACACTGAGGCGACACGACTCCTTACTACTTCAGGGGGCGACTTGTGTATTACCATGCACAATGACTTCGGAGCGACTTGCAGGGATTTCACATAATGGAAGTCTATGCAAGTCGCTCCGAGGTCGCCCCGAAGTAGTACAGCACCCTTTTTCTAAGTCGGAGCGACTTGTGTCGCTCCTATTAGAACGGGTTCTGTAGCGGTCAATGGACCGCGAGGGTGCGTGACTTGTCAGGCTGACAAGTCGCCTGACAAGTCGCGCTAGTGTGAACCGGCTCTTAGGTGGATCTGACATTCCTAGGTTTAGATACATTAACCCTTTCGCTGCCAGGGCTGTTTTTGCATTTTTTTTTATTTAAAATTATTTTAGGCCTGAAGATTACTTAAAATATCCGAATTGCTGGTAATTGAGTCCTTTGCAATGCGCTGGAAATATAGCGCTGCCAATAGGAATCCTGTCAGCCAATCAGTGACTCTAGTTAATAGATAAGGAACCGGGTAGGCTCAATTAACAAAGCTTTAGCATTAGAAAGAACGATTTTTAAATATAGCCAATGGATTGTAATTTATAAATTGCATAAAACTCATTTACAAAGCTTTCACATCAGGACAAGGAGGTTTATATTTAGAAAAGTGGCAGTTATTTCTCATGTCAATCCCATGAGATTTGAAAAAAAACAAATGGCTAAAAATAGCATCGCTCATCCACACGTCCAAGCTGAACTAAACCCACCGATTTACATGTTTACGAAAAAAAGGAAAAAAAAAACTTGGTTGCTTTTAAATGATTTTAAAGTATCAGCTGGAGTTTGGCTTTATTGGTTAGTGTATATAAATCCGCTAGTCCATCTAACAATCCCTCCCAGACTGACAAATGTTGCTGTCGGCTTTGCCTCCTCTGCTCTCTCTTTAAACCTTTTGACAGGTTTCCGCTTCCACTTATGGCTCAGATTACCATGGCAAACTGAGCTGGAAGTACGCCCCCCCCCCCCCTTAGCCCTGCAGTCTTCTGGGGACACATCACAGATCCCAGAAGAAAGCGGGACCATTCACAAGGTGCAGCACGACTCGCACATGTGCAATAGGAACCCGGCTGTGAAGCTGCAAGGCTTCACTTCCTGTTTTCCTTACTTCAGATGCCGGCACCTGCACCCGAATCCCACTAAAGAATCAGCTCGGGTGAGGATATCGTGGGCTCCCTGGACAGGTAAGTGTCCTTATACTAAAAGTCAGCAGCTACAGGATTTTTACGGTATTTGTATTCGCTATGGACTTACTGTATCTAATACTTACCTGCTACATGAACGTTGAGCTTTTTAACCGGTCCACTCTGTACACCATCCACCTTGACGATGACCTCGTACGTCCCACTGTCCTCCAGAAGGAGAGGGTTGAAAGAGAACGAGCAGTCCTCTTTAGCAAAACGGGTTGAATGTAGCTGCTGCGCTGTCTGGTCGTGGTGAGGTTGCAGCTTGATGCCATCCTGCAGGATGGTCTTGTATGTGTTGGTTCCGGCTGGTGCCATCCTCCATTCTAAATCAATCCGTTGATTGACTGTCGCTCTATCAATGGTGAGATGGCACGGAATCACCAATTTGGAGCCGGCTCTGGCCTCCAGATGGTTGTATGGAAGCTCAACATGGGACAATGCTACAGAAAGAGAGAGAAATTGTGGTTAATAGTGAAACATTTCCAAAGTTATAATATATAACATCAAAGTCAATAAAAAAAAAAAAACAATTTAAAACACTTTTTGTGGACCTTAGGTGAATCTGACATTCCTAGGTTTAGATACTTTAACCTTTTCACTGCCAGGGCTGTTTTTGGAATTTTTTTTATTTAGAATAATTTTATGCCTGAAGATTACTTAAAACCCCCAAACATTACATATTTTTTTTTTTTTTTTTTTTTAAACAGACAACCTGGAGTGTAAAATGATGGCAGATGCAATAGATCCCTGATGTCTCATCTGCCCTCCATTGACACCTGAAACCGGAAGTGATGTTATACATGTCTCTTCCGGGTTCTTTGTTGGGTGGGGATATCAGCAAACAAGTGTGCCAATAGGAATACTGTCAGCCAATCAGTGACTCTAATTAATAGATAAGGAACCCGGTAGGCTCAATTCACAAAGCTTTAGTATAAGAAAGAAAGATTTTTAAAGGTAGCCAATTGATTGTAATTTATAAATCTCCATTTACAAAGCCTTCACATCAGGACAAGGAGGTTTATGTTCAGAAAAGTGGCAGTTATTTCCCATGCCAGTCCCATGAAAAAAAAAAAACGGTTAAATGGCTAAAAATAGCATCACTCATCCACACGCAGGACTAAACCCACCAACTTACATGTTTACCAAAAAAAAAAAAAAGCTGAGATTAGAAATGATTATATAAACTTACCTGTCCCCAGGTGCAAAACGCACAGAAAGATGAGAAGTTTTATTAAAAATCTCATTCTCAAGTTTTATCACAAAGATGATGATAAATTGTGATTAAAAAAAAAATCTCCTTGATCACAAATATATTAAATATGACTCAGAAATTCTCTAAATATCAGAGCATTTGCAAAGCAAGTCACACCAGTGTTGTCACTAGGATCAACTGCCACTGGATGCTGAGAGCAGCTGCTTATATAGACTAAAACATGTGATGTCATTGTGGGCGGGGCTAACGGAACTCAAGCCTGCTCACTGATTGGCTGACAATATTCCTATTGGCAGCAATGCATTTCCAGTGCATTCAGCTTGAATAGAAATAATCAGTTATAGTTTAGCCTTAAAGAGCCCAGTGGGTGCAACTCCCCTATATTTATCATAAGGATAAATATCTTCATTTTAGCCATTTGACTGTCATTTTTAACCACTTAAGCCCCAGGCCTATTTTTGACACTTTTTGTTTACAAGTTAAAATCAGTATTTTTTGCTAGAAAATTACTTAGAACCCCCAAACATTATATATATTTTTTTAGCAAAGACTCTGGAGAATAAAATGGAGGTCATTAGAATATTTTTTGTCACGCGGTATTTGCGCAGCGGTCTTTCAAATGCCATTTTTTGGGGTAAATTACAAAAAATCACATTTCACTGCAGTTAAAAAAAACTAAACAGTAAAGTTAGCCCATTTTTTTGTATATTGTGAAAGATGATGTCACGCCGAGTAAATAGATACCCAACATGTTATGAGTTTACATGGATGAGGCAAACCACTTAACACTGGCAGGGGGGGATTAAAATGATCAGCTTTTTATGTATTCATGTGAATCCTTTATCCCAAAAGGAAAAAAAAACTTGTTTGCTGTAACTTATTTTAATCGCTTGCCGACCGCCAACAGTAATATTACTGTGGCAGATCGACTCGCCAGGGTCCAGCGACGTAGACCTACATCACTGGACTCTTAGTGGTGCCAGCGGAGTGCGCGTGTTTAGACACAGCGGGAGTCTGGCCGGAGGAGGAGCGGCTCCGATTGCCGCCCTTCTCCCCTGATCGTCGGGGAAATGGTGAAAAGACCCGCCTGCTTATGTAAACAAAGCAGACAGACCTTCTCAGTGACAGACAGGAGGAGATCAGCAGATTCAGCATAGCTAAAACTGCGATCTCTGTGTCAGTCACAGAACCCCCCTCCCCCCACACACACACACGTCAGTAAGCATGAGGCATACATTTAACCCCTTGATCACCCACAGTATTAACCCCTTCCCTGCAAGTGTCATTATTATAGTAACAGTGCATATTTTTAGCACTGATTACTGTAGTAATGTCACTGGTACCCCCAAAAGTGTCAAAAATGTCAGTTAGGGGTCCGATCTGTCCGCTGCAATGTCGCAGTCCCGCAAAAAAAAATTGCAGATGGCCGCCATTACTAGTAAAAAAAGAAAAAACAATAAAAATTACATAAATTCTTCCTGTAGTTAGTAAACGCAATAACTTTTGCGCAAACCAATCAAAATACGCTTATTGTGAATTTTTTTGTCAATAATATGTAGCAGAAAACAAATTGGCCTAAAACATTAAAAAATTTAGATTTTTTTTTGGGAATGTCATATAGCAGAATATGAAAATATTGTTTTTTTTTTTGTTCAAAATTGTCCCTCTTTTTTTGTTTATAGCGCAAAAAATTAAAATCACACAGGTGATCAAATACCACCAAAGGAAAGCTTTATTTGTGGGAAAAAAAGGACGTAAATTTAGTTTGGGTACAGCGTTGTATGACCGCGCAATTGTCCGTTAAAGTAACGCAGTGCCAAATCTCAAAATAGGGCCTGGTCAGAAAGGGGGCAAATCCTTCCGGGGCTAAAGTGGTTAAAGTTTGCTGTAACTTATTTTAAAGTATCAGCTGGAGTTTGGCTTTAATTAGTGTATATAAATCCGCTAGTCCATCTAACTCCCCCCCCCCCCCCCAGACTGACAATGCTGCTGTCTGTTGTTCCTCCTCTGCTCTCTCTTTAACCATTTCACTCTATCTGCTGATAAAGACACAGATAAAGCGGAGCTCCGCCCAATAGGGAATGTTCTGTTTGTTTGCACCCTCCACTGCCACATTTGGCACTTTTATGGGGGGGAGGGGGGGGGGGGCAGGTGCCTTGTTTTGACAGATTCCCGCTTCCACTTCTGGCTCAGATTACCATGGCAAACTGGGAGGAGAGACTGGAGCTCCTCTTTAATAAAGTTTAATATTCAACATTTTATTTACAAAGTCCAATGACATCCAAATGTGTCCGTCCTGGTGATTCCTCTCTTCTCAGTGTTGGAACCAGAAGCCTTACCTCCCCCTTCCTCCTCTGTAAGGCCAATTTCACGCTTTTACTATATTACCAAAAGTATTGGGACGCCTGCCTTTACACGCACATGAACTTTAATGGCCTTCCAGTCTTAGTCCGTAGGGTTCAATATTGATTCTGCCCACCCTTTGCAGCTATAACAGCTTCAACTCTACTGGGAAGGCTGTCCACAAGGTTTAGGAGTGTGTCTATGGGAATGTTTGACCGTTCTTCCAGAAGCGCATTTGTGAAATCAGGCACTGATGTTGGACGAGAAGGCCTGGCTCACAGTCTACACTCAAATTTATCCTAAAGATGTTCTATTAGGTTGAGGTCAGGACTCTGTGCAGGCCAGTCAAGTTCCTCCACCCCAAACTCACTCATCCATGTCTTTATGGATCTTGCTTTGTGCACTGGTGTGCAGTCATGTTAGAACAGGAAGGGGCCATCCCCAAACTGTTCCCACAAAGTTGGGAGCATAAAATTGCCCAAAATGTCTTGGTATAATGATCCCTTAAGGCTCGATTCACATCTATGCATGTTGCTTTTGAGCGTTTTTGCTGTGATTTGCGCAGTTTTTTAACCACAGTTTTACTGCGATTTTGCCACCATTTGTTTTGCTTTTGTGTATTTTTTTACATTCACTGAATATAACTGGATGCTAAGAAGCGGGCTGAGAAGCCAGCTGCCACGTCCCTAACATGATGCTGGGGTTCCCCACTGACAGCTGAATGTAAAAACAAAGAATTGCAGAGCAAATAAAATTTGTGAAAAAAACGCTGTGGGGTCCCCCTAGGTCCACACCAGGCCCTTATCCCAGCATGCAGCCTGGAAGGTCAGGAAAGGGAGAGGACAAGTGAGTGCTCCCCCCCCCCCATTTGGAATTTTTTATTTAGAATAATTTTATGCCTGATGATTACTTAAAACCCCCAAATGGTACTTTTTTTTTTTTTTTTTTTTATTAAACGGACAACCTGGAGTGTAAAATGATGGCAGATACAATAGACCCCTCCCTGATGTCTCATCTTCCCTCCATTGACACCTGAAACCGAAATGATGTTATACATGTCTCTTCCGGGTTCTTTGTTGGGTGGGGATATCAGCAAACAAGTGTTAGCTGGTCTCGCTTCACCCTGTGACACCAGGTGGGACAGTGGAGCCCAACAAGCATTCCGGGGGGCCGCACACGTCGGTGGCAGTAAATGGATCAATAAAGCTTCTAAGGCCTCAAGGTTTGCCCAGCCCTTCTGAACGCCTTTCTCTGGCAGGAGAAAAGCAGCGCCAAAAACACGCCTAAAGCTTTGTTTTTATAAAAGAGTTTAGGCGTGTCAAGCGCTTCGGCATGAATTAATTTCATTGGTCAGCATAATAATCTATTGTGGCCATTGAAACGAATTAACGCTCAAGCACCTGATGCACATTTAGGCAAGCCAAATTTTTTTCTGCCAAAATGTTGCTGCTCCATGAACATTTTTTCTACCTCTATATGCCTGTACAAGCCTGTGTGTGCATGGACACATTGAGGGGTGCTTAGAGCAGGACTCGACAAACCCCGGGTGCCAGGTCGCATTTGCGACTAGAATTAGCGACCTGGCGCCTGGGGAGCACTGCAGGAGGTGTCCTGTCCCTTTTGCGCCCCCACCTCCTCCCCGAGTGCACAGACTTCCGCGCCGTCCGAAAATTGAGGTCCCGGCTTTTCTGCCTTGTTCTGTGAAATGAGAGAGGCTGGGGAACTGGCGCCCTCTTGTGGTGGCCGGGAGTAATGACTGTTTCCACTGCCTGTTAATGCATTCCCACCTCCTTCCTAAGAGGAGATGAGAGTTTTTGTAGGCTTCATCTCCCTGTCCAGTTACCTATGCTTACAGGTAAGTGGATAGGGAGTGTGGTTATTATTCATTTATTTTTTAAATTTAAAAAAAATAAATAATCATTTTTTTCTTTTTTTTTTTTTTAATTATTAAAAAAAAAAAATAAGAAATATTTTCTTTTTCTTTTTTCAATTATTATTATTAAAAAAAATTGTATATATATATATATATATATATATAATATCTTTTTTTTTCCCTCATCGCCATGCCACAGCCGAAGGCCCCTTTCACACGGGCTGTCTGATCAGGTCCGCCTGTCAGTTTTTCAGGCAGACCTGATCGGACCCTTCATTTTCCTTTATGGAGCAGTAATCTGCCGCCATCTGATCCTGTCCCCCAAAAACAGACGGATGGTGGTTCTATTTTCTATCAACCCCGTGGATCGGATCAGATGGCATCGGATGGAAAGAGACAGACAGTCTGTTTCCATCCAATTGCCCTATAGAGGAGAGTGGGGGTCTAGTTGTATTTATGTGTAAATTTAGTATCCGTTTTATTAAATAAAGCTTGGTTATTAGTTTAAAAAAAAAAAAAAACTGGCTCCTAACTTTTTTAGCTGGCTCCTAGATTTTAGGCAAATTTGTCAAGCCCTGGCTTAGAGGCAGAGAAAAATAATCAAACGCCCCTAAAAGTGGAGTTTTTAACACCCAGAGTGCATGACGCCTATAGGTGCCACCAGCCGATGGTAAAGGCAGTAGGTGGTGGGAGGCAGGTGAATAGGAGCATGTTACATGTTACACCCTAAATATGCGTGTAACATGTAACACAATCCTAAAGGTGAACTTATCCTTTAACTGGGAACTAAACCTTCCTCTCCTTTACAGCCAAGGAAGCTGCCATCTTAGCCCTCTGTGTGAGCTGCAGTTGCCATGGAGCTGCACATTACCACCCATCTGATGGATTGACAGTTTGGATGAAAGCAAAAGCAAATGTGACCGTTACATTCCCAGCATGCCTTGTATGTAGCTGTGCTGGGAAGACTCTAAATCTATTGAGTTTAGTTCTGCTCTATGGCTAAAACTCACACAGGTGATATCCGTACTGCTGGTAATTGAGTCCTTTCCAATGCACTGGAAATCTAACGCTGCCAATAGGAATACTGTCAGTATTAACCCCTTCCCTGCCAATGGCATTATTACAGTAACAATGCATATTTTTAGCACTGATTACTGTAGTAATGTCACTGGTCCCCCCAAAAGTGTCAAAAATGTCAGTTAGGGGTCCAATCTGTCCTCCACAAAAAAAAAAAATCGCAGATTGCCGCCATTACTAGTATAAAAAAAAAAAACAATAAAAATGACATAAATCTTTCCCGTAGTTAGTAGATACAATAACTTTTGCGCAAACCAATCAAAATACGCTTATTGCAATTTTTTTACCAAAAATATGTAGCAAAAAACAAATTGGCCTAAAATGTTAAAAAATTTTGATTTTTAAATTTTTTTTGGGAATGTTATATAGCAGAATGTGAAAAATATTGTTTTATTTTCAAAATTGTCGCTTTTTTTTTTGTTTATAGCGCAAAAAATAAAAATCACACAGGTGATCAAATACCACCAAAAGAAAGCTCTATTTGTGGGAAAAAAAGGATGTCAATTTTATTTGCGTACAGCGTCGCATGACCGCGCAATTGTCCGTTAAAGTAACGCAGGTCCGAATCACAAAATATGGCCAGGTCATTAAGCAGCAAAATCCTCTGGGGCTAAAGTGGTTAATATATAAGGAACCCGGTAGGCTCAATTCACAAAGCTTTAGCATAAGAAAGAACGATTTTTAAACGTAGCCAATTGATTGTAATTCATAAATAACATAAAACTCCATTTACAAAGCCTTCACATCAGGACAAGGAGGTTTATGTTCAGAAAAGTGGCAGTTATTTCCCATGCCAGTCCCATGAAAAAAAAAAAAAAAAAAACGGTTAAATGGCTAAAAATAGCATCACTCATCCACACGCAGGACTAAACCCACCGACTTACATGTTTACCAAAAAAAAAAGCTGAGATTAGAAATGATTATATAAACTTACCTGTCCCCAGGTGCAAAACGCACAGAAAAATGAGAAGTTTTATTAAAAATCTCATTCTCAAGTTTTATCACAAAGATGATGATAAATTGTGATTAAAAAAAATCTCCTTGATCACAAATATATTAAATACGACTCAGAAATTCTCTAAATATCAGAGCAATCGCAGAGCAAGTCACACCAGTGTTGTCACTAGGATCAACTGCCACTGGATGCTGAGAGCAGCTGCTTATATAGACTAAAACCTGTGATGTCATTGTGGGCGGGGCTAACGGAACTCAAGCCTGCTCACTGATTGGCTGACAATATTCCTATTGACAGCAATGCATTTCCAGTGCATTCAGCTTGAATAGCAATCATCAGTTATAGTTTAGCCTTAAAGAGCCCAGTGGGTGCAACTCCCCTATATTTATCATAAGGATAAACCTCTTCATTTTAGCCATTTGACTGTCATTTTTAAAGTGGTAATAAACCCAAAACAAACATTTCTTATATTGCAGCTTACCAATTCTTAGATGTAATGGCTGCATTCGTTTTTCTTTTTCAGTTTTCTTTCTAATTCAGCAAAAAGTTTATTTTTATTTTTTTTTACACCACAAACTCTCCAGCAGAATGTATCAGTTTACATGGATGAGGCAAACCACTTAACTTTGGCAGGGTGGGTTAAAATAATCAGCTTTTTATGTATTCATTTGAATCCTTTATCCCAAAAGGAAAAAAAAAAAAACTTGTTTGCTGTAACTTATTTTAACCACTTAAGCCCCGGAGGATTTGGCTGCTAAAGGACCAGGGTTTTTTTTGCGATTTTTTACTGCGTGACTTTAACGGACAATTGCGCGGTCGTGCGACGCTGTACCTAAACGAATTTGACGTCCTTTTTTTCCCACAAACAGAGCTTTCTTTTGGTGGTATTTGATCACCTGTGCGATTTTTTGATCACGCGCTATAAACAAATAAAGAGCGTAAATTTTGCAAAAATAACAATATTTTTCACATTTTTTTATATGAAATTCCCCCAAAAAAAATGTAAAAATCAAAATTTTTTAACATTTTTCGGCCAATTTGTTTTATGCTACCTATGTTTGGTAAAAAAAATTGCAAAAAGCGTATTTTGATTGGTTTGCGCAAAAGTTATCGTGTTTACTAACAAAGGGAAAGATTTTTGTCATTTTTGGTGTTTTTTTTTTTTAACGAGTAATGGCGGCGATCTGCGATTTTTTTTCGGTACTGCGACATTGCGGCGGACAGATCGGATCCTTGACTGACATTTTTGACACTTTTGGGGGTACCAGTGACATTACTGCAGTAATCAGTGCTATACATATGCACTGTTACTGTAAAAATGACACTGGCAGGGAAGGGGTTAACTTTATTGGACAGGGAGGGGTTAAGTGTGTCCTAGGGGCGTGATTCTAACTGTGCAGGGACATTGCTATTGGTGTAAAAGCAAAGATCAACCGTTCTACATAGTAGAACGGTCAGATCTTCACTTTTACACAGGGAGAACTGACAGGCGGCTTGTTTACACAAGCCGCTCTGTCTTTCTCCCTTCACAGGAGCGATCGCAGTGTGACTGGCGGACATCGAGTCCGCCGGTCACACGCACTGACTTGTCTGTGAACGAGCCGCGGCGGGCGCGCGCCCGTCCGCAATAGGCTCGCAAGTCAGTGACAGGCGAGTGACGTATCGATACGTCACTCTGCCTGGCCGGGGCTGACCGCCGCAGTATATAGTCGTGCGGCGGTCGGCAACCGGTTAAAGTTTGCTATAACTTATTTTAACTGCTTCCCGACCACCCGATGCCTTTTTACTGTGGCAGGGTGGCTCTCCTGCGCAAACCGACATAGACCTACATTGGTCGCGCGCGGGAAGCCCCCACTCGGCAGCGGGGAAGCCGATGCACGGGGTAGGTTGCTCCGATTGCCACCTGACACCCGCAATCGCTCCCCGCTGAGGGAGAAGAACGGTCGGCCATTGTAAACACAGCCGACTGTTGTTCTACCTGGAATGGTCAGAGAGCCCATGTGATCCTTCTATATAGGATCACATGTCTCTATTGTCATTTTAGAATCCACGCTCCCCAAAGTTAGAATCACTCCCCTAGGCTCACATTTAACCCCTTGATCACCCACAGGGTTAACCCCTTCCCTGCCAGTGTCATTATTACAGTGCATATTTTTAGCACTGATTACTGTAGTAATGTCACTGGTCCCCTCAAAAGTGTCAAAAATGTCAGTTAGGGGCCAATCTGTACACCACAATGTCGCAGTCCCGCCAAGAAAAATACATTTAAAAAAAAAAATCGCAGATCGCCGCCATTACTAGTAAAAAAAAAAAAAAATCTTTCTCGTAGTTAGTAGACAGGATAACTTTTGTGGAAACCAATCAAAATACACTTATTGTGATTTTTTTTTTTTAACCAAAAATATGTAGCAGAAAACAAATTGGTCTAAAATGTTAAAACATTTTGATTTTTATTTTTTTTTTTTTGAGAATGTCATATAGCAGAATGTGAAAAATATTGTTTTTTTTTTTTCAAAATTGTTGCTCTTATTTTGTTTATAGCGCAAAAAATAAAAATCACACAGGTGATCAAATACCACCAAAAGAAAGCTCTGTTTATGGGAAAAAAAGGACGTCAATCTTATTTGGGTACAGCGTCGCACGACTGGGCAATTGTCCATTAAAGTAACGCAGTGCCGAATCGCAAAATAGGGCCAGGCCATTAAGGGGGCAAATCCTTCCGGGCTTAAAGTGGTTAATAAAGTTTAATATTCAACATTTTATTTACAAAGTCCAATGATATCCAAATGTGTCCGTCTTGGTGATTCTTCTCTTCTCAGTGTGTTCCCCCCCGGCCAGGGTTGTGGGGAAGAGGCTCTTATCCCCATCAACATGCAACAGCACCCCTGCATGTTGAGGGCATGAGGGTTCAGGAGGGGGGGGCACTCACTTGTCCCCTCTGTTTCCTGACCTGCCAGGCTGCATGCTGGGATAAGGGCCTTGTGTGGACCTAGGGGGACCCCATGGCATATTTTTCACAAATTTATTTTGCTCAGCAATTCTTTGTTTTTACATTCAGCTGTCAGCGGGGAACCCCAGCATCATGTTAGGGACGCGGCAGCTGGCTTCTCAGCCCGCTTCTTAGCAACCAGTTATATTCAGTGAATGTAAAAAAATACACAAAAGCAAAACAAATGGTGGCAAAATCGCAGTAAAACTGTGGTTAAAAAACTGCGGAAAGCACAGCAAAAAACACTGTAAAAAAACGCTCAAAAGTAACATGCATAGATGTGAATCGAGCCTTAAGGGATCATTATACCAAGACATTTTGGGCAATTTTATGCTCCCAACTTTGTGGGAACAGTTTGGGGGTGGCCCCTTCCTGTTCTAACATGACTGCACACCAGTGCACAAAGCAAGGTCCATAAAGACATGGATAAGTGAGTTTGGGGTGGAGGAACTTGACTGGCCTGCACAGAGTCCTGACCTCAACCCAACAGAACACCTTTGGGATGAATTAGAGCAGAGACTGTGAGCCAGGCCTTCTCGTCCAACATCAGTGCCTGACCTCACAAATGTGCTTCTGGAAGAATGGTCAAACATTCCCATAGACACACTCCTAAACCTTGTGGACAACCTTCCCAGAAGAGTTGAAGCTGTTATAGCTGCAAAGGGTGGGCCAACTCAATATTGAAACCTACAGACTAAGACTGGGATGACATTAAAGTTCATGTGTGTAAAGGCAGGCGTCCCAATACTTTTGGTAATATAGTGTATATGCATCCTTTTTTTTTTTTATGTGTGACAGCCAGAGATGTATAGTAACGAAGTAGAACTACTTAAGTACTGTACTTAAGTACCGAAATGCGGTATCTGTACTTTCCCAGAGTAGAATTTTTTTCTCCTACTTCTACTTTTACTTCACTACATTTTTTCGATGATTTCGATACTTCTACTCAAGTATTTTTTTTTTGTGCTGCATAGTTACTCGTTACTTTTAAAAAAATTACCACTGCCAGAACAGTAGATGGCAGGTTACATAAAGCTCAAAAAAATGTGTATAATGTCATTTGTAAATCAGCGCATACGAAAATAAAGGCTGTGTATAATAAAAGCTGCTATACCAAATCTTTCCAATAAAAAGAAAATATGAAACAAACAAATAAATGGTGCTACAGCGCTTAAAGTGCATCAAGAAACTACTAACAAACACAGGTTAATCATTTGAATAAATCATTTGAAATAATAAAAAACAATATGATGTTCAAACTTTTGACTTTTCTTTAATAACTACATAACACAGTACTTGTACTTCTACTTTCAGTACTTGAGTAGAATTTTTTTTTCAAAACTACTGGTACTTTTTACTTTTAGTACTTAAGTAGCAAATTTTTTGAAAAAACTACTTGCAATACTTAAGTAAAAAAAATGTTGAATACTTTAGTACTTCTACTTAAGTAACTTTTTCTGTGAGCACTTCCACTTCTACTCAAGTCACTTTTTGATCGAGCACTTGTACTTTTACTCAAGTAGAAATTTCGAGTACTTTATACAAGTCTGGTGACAGCATAGGACAGCCCAGTCACTTGAAAGGGCCCCCTTGGATGCACAAATGCACCGAAGTAGTTCCTGCACCTTTATTTGGGCAGTGATCGTGTCTCCTAGCTGTGTTTGGCGTGATATTAACCACTTGCTGACAGCAATATATATATATATATATATATATATATATACACACACACACACACACACACACACACACACACGTGCATCTCAAAAAATTTGAATAACATCAAAAAGTTAATTTATTTCAGTAATTCAATTTAAAAAGTGAAACTCATATTTTATATAGATGTTTTACACACAGAGTAATATATTTCTAGCATTTCTTTCTTTTAATTTTTGATGATTATGGCTTACAGCTAGTGGCACCCCAAAATTCAGTATCTCAGAAAAATTGGATTTTTGTCTTACAGTAAAATCCTTTTCTCTTATGTTCATTGACGGACACACCTCTATATCTTCTTGACTGTTGGGTTATGCTGCCCCCTACAGGAGTAGGACACTAGGCAGGAAAAAGCTTTACTACGCCTATGTTGCTGTCCTAGGGGATTTTCTTCCACTTCCTGCTATAGGCACTCAGTTTTGTTGCAAGCAGTGTCAGAAGAAATATAACCCAACTCAATAGAGGGGTGGGTGCTGTGTCTGTCAATGAACATCAGAGAAAAGGATTTTACGGTAATCCAAAAATCGAATTTTCTCTTTCGTTCATTGACTGACACAGCTCCAGAATTTTCTTGACCATTGGGACGTCCCAAAGCAGTGTCAAACACGAGGGGTGGGAAGAACACAGCAGAAGAAAATTCCCAAAAGCTAAACCTAGCCAACCAGGTAACAAGAGCTCAACCAACTGGAGCTCACCTGAAAAAAACACCCTCAAAGAGTACGAGTCCTCTCAAACAGCGGCCTGCAAAACCTTGCGGCCAAAGGCAGCGTTTGCAGATGCCAACACATCCACTTTGTAAAATTTTGTGAAAGTGTGCACAGATGACCAGGTAGCCGCCTTGCGATCCTGCACCACGGACGCCTGATGACGAAAGGCCCAGGAGGCACTAAGCGCCCTTATAGAATGCGCCTAACAGGGAAAGGAGGATTCTGGCCCCTAATAGAATAGGCCTGCACCACTGTCTGCCTGATCCATCTGGAGATGGTAGCAGCAGACGCATCCAGTGGTGAGGTCCATCAGTAAGGACAAATGGTGAGTCTTATTTTCGAAACCACTCAGTCACCCTGATTGCCCGAACCACATCCAAGGAATGTAAGGCAATCTCTTTATGGTGTTTAGTCTTAGGACACAAGGAAGGCAACACAATGTCTTCATTTAGATGGAAACCAGAAACGACCTTAGATAGGAACGCCTGACAGGGACAAAGCACCACTTTGTCTCTGTGTACCACTAGATAAGGTGAACGACAAGACAACGCAGCCAACTCCGATACCCTGTGTGCAGAAGTAATAGCCACCAATAAAAATACCTCCTGTGTCAAAGTGAGCAGAGGAATCTCACAAATATTTTCAAAAGGCGGTTTCTGAAGAACCGACAGCACCAAACTGAGGTCCCACGTAGGCAACGAAGAGGGGGGGGGGAGCCAAGTTGCGGACACCCTAAATAAAAGTATGAATCAAGGAGTGCGTAGCCAATGGGCGTTGAAAGAAGATCGGCAAGGCCGAAACGTGGCCCTTGATGGTACCCAAGGCCAAGCGTTGATCTACCCCATTTTGGAGAACTCCAAGATTCTAGCCACCGAAAAGGAACGGGGGGGGGGGGACCCGAGCCTCACACCAAGCAATGTACGTCTTCCAGACGCAATGATAAATCTTCCTAGAAGTACACTTTCTATCTTTAACAGTGTGGGAATCACCGATTCTGACACCCCTCTATCCCTCAGCACCTCGGCTTTCAATAGCCATGCCATTAACCACATCCCGCCTGCCCTATAGCAGAATGACGGCGGGAATGTGGTTGCCTTATCCTGACCGGACGTCATATGATGGCGGCAGGATAATGCGCCCCCGGGGGCGCGCAGAGCAGCGATCGGTGATGCGAGGTGTCACACTGACTCCCTGCATCTCCGATCTGACGTAGGCTCTTTACCATGTGACCAGCCGTGTCCAATCACGGCTGGTCACATAGTAAACAGGAAGAGCGCTTTCCTCAGTACGTGCCTGACAGGCACGAGTAAAGGAGCGCCGATCAGCGGCTCCTCTGACAGGGGGGGGGGGGGGTCGGCACTGGTAATCAGATCATTGCCCCCCCATTGCCCTCCCCATCAGTGCTGCCTGCCAGTGCCCTCCCCATCAGTGCTGCCCACCAGTGCCCATCATCCCTATCTATCAGTGCCGCCCACCAGTGCCCATTATTGCCCACCAGTGCCCCCTTTCAGTGCCCATTAGTGCCGTCTGTCAGTGCCGATCAGTGCTGCCTATCAGTGCCCATCGGTGCTCACCAGTGCTGCCTATCAGTGCCCATCAGTGCCACCTATCAGTGCCCATCAATGCCGCCTATCAGTGCCCAGCAGTGCCGCCTATCAGTGCCCACCAATGCTGCATATCAGTGCTACCTATCAGTGCCTATCGGTGCCGCCTATCAGTGCCACCCATCAGTGCCACCCCATCAGTGCCACCCCATTAGTGCCTCCTCATCAGTGCCTGTCAGTGCAGTCTCCTCAGTGCAGGAAAAAAACTTATTTACAAAATTGTATAACATAAACAAAAAAACTTTCTTTTTTTTCAAACTTTTCGGTCTTTTTTTTATTTGTTTAGCAAAAAAGAAAAAACCTTGCGGTGATCAAATACCACCAAAATAAAGCTCTATTTGTAGGGGGAAAATGACATAAATTTGGTTTAGGTACAGTGTTGCATGACCGCGCAATTGTCATTCAAAATGCAACAGCGCTAAAAGGGGAAAATTGGCCTAGGCAGGAAGGGGGTGAAAGTGCCCGGTATTGAAGTGGTTTAAAGCCAGCGACTGTAAAGCAGGATGGAAGATCAGCCCTTGAGCCAGAAGATCTTCTCTGAGTGGGAGTCCCCAAGAATGTCTTCACTCAACTATACCAGATCTGAGTACTGAGACCGGTGAGGCCAGTCTAGGGCCACTAAGCTATATTCAGTTTGAACACCCATATAGGAGGAATGTATTAATGTCCGCACATGAATGGGCTTTTAACCGCTTTCCGACCGCCGCACGACTATTTACTGCGGCGGTCAGCCCCTCACAGGCAGAGCGCCGTAGTACTACGTCGCTAGCCTGTGAGGGTCTAGGGAGCGAGCGCGCGCCCCTGGAGACGCGCTCCTGCGCAGTCACGGACCCCCCCGCTCATGTGACTGGCGGACCCGATGTCCGCCGGTCACTCGGCGATCGTCGGTGCAGAGGGAGAAAGGCAGGCGGCTGATGTAAACAAGCCGCCTGTCATTCTCCCCTGTGTAGGAATAATGATTATACAGTTCTACTACAGTTGTGTTCAAAATTATTCAACCCCCACTGAAATTGATTGTTTTGGCCAGTTTGACGTTGATTTTGATAATTCAGTCATTCTGCTTACAATTAAATCAAAGAGGCAGGTGTAGGTCAGACAAATATAACATAATATTTATAATGAAATAACCACAAATGTCTTTTCTGTGCTCACATCATTATCAGTTTTATTCAACTCCCAAGTGACATTCAATCTTAGTACTTAGTACAACATCCTTTTACAGTTATAACAGCTTTTAAACGTGAAGCATAGCTTGACACAAGTGTCTTGCAGCGATCTACGGGTAGCTTCGCCCATTCGTCATGGGCAAAAGCCTCCAGTTCAGTCACATTCTTAGGCTTGTGCACTGCAACTGCTTTCTTTAAGTCCCACCAGAGGTTCTCAATCGGATTTAAGTCTGGTGACTGTGATGGCCACTCCAAAATGTTCCAGCCTTTAATCTGCAACCATGCTCTAGTGGACTTGGAGGTATGCTTGGGATCATTGTCCTGTTGAAAGGTCCAACGTCTCCCAAGCCTCAGGTTTGTGACGGACTGCATCACATTGTCATCCAATATCTCCTGGTACTGAAGAGAATTCATGGTACCTTGCACACGCTGAAGCTTCCCTGTACCTGCAGAAGCAAAACAGCCCCAAAGCATGATTGACCCCCCGCCATGCTTCACAGTAGGCAAGGTGTTCTTTTCTTCATAGGCCTTGTTCTTCCTCCTCCAAACATAGCGTTGATCCATGGGCCCAAACAGTTCTAATTTTGTTTCATCAGTCCACAGAACACTATCCCAAAACTTCTGTGGTTTGTCCACATGACTTTTGGCATACTGCAGTCGACTCTTATTATTCTTTGGAGAAAGCAAGGGGGTGCACCTGGGAGTTCTGGCATGGAGGCCTTCATTACGCAGTGTGCACCGTATTGTCTGAACAGAAACTTCAGTACCCATATCTGACAAATCTTTTCTCAGTTCCTCAGCAGTCACACGGGGACTTTTCTCCACTCTACGCTTCAGGTAGCGCACAGCAGTCAAAGTCAGCATCTTCTTTCTGCCACGACCAGGTAGCGTTTCAGCAGTGCCCTTTGCCTTGAATTTGCAAATGATGCTTCCTATGGTGTCTCTTGGTATGTTTAACATCTTTGCAATCTTCTTATAGCCATTGCCCTTCCTGTGAAGAGTAATCACCTCTCCTCTTGTCTTCCTGGACCATTCTCTTGACTTCACCATGTTTGTAACCACACCAGTAAATGTCTAGAAGGAGCTGAGTATCACAGTCATTTTAAAGCTGCCTAATTGGTGCTTATTAGGCTTTATTGCTGCTCCCTGACATCCACAGGTGTTTTCAATACCTGATTGAAAACACTTCAATGAACCTCTGTTCTTCAGAGTGGTAGTCTTTAAGGGGTTGAATAATTGTGTCAATGAAGAATTCACAAAAGAAACATTTACTACTATATTGCAAAACCAATTGATGTCATTTTAGTTGCATATGGTTCTTTAAGAAGTCCTTGTAGGATTTCATTCTGAATACAATTACAAATGTACACTAAATTCCCTAAAACCCTTTACAGCATGGGTGTCCAACCTTTTGACTTCTCTGGGCCACATTGAGTGTAGAGAAATTTTCTCGGGCCGCATATAAAATATATACTATAGTTAAGGTATATAAGTAATAAAATGCTGCCACGCCCTTCCCACGCCGCCGCACCCCCCGCACTAATTTAACACAACTAGAGGATGATCAAATGAAATGGAATCATTATACAGAGGTTTACTTCTTCTGAGAGATATTAAAGAAACACTCTAACCATCATAACCACTTCAGTGATTTGAAGTGGTCATGGTGGTAAGAGTCAGAAACACTGCACATGCTCGCCTCCCTCCCCCTCCCCTGCAAGGCAGCCTCTGCCTACCGTTAGTTGTAAGTTGCTGTGGCCATGCCCCTGACCTGTCTTCCTTCCTCCCTAGTAAAAAAAAAAATTGGCAGGGGGCAGTGGGCCGCATTGCCTGGGGTTCTGGGCCGCATGTGGCCCCCGGGCCGCAGGTTGGACATGCCTGCTTTACAGCATTGGGGGTTGAATAATTTTGAACACCACTGTATGTAGAACCGTTGATCACTGTTCCTACACCTCAAGCCACAGCCAATCACACCCCTAGGGACACACATAACCCCTCCCTCTCAAAAAAAAGTTAACCCCTTCACTGCCAGTGTAATTTTACAGTAACATTTAGGGATGCACCGAAATGAAAATTCTGGGCCGAAACCGAAACCGAAAATGCAGGATGCCCTTGGCCAAAAAACCGAAACCGAAAATTACTTTTTCCCCCCAAAAAATTTAAAATAGATAGAACAAGGGCATACACCAAAAACAGGCAGCGACGTACACCTGTCGCTGCCACCCTGTCACAGTATATGTACTGTGATGGGTTGGCAAGAGGTTAATTTAATTACCAATGGTATTTGTATTATGCAGCATGAGATGGTTAATGTATTGTCACTGCAGGTCACTCATCTATTAGTGACCGACCAGTGGCAGTTAATTAACCCTTTGTGCTGCATTAGTGCAACCAGTATCAGTGCAACCAGTGTTAATTAACACTGATACTGGTTGCACTAATGCAGCACAAAGGTGTTAATTAACTGCCACTGGTCGGTCACTAATGCATCAGTGACCAGCAGTGACAATACATTAACCCCTCATGCTTCATAATACAAATACCATTGGTAAGCTGCCTCAGCTCTCCCCCCATCTCCCCCCCCCCCCACTGCCTCAGCGTCAAATTCGTTTAGGTACGGCAATACACCCTCCCCCCCTCTGGCTCAGCGTCCCTCCTCGGGTGTCCTTCATTCAAAAGAAGCGCCTCTGGCCGGCGCCCCGCCTCCCGGTGATGTCACTCCTACGATCTGTGTATGAATGAAGTGACACACCTGGCGGGAGGGCGGGGCGAGCAGCCACTAATAGATATAACTATGTGAGCCTTCACTTCCCTGTCAGCGGGACTGTGTGTGAATGAGAACTGACCTGACACCGGGCGGGAGGGCGGGGGAGCGGCCACTAATAACTATAACTATATGAGCCTTCACTTCCCTGTCAGCGGAGATACATGCCTGACAGGGAAGTGAAGGCTCACATAGTTATAGTTATTAGCGGCAGCTCCCCCCGCCCGATGTCAGGTCAGTTCTCATTCACACACAGTCCCGCTGACAGGGAAGGATCACATAGTTATATCTATTAGCGGCCACTCGCCCCGCCCCATGTCCCTTCATTCATACACAGATCATAGTAGTAGGGACGTCATTGAGAGGCGGGCAGCCGGCCAGAGGCGGGACTTTAAAAACCTGCGCTGCGCCCTCCTCCTTCCTCACGGCGGCCATATTAATTTCGGCAATGTTAACCCATTGAAAAAACAAAATTACACCCGCGCTACACAACGTGTGGTTATTCTGTGAAAAAATGTGTAAAAAAGTGTAAATATGTGCAGCTGCTGCAAACGCTAAGAAAATCTTAGGGAATATGATGTAAACGAATTTGTGCAGCGCTAGCTCCAATAATATTTTGCTATATATCAAATTATCATAAACATAAAGTGCTAAGTGCTGAAATAATCATATATGCAATATACAATAAATTATAAAGTGCATAAATCCACATAAGTGATTATAAATAAGTCCAAGTAAATATTTAGTGCTTGAGAAGAAAAGTCCTTAGTGTGATCCAAATAAGGTGCCAAGGTGCCAAGTAATCAAAGTGCTTGCAAAGTGATAAGGTGCCCCTCACGGTTCCCCACTCACCAGATTGCTGATATAAAAAGACCTTGGTATTTATTGCACACTGGCCGGGGATCTTGTGAAACCAAAACTTCTCCTATGCAGCCTTCAAGATTAAATGGGTCCGCTTCCGCTTCCAGTCTGTCACCAACCAAATAAAACCTGTCTCTTGGTACAAAGAACAGGGGTTCAGTTGACACACATTTGCAAACGCATGTGAAAGCTGCAGAGGGTGCCGTGAAGGGGCTCTGCAGCTTTCACATGCGTTTGCAAATGTGTGTCAACTAAACCCCTGTTCTTTGTACCAAGAGACAGGTTTTATTTGGTTGGTGACAGACTGGAAGCGGAAGCGGACCCATTTAATCTTGAAGGCTGCATAGGAGAAGTTTTGGTTTCACAAGATCCCCGGCCAGTGTGCAATAAATACCAAGGTCTTTTTATATCAGCAATCTGGTGAGTGGGGAACCGTGAGGGGCACCTTATCACTTTGCAAGCACTTTGATTACTTGGCACCTTGGCACCTTATTTGGATCACACTAAGGACTTTTCTTCTCAAGCACTAAATATTTACTTAGACTTATTTATAATCACTTATGTGGATTTATGCACTTTATAATTTATTGTATATTGCATATTTGATTATTTCAGCACTTAGCACTTTATGTTTATGATAATTTGATATATAGCAAAATATTATTGGAGCTAGCGCTGCACAAATTCGTTTACATCAATGTTAACCCATTATCGGCCGATAATTTCGGTGGCCGAAATTTCGGTGCATCCCCAGTAACAGTGCATCTGTATAGCACTGATTACTGTAGAAATGTCACTGGTAACCCCAAAAATGTCAGTCAAGGGTCCGATCTGTCCGCCGCAATGTCGCAGTACCGCAAAAAAAAAGAAAAATCGCAAATCACCGCCATTACGCGTTAAAAAAACAAACAACAAAAATCTTTCCCTTTGTTAGTAAACGCGATAACTTTTGCGCAAACCAATCAAAATACGCTTTTTGCGACATATGTAGCATAAAACAAATTGGCCGAAAATGTTAAAAAATTTTGATTTTTACATTTTTTTTGGGGAATTTCAAAAACGTGAAAAATATTGTTATTTTGCAAAATTGTCGCTCTTTTTTTGTTTATAGCGCATGATCAAAAAATCGCACAGGTGATCAAATACCACCAAAAGAAAGCTCTGTTTGTGGGAAAAAAAGGACGTCAAATTCGTTTAGGTACAGCATCGCACGACCGCGCAATTGTCCGTTAAAGTCACGCAGTGCCTAATCGCAAAAAAAACCCTGGTCGGAATGGGGGTAAAATCTTCCAGGGCTTAAGTGGTTAAAGTAAATACAATTTCACTTTATTCGCTAACAATTACTTTGCAATTTAAACATACACTTTCCAAAGTCAACAGCATCTATTCCTTTACCAATTCACCCCCAATCATTTTGAACAGGTGTCCCCTGAGGCATAATAATGATTTCAAGTGGAAGTACCGCCTAATACTGAAATTCTCCTCTGCAATCATTAATGTAAGCTGAGTTCAGCCTTATGTTTAAAATTGAAAAAAAAAAAATCAGTTTTTCTACCTTTATTTTGCAGTATACACCGCCTGTCACATGACGTCAATTCCTCTTCCTTCTGAGTCTCAGAGCAGCAAGTGGGTGTGGTTACTGAAAGCTAATGACATCACTTCCAGGGAGGGACACTGTGCCTGTGTAGCCAAGGGGCGTATACAGAATGGGAGGGGCTGATCATAGGTTCCCGCCCAGTGTTCTTTCATCAATAAGGATGCATTATACATCCTAATTCATGAGAAAATTAAGTAATAAAAAAAAGACCAATCCATAAAGGACACAGGGGGAGGGGACTACTATAGGAGATAAGAGCTGGACACAGAGGGAACGGTCAGTGTAGCTGGAAGTGCTCAGGGGTCATAGCTCACAGTCTACAGTGATCACAATACATTAATGCCACCTTGTAATGTAAGTGTAATGCATGACAAGCAGAGAACAACGCATGACAAGCAGAGAACTCTACATAATCCAACATTGTAGTGTTATTGCAATGCTTTACAAGCAGAGAACTCCCTGTGATCCAACATTGTAGTGTGAGTGCAACACGACACTCCCAGAACTTCACATAATCCAACATTGTAGTGTTATTGCAACGCATGACAAGCAGAGAACTACACATGATCCAACAGTGCAGTATGTGTGTCATGTGTTGGTGTATACATCACAGTGTGTGTGTCATGTGTTGGTGTATACATCACAGTGTGTGTGTCATGTGTTGGTGTATACATCACAGTGTGTGTGTCATGTGTTGGTGTATACATTGCAGGGTGTGTGTCATGTTGTTGTATACATTGCAGTGTGTGTGTCATGTGTTGCAGTGAACTTTTTCTTTTTTGTCTGCACAAGGCTGGGAGGGATGGGAGCGGTGCTGGGCCGAACATGGATTGATTTCCAGAAAGCTAGGCTGGATCACACAAAGACCGACAACCTTTTCAGGAAGTGCATGAAAGCTTCCAAATTCAGCTCAGCAAGCAAAGCGTTGTCGGTGAAGAACAGGAAGTAGCTGATTGTCTGGCTTGGATTAGACTTTCTAAGCTACACAATCAGCAAACCTGAAAATGAATACAGTAAACACCCCTCCATTGCGGGGGTTACGTTCCGGACCCAGCCGCGAAAAGTGAAATTCCGCGAAATAGAAAAACCCTATTAAAATGCATTGTAGGCATGTTTTTTTACTGTCACTGTACGTGTAAAAGCATTTTAAGGTCTTTAAACACACTTTTAAAACAATGGAAACTCATTTAAACACATAAAAGATACTAAGAGACAGAGCAAGAGCTATGGAAAACACAAAAATATTTCATTTTTAATGATTTATATAGTAAAATAACATTACAAACAAAACGCGAATTACCGGGACCGCAAAAACCGAACCGCGATGGAGCGGGGGATTACTGTAATACCAAAGTTAATATTTACAGTAACATACTAATCATGGGCAAATTTTCAATTCTAACTGGAATTCCCATTTAACCACTTACCCACTGGACACTCAAACCCCCTTCCTAACAGGCCAATTTTCAGCTTTCAGTGCTCTCACATTCTGAATGACAATTACTTTTTTCACACAAACAGAGCTTTCTTTTGGTGGTATTTAATCATCATTGGCTTTTTTATTTTTTGCACCATAAATGAAAAAAGACGGAAAATTTTGTGAAACAATGCATTTTTCTTCGTTTCGGTTTTAAAATTTGCAAATTTAGTAATTTTTCTTCATAAATTTTGGCCAAAAGTTATACTGCTACATATCTTTGGTAAAATAACCCAAATAAGTATATATTATTTGGTCTTTGTGAAGGTTATAGAGTCTACAAGCTATGGTGCCAATCACTGAAAATTGATCACACCTGATGTAGTGATGGTCAATCTCATTTCTTGAGGCCCTAACAAGCCAGGAAAGTACAAATACCCCCCAAATGACCCGTTTTGGAAAGCAGACATTCAAAGGTATTTAGTAAGAGGCATGGTGAGTTTTTTGAAGTTGTAATGTTTTTCCTCGATTCTTTGAGAAATATGGATTTTTTTTTATTTCTTTTTTTTTTAAAAATGGTCATTATTTCTCACACACTGTATAGGCATACTTGCAACTACACCCCAAAATACATTTACTACTCCTCCTGAGTATGGTGATACCACATGTGTGAGACTTTTACACAGCCTGACCACATACAGAGGTCCATAGCCTGACCACATACAGAGGTCCAACATCCAAGTAGCACCGCCAGGTGTTCTAGGAGCCAAATCTATAACTTGTAATTTTCTGACAACCTATCACACGATTGAAGGACCTGGAGCTCCAGAACAATGGGAACGCCCACAAAATGACACCATTTTGGAAAGCAAACACCCCAACACACAACATCTAGGAAGCATAATGCGTCTTTTGAACATGTAATTTTTTTTCCACAAGTTTTTGGAAAATGTAGAAAGAAAATGAAAACACATTTTTCTTTCTTTTTTACACAAAGTTGTCCACTTTTATAAGATATTTCTAACACATAGCATGTACAGTACAAAAATAACACCCCTAAATACATTCTGCTACTCCTCCTGAGTATGGTGATACCCCATCTGTGAGACTTTTACACAGTCTAGCCACATACAGAGACCCAACATGAAGGGAGCACCATCATTTCCTGACTACCCATTACAATTTTGTGTGGCACTGATGTGGCACGGGTGGGCACTGATGTGGCATGGATGAGCACTGACGTGGCATGGATGTGGCACAGGTGAGCACTGATGTGGCATGGATGTGGCAGGGATGAGCACTGATGTGGCATTGATGAACACTGATGTGACACAGATGTGGTATAGATGAGCACTGATGTGGCATGGATGAAGCACGGATGAGCACAGATGTGGCATGAATGTGGCACGGATGAGCACTGACGTGGCATGAATGTGGCACAGATGAGCACTGACGTGGCATGGATGGGCACTGATGTGGCATGAATGAGCACAGATGTGGCACGGATGAGCACTAATGTGTCATGAATGTGGCATGGATGAGCACTGGCATGGCATGAATGTGGCACGGATTAGCACTGACATGGCATGGATATGGCACGGATGAGCACTGACGTGGCATGGCACAGATGAGCACTGATGTGGCATGGATGTGGGACGCATGAGCACTGACGTGGCATGGGTGAGCACTGACATGGCATTGATGTGGCAGGGATGAGAACTGATGTGGCATGGATGAGCACGGATGAGGCACAGATGAGCCATGGGTGGGCATGGATGTGGCAAGGATGGGACATGGATGAGGCATGGATGTGGCACAGATGAGCACGGATAGGGCATGGATGAGCCACGGATGAGCGCTGAGGTGGCATGTATGTGGCATGGATGTGACATGGATGAGGCATGGATGTGGCACGGATGCAGTTTCTCTCCTCTCCTCGCACGCTGTACCGATCGGTGTGTACAGCGTGCGAGGAGAGGAGAGAACTGAACCGGACATGCGCCAGTTTGTTGATTACCGATTGCTCCATTGGACGGAGCGATCACGTGGTAAAGGGCCGGGAAGCGTGATTCTGGGAGGAAGTCATTGTACGTCCTCCCAGAATAAGCCGACCACACTGTAGCCCTTATTTGGCTATGGCCGGGTCGGCAAGTGGTTAATCAATGCCGTTTTTTAGGAGAGGTTCAGCTACTACAAATATGAAATGATATATGAAAACGCTACGAATTCCAAAGACAAAGAAAAAAAAAAAATGACACCGCGTCACATAAAATATTCTAAACATTCTTTAATTCAATTCCATATGCACACAATAACCTCCCCAAGCTCCAGGAAGATCCTTATTAAAGATTAAATTCACTAATTAGGACATTGGTTTTGTCATAAATGTGCACGGTGAAGCTGTTTACTATGGAGCAGTGCATTAGTCTGACTCATTATTTAAGGAAATGTGCTAAATAGCAGCTAATGAATATGTTTAGCGTTATGCCTCCATTGAATAAACTGGGCTGTTTTTATTATTTGTCGTAGTGGAAGTTGTGTTTGTCTTACAAAACAAAGGAGCAGAAGGTTTCAAAATCACCGTGCAGCTATTTTTGTATCATTAAAGCGGTATTAATCCCAAAAGCAAACATTTACTACACTTTAGCTTACCAATTTTCAGATGTAGTGGCTGAATTAGCTTTATTTTTTTAGGCTTTCTTTCCTTTATGTTCACCAGGTGATCTGGTCAGCCAGTCTGTTGTTTTTCAATGGAAGCCATCCTGCAGATGTAGCAGTTAGAGGGTTGAGACAAACCATTTACCACTGACAGGGGTGCTTGCAATGATTGACTGTTATTTAGTTATGTAAAACCTTTTGTAAACTGCAATATATAACATTTTTGGTTTTGGGTTTATTATTGCTTTAACCAATTCAATACAGTGCACTTTCCTCCTCTTCCTGCCCAGTGCAATTTTCAGTTTTCAGCGCTGTCACACTTTGAATGACAATTGCCCGGTCATGCAATGTTGTACAAAAATGACATTTTTATCATTTTTTTCACACAAATGGAGCTTTCTCTTGGTGGTATTTAATCACTGCTGGATTTTTCATTTTTTACAAACATAAAGAAAAAACTGCACTGACACCCACCCCAGGGGTAACATTACTGCCCTGATATCAGTCCTGAGGGTAATACTACTGCATTGTCACAATTCTGGGGGTATTTATACTGCATTGACACCAATTCTAGGGCTAATATTTCTGCATTCATACCAATCCTGGGGGGTAATATTACTGAATTGATACCAATCCTAGGAGTAATATTACTGCACTGACACCAGTCCTGGGGGTAATATTATTGCATTGATACCAATGCTTGGGGTAATACTACTGCACTGACACCAATCCTGGGGGTAATATAATTTCATTGACACCAAACCTCGCGGTAATACTATTGCTTGACACCAATGCTGGGGGTAATATAATTGCATTGATACCAATCCTAGGAGTAATATTACTGCACTGACACCAGTCCTTGGGGTAATATTATTACATTAATGGCAATGCTTGGGGTAATACTACTGCACTGACACCAATCCTGAGGTAATATAATTGCATTGACACCAAACCTTGCGGTAATACTATTGCTTGACACTGACACCAATCCTGAGGTAATATAATTGCATTGACACCAAACCTTGCGGTAATACTATTGCTTGACACCAATGCTGGAGGTAAAACTACTGCACTGACACTAATTCCAGGCTTTATTTGCTGTACTAACACAGAGCTTGCTATTTTTTGCTGCACTGGCAACATTTTTTTTTTTTTTTTGCTGCACTGACCCCAATTCTGAGGGTATTTTGCTGCACTGACACCAATCCTGGGAGTTTATTATTGCAATCACTGATACCTACATCGGGAGGTTATTATTGCAATTATTGACACCAGCTTTGGGGGTTGTTGTTGCAGTCACTGACACTAATGTTGGGGGTTGTTGTTGCAGTCACTGACACTAATGTTGGGGGTTGTTGTTGCAGTCACTGAATAAATGGATATTTTGCGCAACCAATACAGCAGCACAAAAGGGGCGCAACAATATTAGGAGACAGTGTGCCACATCCTTAAAGCGGAGTTCCACCCAGTGAACGTTTTTTTTAATAAAAATACCCCCGGGACAGTCAGGGCTAGTGCATTCCACAATGGCTAGCCTCTGATCTGTCCCGGGTTGCACTTACCTTTTAGAAGAAATACTTACCTTGAAAATGTATTCTCCAGCGCTGCCATCTCAGGTGTGGGCAGCTTGAAGCCAGCGCAATCCTCTTCTGTGTCCTCTTCCATCTTCTTCGGTCCCACGATGCACTGCACCGGCCCCGCCGTCACTTCCGGTGCCGCAGCGTCATCCCTGCACAGCTTCTGGGCATGCCCAGAAGCTGTTTTGCAAGGTATGACGGCGCATTGATTCCCCCCTTTTGTTAGGGGGTTTCCCTTTGTTTTTATATGTCAATCAATAAAAAAGTTTTTTTACTTCACCCTTATTTGTGCCTTTAAAGTCTATTCAACTTCTCCCAATGATTCGATGTTGCAGTCACTGATACTAATGTTGGGGGTTGTTATTGCAGTCATTGACACCAATGTTGGTGGTTGTTTTTAGAAGTCACTGACACCACTGTTGGGGGTTGTTATTGCAGTCACTGACACTAATGTTGGGGGTTGTTATTGCAATCACTGACACCAGCTTTGGGGGTTGCTATTACAATCACTGTCACCAGATTTGGGGGTTGTTATTGTAGTCACTGGCACCAATGTTGAGGGCTGGTAATGCAATCACTGAGATCAGGCTTACTGTAGGTGTTGTTGCAGTCACTGACACCAGTGTTGGGGGTTATTATTAGTCACTGACACTAATGTTAAGGGTTGTTATTGCAGTTACTGACAGCATGACATTGTCCATTTCATGCACACATTTTTGGCACACTAGGCCTAAAAGGTTGCCTACCACATTCTGTCCATTCCTTGATAAAACAAACTTATAAGAAAGGTAACAATAAACTGTTGTGTTGAAAAAGTGTTCAAACTCCTTAAAATTTTCCACATTTTGTCATGTTACAACCAAAAACGTAAATGTATTTTATTGGGATTTTATGTGATAGACCAACACAAAGTGGCACATAACTGAAGTGGAAGGAAAATGATAAATGATTTTTAAACATTTTTACAAATGAATATCTGAAAGGTGTGACATGCATTTGTATTCAGCCCCCTTTTCTCTGACACCCCTAACTAAAATCTAGTGTAACCAATTGCATACAGAAGTCACCTGATTAGGAAATAGAGTCCACCTGTGTGTAATTTAATCTCAGGATAAATACAGCTGTTCTGTGAAGCCCTCATGGGGTTTTTGAGAACCTATGTGAACAAATAACATAATGAAGACCAGGGAACACACCAGACAGGTTAGGGATAAAGTCGTGGAGAAGATAAAAGCAGGGTTAGGTTATAAAAAAAAATATATCACAATAGGGCTGGGCGATATGGCTGAAAACTGTATCACGATATCAGTGTTTCATATCGGTCGATATCGATAATTATTGATATTTTTTATTACCCATTTAAAATAAGGACCCTAGGGTGAGAATGCAGGGCAGCGGGCATGGTACAGGAGAATGCAGGGTGACTGGCATGGTGCAGGAGAATGCAGGGTACTGGCATGATGCAGGAGAATGCAGGGTACTGGCATGGTGCAGGAGAATGCAGGGCACTGGCATGATGCAGGAGAATGCAGGGTACTGGCATGGTGCCGGAGAATGCAGGGCACTGGCATGGTGCAGGAGAATGCAGGGTACTGGCATGGTGCAGGAGAATGCAGGGCACTGGCATGGTGCAGGAGAATGCAGGGCACTGGCATGGTACAGGAGAATGCAGGGTACTGGCATGGTACAGGAGAATGCAGGGCACTGGCATGATGCAGGAGAATGCAGGGTACTGGCATGGTGCCGGAGAATGCAGGGCACTGGCATGGTGCAGGAGAATGCAGGGTACTGGCATGGTGCAGGAGAATGCAGGGCACTGGCATGGTGCAGGAGAATGCAGGGCACTGGCATGGTACAGGAGAATGCAGGGTACTGGCATGGTACAGGAGAATGCAGGGTACTGGCATGGTACAGGAGAATGCAGGGTACTGGCATGGTACAAGAGGATCCGGGGTTGTGGGCATACTACAGGAGATGCAGTGCTGTGGGCATGGTACAGGTAGACCATGCCCGCAGCACTGCATCCCTTGTAGTGTGCCCGCAGCCCTGCATAATGGCAGGTAGTGAAGCTGTTTCACTTACCTGTTCCAGAGGCGCCTTCATTTTAAAAATGGCGCCGCCCGGCGCCGAGACGTCATTGCGCACGCGCCGCCACCGCTCGTGTAATTTCGGCTATTCCCGGCCTCTCCTGAGTGGCGCCGGCGCGTGCGCGGTGACATGTATGCGACGGGCGGCGCCATTTTTTAAAGCTTAAACCCGTCGGAGCGGACTTTTCGTTTTATCGTTCGAAGCCTTTTATTGCTATCGAGCACGGGACTATCGCGATACCTATCGGTATCGTTTTATCGCCCAGCCCTATATCACAATATTGCTGCGCTGTCAATTGAAATAATAAAAATATAATATCAAAAAGCGAAAAGCAGCCTACACAAATCCTGGAATGACAGATCGAAAACAATATAAATGTGGCGCTAATCAAAAAAATGTTTGCACATAATGTTCATATAAATTCAGGAGAGAAAACCACAGTCCCAAAGTGGCCAATATAAGTGAAGATCCTTGTACGGGTGGGAAAAGAACCACCACCAAACACCAGTACACACTGACTCTTACCGAATGTACATGACCCTCATCACAAAGGTCATATAACGTGTATGTCACAGGCAGATAGGCTCCTCCACTTCCTTAATCCCAGCAAAGCAAAAAAAGGATCATCCACTCAATTTCCTCAGCATTTAGCAAGCAATCCTCATATCCTCATCAAAGAGTCCAAAAAAATAAGAAGCAGAACATCTCCACATAGTGTAGCCTGTTTGTACAATTTATTTGGCCCAAAGACAATAAAAATAACTTACAAGATCACCGCTAGTACTGGGCGTTGTGTGTCACTCTCCTCTGATGGTAAGAAGCTGCTGCATCCCACCGGAAAGATGGCCGCCGTGTCTCCTCCGTGTGTGGCGTGCGTCGCCGTAAGCTCCACCCGACGCGTTTCATCAGAGATTGACGTCGTCAAGGGGGTTATAAAAAAAAATAACCCAAGCTTTGAACATCTCACGGAACACTGTTCAATCCATCATCTGAAAATTGATAAGAGTATGGCACAACTGCAACCTACCAAGACATGGCCGTCCACCTAAACTGACAGGCCGGGCAAGGAGAGCATTAATCAGAGAAGCAGCCAAGAGGCCCATGGTAACTCCGGAGGAGCTGCAGAGATCCACAGCTCAGGTGGGAGAATCTGTCCACAGGACAACTATTAGTCATGCACTCCACAAATCTGGCCTGTATGGAAGAGTGACAAGAAGAAAGCCATTGTTAAAAGAAAGCCATAAGAAGTCCTATTTGCAGTTTGCCAGAAGCCATGTGGGGGACACAGCAAACATGTGGAAGAAGGTGCTCTGGTTAGATGAGACCAAAACTGAACTTTTCGGCCTAAAAGCAAAACGCTATGTGTGGCAGAAAACTAACACTGCACATCACTCTGAACACACCATCCTCATTGTGAAACATGGCGGTGTGGGGATGCTTTTTTTCAGCAGGGACAGGGAAGGTGGTCAGAGTTGATCGGAAGATGGATGGAGCCAAATACAGGGCAATCTTAGAAGAAAACCTGTTTGAGTCTGCAAAAGGCTTGGGAGTGGGGTGAGGTTCAGCTTCCAGCAGGACAACAACTCCAAACATACAGCCAGAGCTACAGTGGAATGGTTTAGATCAAAGCATATATATATATATATATATTAGAATGGTCAATGCAAAGTCCAGACCTAAATCCAATTGAGAATTTGTGGCAAGACTTAAATTGCTGTTCAGACGCTCTCCATCCAATCTGACAGTCTTGAGCTATTTTGCAAAGAAGAATGGGCAATAATGTCACTCTCTAGATGTTCAAACCTTGTAGAGACATCCCCAAAAAGATGTGTGGTGTAATGTGTGGTTGTAATTGCAGTGAAAGATGGTTCTACAAAGTATTGACTCAGGGGGGCTGAATACAAGCACACGCCACACTTTTCAGATATTTATTTGTTAAAAATTTAGAAAACCATTTATTATTTTCCTTCCACTTCACAATTATGTGCAGCTTTGTGTTGGTCTATCCGATAAAATCCCAATAAAATACATTTACATTTTTTGTTGTAACATGACAAACTTAGGAACATGATTTCAAGGGGTATGAATAAGTTTCAGGGGCGGGCACTGTATAAGGCCTGTAGCAATGCTTACACCCGCTGTTCTGTGCATTCGCATGAAGGAAGTCCCATTCATGTCAATTGGGATGCAGTGGCGGCACGGACACAGCTGCTTGTCCCAATCTGACATTAAAAATGAAAAAAAGAGAGAAAAGCGCTCTAAGTGCAGACAATATTTATTCTTAGATAAGGAATAAAATGTAGCAACTCACTAGAAGCCACATTATACAGGCAGTGTAAATTCAAAGATTGTAGGTTTTTCCTCTGGAGGGTGCCGTCTATCCATACATGAAGCAGTCCATGGCTCAGCGGTCCACCACAGGAGAGAGGGAGCCAGCTAACTCCAGCGGCGGTTTGCGGTTGGCGTCTGGAACAGCCGCTGAAATGTACAGATCAAGGGTGTAATGCGGCCACGTCACCAGGGAGACTGGAATGCTAGGCGTGCATGACGCGTTTCTGAGCATGCACGAGGTCCCGTACGGACATGCTCGCTCTTTCATCAGGTCTAAGACTATACATCAATGAACTTTGTGGTATTTCATTTTATATTTTAGTATTGTTCATTTCCCATTCCCCATTCCCCTCTCCCTAATTTAATTGTCTCCCTTTTACCCTTCATATGCTGGCGGTTTTAGCACTCTTACATTGTCTTTTTTTTTTGCAATCTGACATTGGTGCAGGTTTGGTGAATGTCCCCAAATGCACACTGTCTTGCTTAAGATGTTCTATCTGTGTCAGAAATATAGCAACAAAGTAACAAAAATAAAATACACTAAGGCCCTTTTCACACGAGCGGTCCCATCAGGTCTGTCTGTTTTTAAGGCACACCAGATTGGACCCTCCATTCTCCTCCTATGAAGTGGCAGGTATAAATACTTACACTAAAAGCAGATGGATGGGGATCTATTCTCTTTCCGTCTAGCAGATTGGATTGGATGATGGTCTTGTGTAAACGGACAGGTGGTCTAGAGTTCAACAATAGGAGTGAAATTCACAAAACATAAAAACAGAGTGAAACAACACAAAACACAATAGTGCAGTAACTTCTAAAATATTAGATCTATACAAATCTAAAAACACAGAAACACCTTAAGGGCCCATTCACACTCATGCAGCCCATTATGGTGTGTTTAACATATGCACTTTAAAGTGATTGTAAAGGCACAAGTTTTTTTAATCTTAATGCATTCTATGCAATAGGATAAAAAGACTTCTGTGTGTAGCAGCCCCCCTCAGCCCCCTAATACTTACCTGAGCCCCATCTAACTCCAGCGATTTTGTATCTGATTTGTGTCTCGGCTGCCAGGACTCCCCATCTGATTGGCTCCCACTGCTGTCAATCAAAATTACTCAGCCAATGAGGAGAGAAAGGGGGCAGGCTGGGCTCCAACTCTGTGTCTGAATGGACACACGGAGCTGTGGCTCAACAGGAAGGAGGGGCCAGGAGCACCGAAGAAGAACCCGAGAAGAGGAGGATCCAGGCTGCTCTGTGCAAATCCAAAGCACAGGGCAGCTAGGTGTGACATGTTTGTTATTTTTAACTAAAAAAAACCCAGAGACTTTAGTATCACTTTAATGCAATGCACTGCATTAAGGGAGTCTATTCATTATGAATGGGCTGCCAATGTACTGCAATGGAAACAAAACTATACATGAACGCAGTCACTGGTGTGCAGTAAAATGTCAGTGGTGCCAATGTGCCCATTGAGGTGCACAGTTTTACTTTTTTTTTTTTAAGAAAACTTTACTTGCCACAAAGTGACATTTCCTGAATTTCTATTGGCCACAGTGTGGTGTAAGGCAGTGGACTATTTTGCATGGTTCTTCGCTGAAAAAAAGTTCTGTATGCTGTACTGTTCTCACTGCACATCACTGCAACTCAGTGGTGTGAACTGGCCTCATAGAGACAAGACTATGCCTTGTCTTCCAGTGGGACTGAACTGGAATAGTCATATTTTGTGAGATATCTTTTAATAAATTAAAAGCTCTCCAAGTATTTTTTTTTTATCTATTTCACAAAAGTTAAGAAGTTGGGACCCATGAGATCCCATCCATAATAATTTCTAAAATACAAAGACATTATGAGTCTTCAACATGTTTTTTTTTTTAATATTTCTTACTGTTACTTACTTCTTCTGTTTACCCATTCTGAAGTTCACACAGGGATTCTATCAAACACCTTTTATGCGTTGTATTGCGCCAAATTAATTTATCAATGGCAAATCTCCTCTTATGCACATGACATTAGGTATTTAGGTATACTACAAATGAATCAAGCCAAATGCTTACCACAACTGTAAAAACCTTTTCCATTAAAAAAGAAAATTCATTATATTATGGAGGATCAGCCTCATTTTGTGTTGATTTTATATGTATGGAAAGCACTTTTTTGTGAACAAATTAGGTTTTTTTTTTTGGGTGAAAAGGGATCAATAAATGTTTCCTTTGTAAGAATAGGCCAGTGTTTTATAAGACTGTTTAAAATATGCATAACATTGTGTAAAAGGGCAGTTGATGAATTTTTTTCCTACCTATTTTTATATTAAATTAAATCTTTTCTATTCAAATTAGTTACTTCTATTTCTCAATCCAGAATTTCTTTCTGCTCTAAAAACTGGGTGACAATTACAATTTCTTTTTTTCTTGTAGGCAGGATGCCTACTGTGGGTAGTTAGTCAGCTTCGGCTGTCCAAGTTAACGAGAAGGGGTTAATGCTTTTAATGCCTTCTCCAGGTCAAGTTTGTGGGCTTTTCTGGGTTCCAGCCTCCCATCCTGTGTATTATAAACGGGAGAGGGGTCCTGGTCCCAGGGGCGAAGGAAACCAGAGGTATAGAAGAAGAGGAGGATTACTGAGACCTGTTGTCTGCTCCAGGGGACGCTGACTAGCTGACGCTGACACAGCTAAAAGCATCCAAGAATGACTAGGAACAAAACATTGAACTATTCTGAAGTGACTTTCTAGGAGCCCTAAACCGAACCCTATTGAAAATCTATGGAAAATACTGAAACATGCAGCCTGGGGAAGGTATGCTTTAAACCAGAGATAACTGGAGCAAAAGGCACAATAAAATCTCAAAATCAAAAATGTCTAAAAGCTCTGTCTCATTTGAAGTTCATGGTCCTCCAACAGGATAATGCCCCAAAACCCACAGCTAAAAGCACCCAAGGATGGCTAAGAACAAAACAATGGACTATTCTGAAGTGGCCTTCTAGGAGCCCTGATCTAAATCCTATTCAATAACTATGGAAAAAGTTAAAACAACATCCTAGAGTAGGTACATTTTAAACCTGAGACAACTCAAGCAGTTTGCTCAAGAAGAGTGGGGCAGAAGTCACATTAAAAAAAAAAAAAATGACTTGATTGCCCCTAAAGGTCGTGAGTCAAAGTAATAGGTTAAAGTGGTTTTGAATTAAAAAAAATAAATAAAAAAATTAATATATTGCAGCTTACCAATCATTAAATGTAGTGACTGCATTTGTTTTATTTTTTGTTTTCTTTCTTTTTTTAAGGTATTTTTGCCTTCATTTTTACTTGGTGATCCAACCAGTAACACACTTTCTGCCTTAGAGTGACTACACTCCATTGGAGAAGCAAAGGGAACACCTTTAGACAGTAGCATTGTAAATCTGCACAGAGGGTAGTGTTGGACGGCCTTGACCAACCAAATAAAGCCTAACTCCAGTTAACACTTTTACGCAGCTACAGCAACAATTTTATTTTTCTTTTGGTATAAAGGTTTTAGACCCCGTTCACACTGGGGCGATCCGACTTGCCGGGGCGACCTCACAGGTCGCGGCGCGCAGCTCGCACCGCGACCTCGGAGCGCCCGGCACGGACTTCATAACATTGAAGTCAATGCAGGTCGCTCCAGGTCGCCCCAAAGAAGCTCCGGACCCTTTTTCTAAGTCGGAGCGACTTGTGTCGCTCCTATTAGAACGGGTCCACAGCTTCTCTATGGCAGGCGACCTACAGCGACCTGTCAGGCGACCAGGTCGCCTGACAGGTCGCCCCAGTGTGAACGGAGTCTTACATAAATGTTATTTTAGAGACCACTGTGGGTTCTTCTGTTTTCATGAAAGGGTACCAACAATATTAATCTATGGCTCTTTTCCTGATAGGAAAACACACTGTATATATATATTTAAAGAAAAAAGCTTGTTGAGAGTCCCCGCTTCCCCGCTCTGTTTTTAAGTAGTCTTATTACTGTCTGTGCCCTTTGAAATATTTTCCTGCTGTTGCCTCACCCTGCACAGAGATTTTCAAGCTCTTGGAACAACAATCTAAGCACCAACAGACTTCAATGAGGTCATTAAAAGTGATTGTAAAGTCTCATTTTTTTCAATAAAAACAACAAATATGTTATACTTACCTGCTCTATTGTAGTGGTTTTGCACAGAGCAGCCTGTGTCCTCCTCTTCTTGGGTCCCTCTTCTGTGCTCATGGCCCCTCCCTCCTGGGGAGTGCCCCCAATGTCGCCACTGCTGTGTCTCAGCCAATCAGAAGGGAGAGTCTCAGACGGCGGAGACACTAGTGGACATCGCTGGACATAAATGGACCTCAGGTAAGTATTAGGGGGGCTGAGGGAGGCTGCTGCACACAGAAGGCTTTTTATCTTAATGCATAGAATGCATTAAGACAAAAAACCTTCTGACTTTACAACTCCTTTGACTCATTACACACTAAACAGTAGCCAGCAGCACTATGTGTTTTTAATTGAAACATGCCTCTTCAAGGATGCAGTCATTTCTTTCAATTCTGTTTTAGAACATTTAGAGATTCAGCCCAGGGCTGGCCCAAGACATTGTGCTGCCTGGGTCCAAGAATAAAATGCTGCTCCCTCCCCCAAAAGAATAAAAAATCACGCTCCACATCCATTATTTTATATAAATATAACATTTAGAAAATATTATTTATATATATATATATATATATATATATATATATATATATATATATATATATATATATATATATATATATATATACACTGTTATCTTCTTCCATAACCCACCACCAGACCAATCCACCAAACACCCATGTCTGCCCTCAGTCCTCGTGTCACTACTGTGTCTGCCGCGGCCACCAGCCTAGAAGATCCAGCCTGCCCTGCGTGAGATGGAGTGTGCTGGTGGCTGTCATTGCTATGGTAGGGCCAGCCCTGATTCAGCCTAAAAAATTTAAAATATTGTTTTAATGGAATGAAAAAGAAAATGGTGCAGTAAAAATATATATACAGAAAATATATTACAAAACAGACAATAGCAACAGTAAACAATGAAATTAAGAGCCAGTTCGCATATGAGCGATCCGACTTGCCGGGGCGACCTCACAGGTCGCGGTGCGCAGCTCGCACCGCGACCTCGGAGCGGCTGGCACGGACTTTATATCATTGAAGTCAATGCAGGTCGCTCCAGGACCCCCCAAAGAAGCTCCAGACCCTTTTTCTAAGTCGGAGCGACTTGTGTCGCTCCTATTAGAACGGGTCCACAGCTTCTCTATGGCAGGCGACCTACGGCGACCTGTCAGGCGACCAGGTCGCCTGACAGGTCGCCCCAGTGTGAACCGGCTCTAAAAGTTCAAGGTACTACTACTTTGCAAGGTTTTCCTGAGTCCAATCTGTTACAGAAGGTAGGTCCAATCTGATGTGTTCAGGTCATTAGTTCTCATGAATCTCCCTTAGCAATCTGGCATGGTTTTGTTAGAAAATTGAAAGTCCCCGCTGAAAATTGTAGCAGCTTTTTTGTTGACCCAGCCAGAGGGTGCCACTCAGCTGATCCTCAACCAATCAAGAAAGCTGAGGCATGTAATGTAGAACCGTTTCATTATAATTCTGCAGACACTCCCGTAATGCCAGTTTTTCTAACTATATTATTATTTACAAATGACCATGTTTTAGAGTCTGACAACCTACCTATATATTGCACAGAATTAAATCATGATTTGATCGACATGAGACATTATATGGGTTTTATGTATCCTTCCTCAGAAGGGGTAATGTGTAATATAAGCTTTCTGCATCACGAGATTTAGGAGTGTTTGTTATCAAACTGATCGTTATTTTATTATACATTCAGATCCACATTTGTTATGAATACAATCATTTTATGTATTTTGTGTAGAATTTGAGAGCTTGAGATGTATAGAAAGGGCAGTTTCAGGTGAAGTAGAGCCCGACTTAAAAAATGTATTGCTTCTAAATGGTTTGACGATGGCCAATTACCACCAAGATATATTAGAGTCTTCTGAGGGTTCTGCTAGAAGTTTAACCACTTGCGGACCGCCCACCGTACATATACTGCAGCAGAGCAACTGCTCTGAGCCAGATAACATACCTAGTACGTGATCTGACACTTCTGGGTCTAGGGCGTGCAGGCACACAGCAGGAGCCCAGCGGCGCGTGTACCGCGGACTGGATGTTCGTAGGCACCCGCTGATTAGATAGTACACAGGCAGAGTGGTAATCTGCCTATGTAAACAAGGCAGATTGCCTCTCTGTCAGAAGGGAAGGTGTAGAGCCTATGTTCCTATAAAACAGGAACATGGATCAATGCCTTCCCCTAGGCAAACCAACTCTCCCACAGTGAGAAAGCACAGGCTAGGCATACATTGAACCCTTTGATAGCACCTGATGGTAACCCCTTCCCAGCCAGTGGCATTAGTACAGTGACCATGCATATTTTTTAGTAATGATCACTGTATTCGTTTCACTGGTCCCCAGAAAAGCATCAAAAGTGTCAGTTAGGTGTGTGATTTGTCCACTGCAAAAATATCTCATAGTTTTCAGGCGATATAACTTTTGCGCAAACCAATCAATATACGCCAATTGGGATTATTTTTTAACAAATATATGTAGCTGAATACATATTAGCCTAAAATGACGAAGAATGGATATTGGATATGTTTTATAGCAGAAAGTAAAATATATATATTTTTTTCAAATTTGTCAGTCTTTGTTTATAGCGCAAAAAATAAAAACCGCGGTGATCAAATACCACCAAAAGAAACTCTATTTGTAGGAAAAAAAAGGCCAAAATTTTTATTTTGATACACGACCGCGCAATTGTCAGTTAAGGCATTGCAGTGCCATATCGCAAAAAATGTCCAGGTCATGAAGGGGAATAAATCTCCTGGAGGGCAAGTGGTTAATTACATAGGTATGTTATGGGGCTTGATCAGAAGTCATTTGAGATTTGCAGAATATATCTAGGTACTGTTTATGCATTCGACCTGATCAATGTGCTTCATCATGGTCGGTTTTGAGCTTGGTATTTTAAGGGAAGGTGATATGAAATGTGTCCTTTCAATCTGATCGTGTTGTCACTGTCTTGCCAATTTTCCAGAAGTGATGATGGCACAGTGTACAATACTTCCCAATTCTCCCTACTGAAATTGGGGTTGTCATACCTTTTTTTTGTCTCAAAAACCACACAGAAAGTGAGGGACAATCATCCTCCAACAGATACAGCAATAGAACCTAACATTGGTTCTAACTCTTTCCTGCTCTGTTCAAAATGTAAAGAAAAGGTTTTGGGTGGATTTTGGCTTTAATTTAGATTTCTTCTCTGGAACCTTCTTCATAAATCCTGCAGTAAATCCCTCCTACAATATCTTTTTCAATACGTGTTCTCACACTCAGTATGTGACATTTATACAAGGACAATTCTATATTAGCATCATAGAAAAAATGGCTTGTGGGAATGTCTACATTTACCCACAAATTCACAACTGTGAAAAGGGGTGTGTAGAAATAAACCCGCAAAGGAAATGGGACTTTATAGGCATTGACATATGTCAATGCCTATAAAGTCCCATTTCCTTTGCGGGTTTATGTCTACACACACCTTTTCACAGTTGTGAATTTGTGGGTGGATGTAGACATTCCCACAATCCATTTTTTCTACTATTTGTTTAGGGATGTGGCAGCGACAGGTGGGCGAAGGTGAACCAATGCTGGCTTTCAAAAAATTCTTGTCTATATTAGCATCATGTCATTTTATCTCCTGGGGGAAAATTTTCTGCTGCACAACTTCTACCCTGAATAGCATTCCCAATATCTGCCAAACAGGCCTTGTGTCCTTGCATTGTATGGCCTCGTGTCCTCATGCATTCATTGCGTTCAGTCGCAATGAATGCATGAGGACATGGGGCCATACAATGCAATTAGAGGAGAAGAGATTTAACCTTAGGCTACGCAAGGGGTTTTTTACAGTAAGGGCTACAAGATTGTGGAATTCTCTACCACAAGTGCAGGGAGTATGGCAACTTTTAACCGCTTGCCGACCGCCGCACGACTATTTACTGCGGCGGTCAGCCCCTCACAGGCAGATCGACGCAGTACTACGTCGCTAGCCTGTGAGGGTCTAGGGAGCGAGCGCGCCGCCAGAGGCGCGCTCCCGCGCGGTCACGGACCCCCCCTACGCGTGTGACCGGCGGACCCGATGTCCGCCGGTCACTCGGCAATCGTCGGTGCAGAGGGAGAAAGGCAGGCGGCTAATGTAAACAAGCCGCCTGTCATTCTCCCCTGTGTAGAAACAGTGATCATATGGTTCTACTATGTAGGACCGTTGATCACTGTTCCTACAGCTCAAGCCACAGCCAATCACAGTTAGAAGCACGCCCCTAGGGACACACATAACCCCTCCCTCTAAAAAAAGTTAACCCCTTCACTGCCAGTGTATTTTTACAGTAACAGTGCATATGTATAGCACTGATTACTGTAGAAATGTCACTGGTAACCCCAAAAGTGTCAAAAATGTCAGTCAAGGGTCCGATCTGTCCGCCGCAATGTCGCAGTACCGCAAAAAAAATCGCAGATCACCGCCATTACGCGTTAAAAAAAAAAACAAACAAAAATGACAAAAATCTTTCCCTTTGTTAGTAAACGCGATAACTTTTGCACAAACCAATCAAAATACGCTTTTTGCTATTTATTTTTACCAAACATATGTAGCAGAAAACAAATTGCCCAAAATTGTTAAAAAATTTAGATTTTTACATTTTTTTGGGGAATTTCATATAAAAAAATGTGAAAAATATTGTTATTTTTGCAAAATTGATACTCTTTTTTTGTTTATAGCGCAAAAAGTAAAAATCGCACAGGTGATCAAATACCACCAAAAGAAAGCTCTATTTGTGGGAAAAAAAGGACGTCAAATTTGTTTAGGTACAGTGTTGCACGACCGCGCAATTGTCTGTTAAAGTCACGCAGTGCCGAATCGCAAAATAGGAAGGGGGTAAAATCTTCCGGGGCTTAAGTGGTTAAAAGACTCTTGGGCGTACATCTCAAGGATCAAAACATTCAGGGGTATGTGAAATAATTACGTCCACACACACCTACACAGGTTGAACTGGATGGACTATTGTCTTTATTTAACCTCAACTACTATGTATCTATGTAACTACAGTATGTAAGTACAGGACTATCCTTCCTGATACCCTTTTCCCTACCACGTTAACTATGTCACAGCTATCTGCATTTGGACCCTGCTCTTGGCAATGCTACTGTCTTGACTTTTCTTAATGAAGAAATGGAAGGATTGGCCCCAATGAACATAGGTTTTCAAAGAATTTGGTAAAATGTCAGGTATTGTATGGTGGAGAAGCCAAACAAGGCCTGGTACTGGAACTGGGTCATGTTTGGCCTGGCCAACCTGATATCCACTGCAAAGGTCTTGCCATTTAACTCATACTTTAGTTAAGGAAGGTAATAAATAAAAATGCATGATATCGCAGTCTGCTTACACTTTGCTGTCAAACAAACATCAGCCAATTCTAAGCATTTAGAAAACCAGTCTCATTCAGTTGAACAGTTTGGGTAACAAGTGTTTAAAGAAGGTGAAATTCAGCTTAGAAAAGTCATATGTACTAGAGTTCAATTAAATGAAAGCTGTCAGCATTTAATACATTTTCAACGGAGGCTGTGGCCACATGCCAACAAGCATTGTAAATTTCAAAAGGACAATTTTCTGCCATTTACAATGCTGGGAATACTCTGGTGTGAAAACTGAATGGTGTTTTAACTTTTCTACTAATTGGATAGACGGTAGCCCATGATGTTATTGTGCTGTGCTTTGCTATCAGACACATTGTTAAAGTAATTCTTTCTCTAGATCTGGCTTCTGGGACATGAAAAGACTAAGCTTAGAAGTGAATTAATTAGTCAACACGAAAAAAAAAAAGAAGTCTGTCAAATAAAATAAAATGCACCACTGGCAGGGCTGGAGAACTATAGGAAAGGTTAATAGAATGTAAAAATCAACATTTCTTATGGGCTTATGTGACATTGATTCAGTAGGGAGGAAGAATCGAGCAGAGAAACTACAGTAAAGGGGAGCTTGGTCACCCTCCACCAAGCCCAGTAAAAATGGCTTTTCTATATGGAAAATAAACATTTAATTAAAGAGACTTTCATTTACAAATACCCTTTCAGACCGTTCTTAATGCTGTTGCCCGCCAGCATCTCCTGTGCGATTTGCCTGAATCACTCTGAAAGTGCTGATCGGCAGCATTCAGTGCCAGGAGAAGGGGTCTGGTATTTATTTTTTTTGCTCTTCAGGTACAAGATAAGATTTATATACTGCAGAAGAGATGAATGTAGTGTTAAGGACTAGTTTAGTTGAAAGGATTGGGTCTGGGTTAGCGGGTTTAACCAGTAGTAAAGTTACACGGTTGAATTCATTCTCTTGCTGCTAAGAACTTTTCAAGTAGATCTAACCTATTCCCTAAAATGTCATAAAAGATTAAAGTAGAACTATAGGCAAAGCTTTTTTTTTAAGTACGGGAGGGTTATAACCCCTGCCAGACTTTTTTTTTTCCATCTGTGTTCCATTGCAGAGATTTCCCTTCACTTTCTGTCCCATAGCCAAATGGGATGAGAAGAAATCCCTGCAAATTAAGGGAATTTCTTGGGTCTCCCAGGTCACTAGAACTAGTGTCCCCATTGGAAGATTTATAACTTTGGGACAATCCAAAATTTGGGATTTTCTTTTACTTTCAATGATAATGGTAAACAGGACAAACAGAGAGGGTGAATCTCCCTAATGGGAACACAGACAACAATAAAAACCTGACAGGTGTTCTAATTCCTCTCCACTCCATTCAAAGCTAAAAAAAGAAAAAATTTTGCCTTTAGTTATACTTTAATGAGATTGTAAACCTTGGGGGAAAAAAAGCAAACCAAAAAAAACCTGTAAGACAAAGGCATAATGAGCTAGTATGCATGGCATGCTAGCTCATTATGAAATACCTTAGAGCGAAGCCTTTCAGTGGCGCCCACACACCTCTGAGTCAGCTGAAATCTTCCCCGGAATTTCTTCCAGGTTCGCTGGCTCCGGTGCTGAGAGCATGCGCGCAGGACCTGTCGTTTACGGCACGGGCTCTGAAGGTCCAGCACGGTAACCTGCGCTGTGCAATTATCTACCCGTCCCCCCATGCCAAGGTCCTAGGTGTAATCCTGGACTCTGAACTATCCTTTTGGCCACACATTCAGTCACTGTCCAAAGCTTGCCGCCTCAACCTCCGCAACATCTCCAAGATACGCCCCTTCCTAACAAACAACACCACAAAGCTTCTAATCCACTCCCTGGTCATCTCTAGTTTCATTTACTGCAACTCCTTTCTCATTGGCTTACCCTTTTGTAGCACTGCCCCCAGAGGGCTGCTGGATATAACACTTTCTGGATTCCCCTGGGTTACCCGTAGCAACTGTTTGCAGAAACGTATCACTTTAAGTTCTTCCTTCTGTCAAAGATCAGTCCAGGGGTTGGTGTTGTTTTGTGGTTTTATTTTAGAACTGGGATAGGAGAAGGGATGAGTGGGATACTCCAACTGTTAACTATTCACAATGCTGAGGACAGCTGACTTCAGTGCGGCAAGGCCACTGCTTCATCCTGCCACTTGAATGAAGGTAATGTAAAGGTTGCTATGGTACTTTTCTTCAGTTACCCCTTTCTCTCCTGTGCTAGCTGACACCCATTCACTGACTCTACACTCCGGAGTGCTCCCCTTCCTGGGCAGACCCCTGGGCAAGTTCCTCTGTACTCATGGACACTGTTTTTCCAGATTCACTGCAGCCTCAACTCCTCTAGTCAGCTTCTCCTGGACCCCTGGGTTCAGCTACACACTCTCTCTGGTTCCCCAGGCCGACTGCCTGTGACCACCACCACTGCTGCAGAAGAGGAGGCAGCCACCACCCTCCTTCTGGGACCTGGCTTCCCGCCCAAAGACCCTGAGCACATGTGTCCCTGGCTTTATATACTCTGCCCCATAATGCACAGAAACAGACAGTCTATGCCAATCCCTGGGGCAGTAACAAAGCCTGTGTGTCACTGTCTGGGTTTCCTCCACTGTCCAATGTGCCTCCCCATTGGACACAGTGGGGGCACTCCCTCAGCCCAGATGAATCACACATGGAGCAGGCCTAACTATCAAATCCTACTCCCTGAGAAGCAGGGAACACATACATTTAGCCTGCTGCTCTGCTGTTAAGCAGACAGAGCCAAAACTACTCTGCCTACCTACCACCTGACTAGGAGGGTGCTACACTTTAAATAGGCTATCCCCCTTCAGTCATCATGAACACTGCTGCCAGGCTCATCTACCCTAAAAACTGCTCTCTGTCTGCTGCATTGGCTGCCCCTCACCCTACAAATTAAATTCAAGTTACTAATCATAACTTACAAAGCCATTCATAACTTGGCACTCAGCTACATCACTAACCCAGTCTCAAAATACCAACCAAATCATTCTCTTTGTTCCTCCCAGAACCTCCTGCTCCCTAGTGCCCTTGTCCCCTCTTCCCATGCTCGCCTCCAGGACTTCTCCCAAGCCTCTCCCATCCTCTGGAATGCTCTACCCCCATTTATCTGACTATGTCCTACTTTGTCCACTTGCAGAAGATCCCTGAAAACACATCTCTTCAGAGAAACCTATCTGGCAACCACCGAACAACTGTACTTTTATTTTCTCCATCAGCCCATCCCCCATAGTTATTACCTCTTGTATCTCTTGACCCTCCCTCTTAGATTGTAAGCTCTAATGAGCAAGGCCCTCTGATTCCTACTGTATTCGAGTGTATTGTATTTGTACTGTCTACCCTCAAGTTGTAAAGCACTGTGTAAACTGTCTGTGCTATATAAATCCTAAATAATAATATTAATAATAATGTGAAGCCGCAGAGGGACCGCACACAGTCCAGAGTGCTGTAGAGTACCCTCCCTCTTAGATTGTAAGCTCTAACGAGCAAGGCCCTCTGATTCCTACTGTATTAGAGTGTATTGTATTTGTACTGTCTACCCTCAAGTTGTAAAGCACTGCGTAAACTGTCTGTGCTACATAAATCCTAAATAATAATAATACTAATAATAATGTGAAGCTGCAGAGGGGACCGCACACAGTCCAGAGCACTGGAGGGAAGGGAGGAGAGTGCTCTGTAGAGTACCCTCCCTCTTAGATTGTAAGCTCTAAGGAACAAGGTCCTCTGATTCCTACTGTATTAGAGTGTATTGTATTTGTATTGTCTACCCTCAAGTTGTAAAGCACTGCGTAAACTGTCTGCGCTATATCAATCCTAAATAATAATAATACTAATAATAATAATAATAATACTAATAATAATAAAAATAATACTAATAATGTGAAACCGCAGAGGGACCGCACACAGTCCAAAGCACTGGAGGGAAGGGAGGAGAGGGCTGGAGTCGTCTGAAAGCTCCCGTTCACATGTCAAATCACATGCCAAATCACTTTTTGCCAGCAACGGCACTGTCCCAATCAGTGCAACGCCGACTTTGTGGCACCGCATCGATTTAAAAAAATAGTTCCTGCACTACTTTTGTCAACTTTGGGGGCGATTTCAATAGACATCTGTGCATGAACCCACACAGAGGTCTTTCAAATCGCCCCCGAACTCACACTGACACGCGGGTTTGAAATCGTGTGAGTTAAGCAAAACTCACTTGATTACAAAACCGCATTCAATGTGAACGAGGGCTAAAGGAGATAAGTGATTCATCTCCAACCAAGCATTTACCCTTGCAATACGTGGGGTAGGGTAAATTAGATTAGCTTTTGTCTGGTTACCGGAGTCGGGCTTTGATCCTGCTACTAAAATTGATAGCAATTAATTGCTAGGAGTAGCAAAAAATCTCTAAACAAATGAAAGAGAAGGTTACCTCAGTCACACAAATAGCATGTAGGAGCATCGCGTAGCGATCAATTGCACATTATTGAAACATTGTGCAATCATGCATGATTGATCAATACTGAAAACTACTTGTGTAGCTTGCTCTATAGGAAGCCATTTCTACTGTCTGTTTACCTATCATTTGATACACCTACTGTGTAGCTCCAGCCTAATGAGGTGACTGCCAGAGAGAAATTAAATCTCTTAGTATCAAGAGAATAAATAATCAGTATAGCTTAGCCATCGTAAGGAATTATAAGCAAGCATAGAGAAATTCATAAGGCTAAAGGTATAATGTTATTCATTTCAGGATCTACTTATTAAACCTGCTGATTATCATATATGTGTTCATTAAAATGTAAGCAGTGTTGGGGTAGTTACTCAAAAAATGTAACTAGTTACTAGTTACTTCTGTAAATTGTAACGAGATTACTTTACTAGTTACTGCATTTGAAAAGTAACTTCACTATTTATTACTTTACTTTCCTCTTTCTTAATTGACTGTGTAGAAGAAGATACATGACACTCTTTCTGCATAAAGTTTATTGTATAAACACAGGCTTTGGGAAACATGAGAACAAAACCTGAAAAAACAGAATAAAACATAAAGTGCAACAAAAAGTCATAAACTTCATCCTCTCTATTCTTCGAAATAACGATTGTATCGCACGGCTTGGGTAACGCAGGAAAGCGCCTTCCTATAGCCTAGTAAAGTAGTGTAGTTACCAATATTAGTATTGTAACTAGTTACGTTACTTCGTTACCAAAAAAAGTAATGTAGTTACTGTAATCCGTTACTTTGTAACTAGTTACCCCCAACACTGAATGTAAGCAATGTGTTTTATACAAAAAGATAACTACATAAAGATTTAATATAGGAGTAACAACTCCCAGAACTCATAGGCTATCTCCAGAATCGGCACAGCAGAGCTGCTTGCTCTCAGGCACAATTTGTCAGACTGAAAAGTAGGACTAAGGCCCCTTTCACACTTGTGCGACCTAAAAGTCGTGCGATTTTTCTGCAATATTTTGCCGTGATTTTGACTGGACTTAAAGCAATGCCTGTGTAATATATAACAGTATTGCTGCGCTATAATACATAAAATCAAATAAGATAATAACCAGGGCGAAAAGAAGCCAACACAAATCTTGAAATAGCAGATCTAAAAAATATTGTAAAAATGTGGCGCTAATCTCCAAACTGCTTGCACAGAATATCCATAGTAATAAAGGAGGGAAACAACAGTTTCTAGGTGATCAATATCAATAAAGGTGAAAATCCTTTAGCCAATAGAGGTGAAGATCCTTTAGCCAAGAGAGCCACCACCATACACCAGTTCACACTGTCTCTTACCAGAATTCTATGACCCTCATTACAAAGGTCATATACAGCATGTCACTCATAGGTAAATAAGGTCCTCCTCTCCTCTCCCATGTATTAGCAACCGATCACCACTTCATCATATTCCGGCTCAGAAAACATAAAACAGAATACTCCTTATAGTGCAACCTGTTTCTAAAGTTTATTTGGCCCAAGAAGATTAAAAAACACTTACAAGTTCCCAAGAACGATAAAGCGTTGTATGTTTCTTCTCCCGACAGTCTGCTACTGCCGCATCCCACCGACAAGATGGCCGCCGTGTCTGCTCCACATGTGGTGTGTGTCGCCGTTAGCTCCCCCCGACGCATTTTGTCATAGGCTGACGTCGTCAAAGGGGTGTGGACTTACGGCGGCGACGCCATATATAGCGGCTGGAGGTAGGCAGGAACGATAGCTCAAACCGGTACCCGGAAGTCGCCAGTTTGCGTTCCAGGAGCCGGAAATGGACTTGGAGGGTGTGAATAACCCTTCTATAGCGTAATCACTAATTTCCACATCAATGAAGTTGGAAACAATACAGCGATCTCGCAACAATAACAATAAATTATATAAATAGTTGGTGAAAAAACTTTGAATTGATCACCATAAATCAGAACACCACACTGGGGAAACGTCTCCATCTGGTGGTAGCAGAACAAACTGCAGGGGAGAATACCATACAACTCCTTATTTACATTAAAATATAATACATTAATAATAAATACATATAAAAATCAATAAAAAAGAGACAAAAACCTATAGATATCCCGGATAAAATACTGTCCTCAACAAAAGGATGTCACTAGACTCACAGAATAAATGGTTCCAAACAAAAACCACTCTCATGATTTATTAATGAATGCGTTTAAATCCCATTCGATGTTTAACCCCAGAGGGGTATAAGATTTCAATTTATAAATCCAACTAGTTTCTAGCCTGGATACCCCTCGGGTCATGTTACTTCCCCTCCAATTCTTGGAAAACATATCAATTCCCAAGAATAACGTACCTTTGGGGTTCCTCTGGGGGCACTGGTCATAGTGGCGAGAGACACTATGTTTTGGAAAGCCCTTGACTATGTTGGCCCATGCTCCTTAAGCCTAACGTGCAGCTCTCGGATGGTGCGGCCAACATAGTCAAGGCCACAGGGACACCTGAGTAGGTAAACCACATATCGAGTGGTGCAAGAAATTAAGGGCCTGATGTTAAACTCTTGCCCTGTAGAGCCTGACGTAAATGCACCAACCCTCCTATTTTTTTCTTGGTTTAATTTACAAATGGCACATTTCCTACATGGGAAAAATCCCCCCCTCTCTTGAAAGAAAGATATTAACTTGGGGGGATCCCTAACGTTGGGGGCCAACTGTAACTTTAAAGGTGGTACCCCCCTAAAAACCACCTGAGGCTGATCTGGGGTAAGGGGACCCTGTGTAATCCTGAGGTCTATAGACCTCAAAAGGCATCAAAGTAAAAAACGGACCAACGTAGTGCAGGGGCAACTTTGAGGTCATTGCGACTTGAAGTCACACAGATATGAACGATACTCACTGGAAATCATGGAGTACGACTTGTCATGTGACTTTGCAGTCCTAAGTCGCAGGACAAGTCGCACACGTGTGAAAGAGGCCTTAGTCATCTGAAAAGAGATGAGTCCCTGCTGATGAGTTATTGAATTGTGTAAACGGGCTTCTTTCATCAAAGAAAAAAAAACAGTCAGTCAAACTATTAATATGCAATATTTCATATGAAAAAAATGTAATTATATTTTGTAGCCCTGACTATAATGTCAAAACCATGTTCAAACCATTATGAAATCCTTTTAAAGTTAGGGTAATGGTTTAGGTAATTAGGTTTTAGGGTAAATATTGGGGGGCTGGATGAGGGGGGGGGGTAAGTGTTAAGAGCATAGATGAGGTATTAAACCCAAAACCAAAAATTTTATATATTGCAGCTTTCCAACTCTTGGACGCAGTTGCCTGCATGACGATTCGTCACCCTGGGTCCTTAATACTACAAAATAATGACACGGACTGCGTGACATGGGTTTAATATGGCCACAGCAGCCATTTTTATTAACCAAAGAATAAATAACATAACAATAAAACATACCAATAAGTGCAAATTCAACAATATAATTCCAACAATGCTTAAACCAGAAGGGGTCTTTGGGTGTCCTTAGACACGATTGTAACTGTAATCATCCATGTCCTCAGCCGTGCCCCAACTGGCTCGAAGACGTTACGACACCACACATACTTCCATTTTTTCCCCCAGGGGACCTAGCTCCTGGGAGGACCACCACTAACCAAAAGAAAGCACCATACCTTAGATGGGCCCCACAATTCTTTTAACAATTTTCTTGCTCACTGACCCCCCAAAGACTCATTGACAAATGTAAAAAACTGCATATTTTAAACAAAGAAAGCAAACAAATACTTTTTTTTTTTTTAGTTACGGATTCACTTCTATTTTATTTATTTATTTATTTATTATTATTATTATTATTATTATTTTCATTTAGTAATTGATTTATTCAATGTTTCCCGTTTTTTTTTTTAAACTACATCCATGTTCCTGACACCAAACAAAAGAAAAAACATTACCAACATCCATATACTTCAACAACCGCTAACCCAGGGGCGGGAGGGAAGTCACCTCTTCTCCTGAAATTCTTCAGATTGACTGGATGGACCTACCTACGCAGACCCCTACACATCTGAACCCTGCCACCAACCTCTACCTCCAATCAGGTAAGGCCTACTCCCCTTCACACTACACTGACCTAGCTGACCCTTCCTTGACCCTTCCTTGACCGTGTTCCCCTGTTCCTCCCCTAGTCATGCCACCCTTACGTCTATTCTCTCCTACAGGCCTCACTATTGTTTCCTTCTTAAGTTTTTTTTTTTAACCTTCATCTTCACCTGATGATCCAGCCAGTAATTCGGTTTCAACTTTCTCATCCACTTATGGACCACCCCACACAGATATACGGCAGAAGGGTCGTGCAATCACGTACCTGTGCGCACCGCCAGCGACCTCCTCCCACTGTGATTGGACACAACAGGAGCCAATCAGCCTGCCGATCATTCACAGGAGAGGTAGAACCGTGGTCTGCCTATGTAAACAAGGAAGACCACCGTTCTGTCACAGAGGAAGATGGAGATCTTGTGTTTCTGCTAAGCAGAAACACTGATCTCTGTCTTCCTCCAGTTAAGCCATCCCCCACACAGTTAGAAAGCAATCCCTAGGAGTACACTTAACCCTTCGATCACCCCTGGTGTTAACCCCTTCCCTGCCAGTGTCATTAGTACAGTGACAGCGCATTTTTTTTAGCACTGATCACTGTATTAGTGTCACTGATCCCCTCAAAAGTGTCAGTTAGGTGTCAAATTTGTCTGCCGCAATGTCGCAGTCCCGCTAAAAATCGCTGATCGCCGCCATTACTAGTAAAAAAAAAATATAAAATAAAATTTCTATAAAAATATCCCATAGTTTGTAGACTAATTTTTGCGCAAACTAATCAATATACGCTTATCGAGATTTTTGTTTACCAGAAATATGTAGCAGAATACATATTGGCCTAAATTGATGAATACATTTGATTGTTTACATTTTTTTTAATTGGGTATGTTTTAGAGCAGTGTTTCTCAACCTTTTTTCAGTCGAGGCACCCTTTAAAATTTTGGACAGTCTCGAGGCACCCCATTCTAAAATGTAAAAACTATTCTGTTTTAAATACTGTAATGAGGCAACATCAATACACGTAGGACACCCAACGTTAGGTGATTTATTCTTTCAAAGCAAATACACTTTTGCAAACTGGTACTGACTAGTATTCCAATGTTTCTCTTCTCCTTCAGTTTTTCTCTATCACTTAGCTAATGAGACCCCAAAGCTAATAGAGATTTGGCACTGCGTTAACGGACAATTGCGCGGTCGTGCGACGCTGTACCCAAATAAAATTGTAAAGATCTCAAGGTCTAAAAAGACCATCTTATCGGTACTAACGTTCCATGTCAACTTGATGTTCCTAGTATCGGTATCTAACCTAAGCATAAACTGCTCTAGACCAGACATATCACCTTTCCAGACTAGGAGGAGATCATCAATAAAACGCCGGTAGCAGGTTAATTGGGGGGGACGGGGACGGTCTGGAAAGGTGATATGTCTAGTCTAGAGCAGTTTATGCTTAGGTTAGATACCAATACTAGGAACATCAAGTTGACATGGAACGTTAGTACCGATAAGATGGTCTTTTTAGACCTTGAGATCTTTAAAGAAGGTGACGGTCTTCGGACCCGCACCTTCTTTAAACCTACGGACTGGAATTCCTACTTCTCCAAAAGTAGTTGTCACCACAATTTATGGTTATGTAATATTCCGAAAGGGCAATTCATGCGTATTAGGAGCAATTGCTCATCAGAGGAAGACTTCCGTTCCCAGTCACAGGTTTTAGTTACCAGGTTCCTTGACAAGGGTTGCGAGGGTTGGCTCGATTGAAAGAGAAACCATTCTAGCAGGAACGCGTAGGGTAGCTCCTAGCAATAAATTCAGTCTAATATTGGACTATAATGTCCAATATAGAAAGTTTGAGAACATCATTGCTAAATTTTGGCCCATATTGAAGCATGATCGGATTTTAGGCCCTGCCCTCCCTGTGCGGCCAAAATTTATTTACAGGAAGGCCCCGTCCTTAAGAGATCGTTTGGCACCAGGGGTAGTGGATCCACCAGCGATTGTGGATAACAGACTATTCCCTTTCTTGAAGGGATTTTATGCATGCGGCAAATGCGCAGCATGCAAGAATTCCAAGACCAACTTGAAAAAGAGAAGGGAATTCACTGCTACTGCCACTCGAGAGGTTCACCCGATTAAAGATTTTGTAACCTGCACCACACAGGGTGTAGTTTATATGCTCAAGTGTGGGTGCGGGTTAAAATATGTCGGGAGAACCACTAGGGCACTCCATGTGCGCATTGGAGAGCATATTAGTAAGGTCAGGCAGGGCAAGGTTAATCATAGTGTCCCTAGACATTTCAAAAAATGTTATCAGCGCGATCCTACAGGATTAAAATTCTGGGGCTTAGAAAAGGTAACATCACGGGAGGGGTGGCAACTTTGTGCGTAAATTAAGCCGCAGGGAATCCTATTGGATCTACCGCACATATGTATTGACACCTGGGGGATTGAACATTGATTTTGATTTAAATTGCTTTATTTCTAATAGGTAGCTTCATATATTTATTTATTTATGTTATTTATGTTAACGTTTTTGTTTATTTTATGTTAATTCTATTGTCCATTATGTAACTCGGGTAGCCGCGGTGAACGTCACACTCTGATTATTTTTATATGTGCTTTTTATCAATAATTTTTTGATTATATGAGGGAATGTTTTTGGAAACAATTGGATGTCTTGCTTCTGGTAAGCGGATATCTATTCCATATGAATAATGGAGCAATCCTCCCATTTATGCATATATATTTATATTTATATTTTTATTTTAATATGTTATATGTTTTTATGGGTTAATCCTTGCTGATACCCCTGTAACATGTATTAGCAGGCTTTTATTTCTGGTTCCGTTGTTCGCAGGAAGCATGGCGGGTCCCGGTAGTGAGGAGGAGCAATGGTGCAGTTTCCTCTCTTCCTGTAGTCTAGCTGTGGCGTCCGGTTGCTATGAGACAGCTTACTTAAAGAGCGGGTACGATACGTCTCCTTACCCCACTGACGAAGTCACGCCCATTGACGTAACGCGTATGGGGGGAGGAGTCTGACGTCACCCACGGCCGCCCGATGGTCTGACTGTTTAACATGCCTGCAATGAGCACTGTGTCAGTGCCATGTCTGTAAGTGGTATTTTTATGCTTTTAACAATAAATGTCAATTGACAGAGAGCATTAGATCTTCTCTATTTTATTTTTTTGGATGATATGTCTGCAATAAGTCTGCTTTAACCTGGGATCTCTTATGAAGATTGCTGTCTGCAGTGATTACACATGGCATAGTGACCCCTAGTGGTCGAATGCTGGAGGTGAGAGGCTTTAATACCCTGTGGTGAAGGAGTCACGGCTTTATTGGTGTTTATCACTTACCTTTCCTGCACTGGAGACCTCCTATTTTGCTGTGGACTTTATGGACTTTTATATCATATCATACCTTATTATATGCACATTGTCAATTTTAGCGCTGCACTTTTGTTTATTTTGTTATAGGTGTTGTTAGGTTTGACCTATCCCAGTGTCCAGCTGCTTTTTACTCCATGTGATTTTAGCGCTGAATAATTTTCTTGCTATAATTATCTACATACCAGCAAGAGATTAAGCATTCTAAAGAAATATAGCAAAAGCACAGGTAAGGCCTTCTCTCAATTAAAGAAATCCTGTATTGTTTTGAAACAGAGGTACATTAATGGTATATTGTTACATAGAAGGTGCTGGAATTTAGCAAAATAAAAAGTGAACTAAGCCTTTAAGTGAGGCATTTGCAGACACACTCAGCTGTCAGGTAAAATGTTCAAATGTGACCAGGCATGACTAATCTGTGGAATTTTCTGTGAATGGTGAACTTTTGATTGGGTGACATGTGAACATCACCTGGATGTGGCAACCAAAAACAAGACATGTATGTATGGGGTGGTTAAAATTGCTAAGTTACATACGCGTAGAGTTCATTATGACTATACGGGATTTGATTTTAGCCAACAGTTTGTGGAGCACTGTCTAAAATGCATATACACATTCCACATTGTAATAAATTACAGGAACATGTACAAATGCAGGAAGTCTACTGTGCATAGAATCAGGAATTGACGTGTGTTCTAAAAGATCACTAAACACAAAGTTCCATCACTACATCCCCCTAATCCCTGGGAACGGCAAGACATCTCCCACACTAACCTTGCAAATCAGCAACATCTCCTCATAATTAGGGATGATCGAACTTTTCAAAAGTTTGGTTCGGCCAGAACATCCGAACTACCCGAAAGTTCGGCCCGGATTTCAGAACCCCATTGAAATCAATGGGACCCGAACTTCGGTAATCAAAAAACACCATTTTGAAGTCCTAAAACCCAATAAATGCCCCTAAAAAGTGCCTAGGGTTCTGGGTCATACCCCAGGGACTATTAATCACACAAAAAAAAGTTCTTAAAAATTGTCATTTTTGATAGAGAGCGCCAATTATTGGAAAAATTAAAAAAAATAAATAAATAAAAAAAATAAAAAAAGATAATTTGTATTAGAACACTTTCAGCACAGGATGTTGGCTTCTCGCTTTTTACACCTTGCCGGTTTAATAGCAGGCATTTTTTTGGGCATTTTTTTGGGTTCTTTTGAGGCAGGAAAAACATCTGAACTTGTGTATAGTGGTATATACACCACTATACACAAGTTCAGATGTTTTGCCTGCCTCCAAAGAACCCAAAAGAATTCCCAAAAAAACGCTAGCGTCAAAAAAAAAAAAAAAAAAAAACGCCCAGGTGTGTTGTTGCAGGCATTTTTTTGGGGTTTTTGGAGGCAGGCAAAACATCTGAACTTGTGTACACACACATACTTATATGTATTTTACACTTAGACATATATAGGAGCATAACCATATTAGTGTAAATGATTTCATTAGCGCAAGCATATATTTCTGCTACTATCACACCTATATATGTTGGAGGCAGGCAAAACATTTGAACTTGTGTATAGTGGTATATATACACACATACTTATATGTATATACACACCTAGACATATATAGGTGTGATAGGAGCGTAACTATATTGGTGTTAATTATTTCATTAGCGCAAGTAGTTTTTTCTGCTCCTTTCACACCTATATATGTCTAGGTGTATATATACAGACATGGGTGTGCATATATACCCCCTATACACATGTTCAGATGTCATGTCTGACTCCAAACATGTGCTCAAAAAAGCACTAGCAACGCCGGGAGCAAAAATGCTGGCGGCGGCGAAGCCATATCCCTGCAGCGAAAGTGACTTGAGAGAAACTAGCTTTTCTCTATAGCGGTCACCCTGATATGGAAGGGTTTGGTCACCCTGCCATAGCAGTCACTGTCAGTTCACCCTACACTACATTATGGTCACCCTGATATGGAAGGGTTCGGTCACCCTGCCATAGCAGTCAGTTCACCCTACACTACATTACGGTCACCCTGATATGGAAGGGTTCGGTCACCCTGCCATAGCAGTCAGTTAACCCTACACTACATTACGGTCACCCTGACACTTCACACTTTCCCTACAGAAACTAAATTTTTGAAGCTAACTAAAGGAGCACCCTAACTACACTAGATATCCCTTTTCTCACACTAATAAATGCTAAATGACACTTTTAAAGTAAAATTAGCAGAACTGCTTCCACTCTCTTCCATGTCCTGTATAACAATGCTAGGAATTTGGCGGGGGCTATCTTATATACTGGGGGGCGTATTCACTAATGTTTGGCCTAGGGACCCCCTAGTCACTCCAATCACATTCCTAGCATTCTTCTGCCCCCTCAATTGGCTTTTGCTAATGGTTCTGGTCCAATCACGGGCTTTTAAAGCCCATTTCCTGAACCATTGCATTTTGGTCGGTTCTGGTTGCCGAATTCCGAACTTTTTGGGCAAAAAGTTCTAAATTTGGCCGAACCTCGAACACCCAATGTTCGGGCCGAACCGATGGTCGACCCGAACCGTTCGATCATCCCTACTCATAATAAAAAAAGTGATCTTACCATGTTAACTTGCTGACAACTCTGAGCAGCACTAACACTTGCAAGTGTGCCCAAACGTCCTTCCACACACGAGGATGCATTTCCAGGCTAGGAGCCGGCCCAGGCAACAAGTTGTGTGCCATTGCGAAAAGATATGCGCGATCGCAATAAATTCATATTTGCTAACATCTTTTCACACATGAAAATGAATACTTACATGTTCAATAGTTTACCTAGGCCATAGCAAAAACCATTGGAACCTGAAAATCAGCATTGGAGCTGTTAAAAGCTTGCTCTTTTAGCTTTTTTCTCTATTTAATGACTTGCTTGTGTGCAGAATAAAATGCTGTAGCAAAGTAGATTTACTAGAAATTGGAAGGTGTAATACAAGACATTCCACTTCGAAAATATTTTATGAAACCTCAAAAAAAAAAAAAAAAAAACACAATTTCAAAACCAATTCTACATTTTGTTTGGACAATAGGAACACTATTTGTTCATTCAGTTACTTATCCCAAAAACTTGACTGGCTTTTAACCACTTCTGGACCGGAAGATTTTCTCCCTTAATGACCAGGCCATTTTTTTGCAATTCAAGACTGTGTTACTTTAACGGACATTTACACGCTCGTGCAATGCTGTACCCAAATAAAATTGATGTCCTTTTTCCCCACAAATAGAGCTTTTTTTGGTGGTATTTGAATCACCTGTGTGATTTTTATTTTTTGCGCTATAAACAAAAAAAGAGCGACAATTCTGAAAAAAACAAACAAACAATATTTTTCACTTTTTGCTATATAACATTCCCAATTAAAAAAAAAAATTAAAAATCAAATTTTTTCATAATTTTAGGCCAATTTGTATTCTGCTACATATTTTTGTTAAAAAAGTCCCAATAAGCGTATTTTGAATGGTTTGCACAAAAGTTATCACGTCTACAAACTAGAGGAAACATTTATGTCATTTTTATTTTATTTTATTTTTTTTACAAATAATAGAGGCACAGTGACATTGCAGAGGACAGATCGGACCCCTAACTGATATTTTTGAAACTTTTGGGGGGACCAGTGACATAACTACAGTAATCAGTGCTAAAGATATGCAATGTTACTGTAATAATTAAACTGGCAGGGAAGGGGTTAACCCAAGGGCGTCAAAGGGTAAATGTGAGCTGAGGGGGGTGTTTTCTAACTGTGGGGGGTGGGGATGGGCTTGTGAAATCAACACAGAGAACTGTTTTCCTAAATAGGAGGAACACAGGACCTCTTTATTGATTCCAGAGGGAACAACTGCCTGCTGTGGCCTAGACTATAAGAAGATTGGCAAGACCCTGAAACTGAGCTGCAGCATGGAGGCCAACACCATACAGCAGTTTAACAGGACAGGTTCCACTCAGAACAGGCCTCGCCATGGTCGACCAAAGAAGTTGAGTGCACGTGCTCAGTGTCATATCCAAAGGTTGTCTTTGGGAAATAGACATATGAGTGCTGCCAGCATTGCTGCAGAGGTTGAATGGGTGGGGGGATCAGCCTGTCAGTGCTCCGACCATATATGCTGCACACTGCATCAAAGTGGTCTGCATGGCTGTTGTTAAGCCTCTTCTAAAAATTTTGCACAAGAAAGCCCGCAAACAGTTTGCTGAAGACAAGCAGACTGAGGACATGGAATACTGGAATCATGGCCTGTGGTCTGATGATACCAAGATAAACTTATTTATATAAACTTCAGATGGGGTCAAGCATGTGTGGTGGCAACCAGGTGAGGAGTACAAAGACAAATGTGTTTTGCCTTCAGTAAAGCATGGTGGTGGGAGTGTCATGGTCTGGGGCTGCATGAGTGCTGCTGGCACTGTGGAGCTACAGGTCATTGAGGGGACCATGAATGCCAACAAGTACTGTGACATATTGAAGCAGAGCCTGATTTCCTCCCTTCGGAGACTGGGCCACAGGGCAGTATTCCAACATGATAATGACCCCAAACACACCTCCAAGACTACCACTTCCTTGTGTAAAGGTGATGTACTGGCCAAGCATGTTTTCAGACCTAAACCTTATTGAGCATCTGTGGGGCATCCTCAAACGAAAAGTGGAGGAGCGCAAGGTTTCTAACATCCACCAGCTCCGTGATGTCATCATGGGGATTGGAAGAGGACTCCAGTGGCAACCTGTGAAGCTCTGGTGAACTCCATGCCCAGTAGGGTTAGAAAAGATATGAAAAGATATAATAACATATTTACAAAAATGTGAGGGGTGTACTCACTTTTGTGAGATACTGTATATACACAATCCTATATACAGTATCTCACAAAAGTTAGTACACCCCTCACATTTTTGTAAATATTTTATTTATTTTAATTTTATTAATTTATTTTATTTTCATGTGACAACACTGAAGAAATGACACTTTGCTACAATGTAAAGTAGTGAGTGTACAGCTTGTATAACAGTGTAAATTTGATGTCCCCTAAAAATAACTCAACACACAGCCAATAATGTCTAAACTGCTGGCAACAAAAGTGATTACAAAGTGTCAATATTTTGTGTGGCCCCCCATTATTTTCTAGCACTGCCTTAACCCTCTTGGGCATGGAGTTCACCAGACCTTCACAGGTTGCCACTGGAGCCCTCTTCCACTCCTCCATGACAACATCACGGAGCTGGTGGATGTTAGAGACCTTGCGCTCCTCCACCTTCTGTTTGAGGATGCCCCTCAGATGCTTAATGGAGTTTAGGTCTGGACACATGCTTGGCCAGTCCATCACCTTTACCCTCAGCTTCTTTAGCAAGGCAGTGGTTGTCTTGTTTTGGGTAGTTATCATGTTTGAATACTGCCCTGCGGCCCAGTCTCTGAAAGGAGGGGATCATGCTCTGCTTTAGCATGTCACAGTACATGTTGGCATTCATGGATCAACTTTACATATAAATGTTGGTACCTAGTTATGTCATGTACATTTTTTTCTAGAATTATGTTTTTTTATTGAAGTTGCACATACACTTTCTGCTTTTAAAAAAATGTAAAAATGAAGGAACACTATCATTATTTTATTGTTACAAAGAATATAAGATAATATGTAGAAAGGAAATCAAGGATGTGAAAATTCATAATTTTAAGATAGTAGGACAAACCCCCAAAAATTCTTCAAATATGTTAATAGTAAAAAGGTCAGGTGTGAGCATGTAGGCCCTTTACAAAATAATCTGGAGTGGGTGACTGGGGACAAAGAGAGGCAAATTGATGAAATACTGGTCCAGAAATATTTAGTCAGAATAAAGGTGGATAAAGTACCTGGACAAGATGGCATCCACCCACGGATGCTAAAAAAATTGAGCTCTGTCATTTCAAAGCCTTTTTTTCTAATTTTTAGACTCAATAAGGACTGGAATAGTACTGCTGGATTGACGTAGGGCCAATGTGGTGCCTAAATTTAAAAAGGGATCAAAGTCTTTGCCAAGTAACTATAGACCTGTTAGTTTAACTTCTATAGTTGATACTGGTGAGTTTAATAAAAGACCACATATATAAGTTTTTGCTGGAAAAAAATATTTTAAGCAACAGACAGCATGGATTCATGAGAGAGAAGTTGTCAAACAAACCTGATTTCTTTTTATGAGGAGGTAAGTAAAACTTTGGACAGAGGGGTGGCTGTGGACGTAATATATTTGGATTTTGCAAAAGCATTTGACACAGTTCCCCACACACAGCTAATGTGTAAGGTAAAGTCTACAAGCTTGGAAAGATAAGTTTGTAAATGGATAGAAAACTTGAAAAAAGATAGAATTCAGAGAGTATTGGTTAATGATTCTTGCTCTGAATGGTCTAAGGTTATCAGTGGTGTACCCCAAGGTTCAAGGTTGGGACCCTTACATTTTAATACCTTTATAAATGATATAGGGTCTGGGATTAAAAGTACCATTTCAGTCTTTGCAGATGACACCAAGCTTTGCAGTGGAATAACTTCCTTACAGGATGTCTCCAACTTACAAGCTGACCTCAATGCACTGTTTCATTGGGCAACTATGTGGCAAATGAGGTTTAATATTGATAAATGTAAAGTTATGCACTTGGGGGCTAAGAATATGCATGCATCATACATACTAGGGAGAGTACAACTGGGGGAATCCATAGGGGAGAAAGATCTGGGTGTTCTGGTAGATCATAAGCTTAATAATAGCATGCAATGCCAAGCTGCGGTTTCCAAAGCAAGCAAAGTGTTTTCTTTTATGAGGAGAGGCATGGACTCCAGAGAGAGAGAGATATAATTTTGCCCCTATACAAATCATTAGTAAGACCTCATCTGGAATATGCAGTTCAGTTTTGGGCACCAGTTCTCAAAAAGGTTATGGGGGAACTGGAGAAAGTGTAGAGAAGAGCAACCAAACTGATAAGAGGAATGCAGGAGCTAAGCTATGAGGAAAGACTAGAGTAACTGAATTTATTCTCTCTAGAGAAGAGGAGATTAAGGGGGGATATGATCAACATGTACAAATACATAAGGGGTCCATATAGTGAACTTGGTATTGAGTTATTCCCTGTAAGGTCATCACAGAGGACAAGGGGGGGCACTCTTACATCTAGAAGAAAAGAGATTTCATCTCCAAATACAGAAGTGATCCTGCTATATAGGATCGCACGTCTCTGTGGTTACTTCACTAGCCACGCCCCCTAACAGTTAGAATCACGCCCCTAGGGACACACTTAACCCCTTGATCACCAATAAAGTTAACCCCTTCCCTGCCAGTGTCATTTTTACAGTAACAGTGCATAGTTAGGCTCCATGTAAACGGGATGTTAGAAAAAACGTGCTGCAAAGCCAGTTCTGATGCCGGGAAAAAGCAGCTGTCAAACGTGCTTTCAGTAGCTTTTTCCATTGGCTTTATTGCACGTTTGGCCACGTTGCTTTTAGCAGCGTTTTTTTCTGCCTCCATTCAAAATCAATGGTTCCCTATGGGAGCCTATTGATTTGAATGGAAGTCGCACCGCAAGTCGGATCAGGATGATGAAATCATCTGTGACATAAGGGGGCGGGGCCTACCGGTGACATCACCGTGAGGCCACGCCCACAATGGCTATATAACAAGCGACAGAGACCGGAGACCGGCATAATCACCGGAGACATCGTCGGAGGAGGACCGGAGGAAGAAGAAGAAGACCAGAGGAGGCAAAAGAGCAGAAGATTGGACAGCAGAAGAGCGGACAGCAAAAGAGCAGAAGACCAGAAGACTTATAATATTTTATAATATCGGATGCTCCCAGACCACCACGTGATTTCAATGAAAACAACACAGAACTAGCTATACGATGAGACCTGCCATTCAATATGAATTTTTAAAACTTGCTGTAAATACTTGAGTTGAGACATAGGCATGGCTACTGGGAGGGTTTCAAAATAGTAGCATAATCTAGGCAGAATGGACATTTTAAGGACATTTACTCTACCTAGGACAGAAATTAGAAAGGCGGTCCATTGTTGCAAAGAGCGGGTAATTTCCTGAATTAATGGAGGGTAGTTGACCTCATACAGAGTATGGTATGAAGAGGCTATATGAACCACAAGGTATTTAAAGGAGTGGGAGCACCAACAATAGGGATATAGTTGTTGGAGGTAAGCTAGAAGATCTGGGGGGATATGAACTGGTAAGGCTTCCGTTTTTGTAGTGTTGACTTTGACATTGTCGCATCAGAACTCCCTTGATATCTGGTTGTGATCTAATGGCCTCAGCCAGGGGTTCCCAGCAGAGGATAAAAATCAGAGGAGAAGATGGACAGCCTTGCCTGAAGGGCTATAGACCTATAACTGTCGGGAATAGAGGGGTCTTTGCCGGGCTTAGAGATGACAGAGATATGTGAAAAGATTGAGGCGCTTTCCCCTGGAGCAGAGAGCTGTAAAGGTGTAACAAGTGGGTGGTTAAGACTGGAAGGAACGTTTTGTGGTAGGGAGTAAGGGAGCCCATCTGGCCCCAGTGATTTATGAAGCAGGAGGTCCTTGACTACTTGTATAAGTTCGTCAGGGGAAACAGCTGCATTGAGTGAAGCTAAATTGGAGGGTGATAAGTTAGGCAAGTTAAGAGTCGCAAAGAACTCATCAAATTTGTCCTGCTGGAAATATACAATATCAGTAAAAGACCTGAGAGGCCACCGAGTCTCAGGAGTCCATGGTTGCAGCCAAGGAAAAAGTGGAGGGACATGACGGTCTCCATCAATTGACATAGAGAGGGACTCTGCTTGCTCTCCATAGATAGTGAGCATATAAACATAAAAAATTAACATAAACCTTAAAGAACTTTAACAGTGTTTTACCCCATAGGTATGCGAACAGAGTCCCATGATAAGGACACAAAGCCAGTAAGTGGAACTGGAAGCATCAGTTCTGTGGAGGGAAAAATAAAGACCAGCAGAAAAAGCTCACGGAGGTTGCCTGGGAGCATTCAGACGCTGCAGGGTGGACTTGTTTCTCTTCATCATCTTATTGGCAGGGGGTCCAGATCTGATTAGGCCTCGAGGGGAGTTGTCTTGAAGCAAGCATGAAGGGAGCATATCCTAATCCAGGAGAGACAGAAGACCTAAGGATCAGATAAAGGCGTTGCCTTCTTGTGCCGAACACCATCACGGGTGACAGTCAGGCGGAAAGGAAATCCCCCAATAGTAGGGGACATGATGCACTAATGGGAGGTAATAGGGCATAGTTGCCAGTGTTTTGCAAAGGTGATGGGGCTAAGGTCACTGAAGATCTGTAGCTTGTTACCTTAATAATCAATCTGCAATTTGTTGCAGGTAGCAAGGGTGAGGGCTTCCTTGCTATCATTATAGTAAAATCGGACAATAAAGTCTCTAGGTCGTGCTAGTGCAGGCGGTTTTGAGCCTGGAGATCTATAAGCAAGGTCAAGACACAAATCAATGTCCACTATGGTAGGAGCGAGAGTATTAAAGAGTCCAAGGAGGTATGGCCGTAGACTGTTGTCACCGACAGACTTAACCACTCCGAGTATGCGTATATTTTGACGCCGTTCTCTGTTCCCAAGATCTTCCTGCTGCAGCTGCAGTTGAGAGACATTGTGCTTAAGGCAGAGTTTTCTTCCTCCGAGGCTTGGACATAATGTACACGTTCGTGAAATTTTCTCTCCAGGGCATCTGTGCATTCACCAATTTGAGCAATTTCTCAAAGGGAGTTCCTGTGCGAGATTCCCAACTTTCATTGCTAAATTGCGGGTCAGCTGATGTAGGAGGACCTGCAGTTTTCCGTCTATCATCTCATTGGTTAATATTGGGTGCTGGATGGGCAGAGCAGCAGCCCCTTTGAGTGTGCATGACTGACCTGAGGCTTGGAAGTGGGTGCGGGTGAAAGCTGATCTGGCTGAGTAATGGAGGCTGGGGATTACGGGCTAGACAGGAACCGCTCCATGCCAGCCTAAGTGCACAACTCTAGGGGGGGCGAGGAGGCCCGTTTCTGTTGTCTAATTTTGCCCATGAGGTGCACCAGGTCAGTGGGGAGTGGAGAAGCTGTGGCAGTGCTGTGTAGCAGACCAGGGGCCGAGGAGAGCTGGCAAGGTCTGGAACTCAACAGCTTTGCAGCTGCCATAGATGAGTGCCGCGAATATACCCATGTCATGTACATTTAGGAAAGAATTCAGGCCCTTCTACATTCATTCAACTGAGCTTGCCAGAACCAACTTTTGAAGGAGTCTTTTCCACATTTTCAAGCTCTTACTGTAAAGAAGTCTTTCCGTATTTGGAGACGAAATCTCTTTTCTTCTAGATGTAAAGAGTGCCCCCTTGTCCTCTGTGAGGACCTTTAAAAAAGAACTCACCACCAAGTTCACTATATGGACCACTATATAGAATAAATGGTGGATTATTGAGACTAGTAGATTGCACAACAAATATAAGGATGTTTTTACTTTCTTTTAAACCCACAGGAAATAATAAAGAAACCGCATTTCTGTCACAATTTAAAAGGTATTTTCTGTACTTGTAGAAAATGTTCTTAGCCTAAGAAACAAACAATACAGTCACAACATCTAAGGGCTAGTAAATTGCAATATATTACATTTTTGCTTTTGGGTTTAAAAATGCTAGCACATACTGTAGTCTACCTATTGTTGTCCTATGTTTTAACTAAAGCTGAAATAATCTTTTTAAACTTACTTAATAGAAAGAGCTGTAGATTGGCTGGCATAATGTATATATATATATATATATATATATATATATATATATATATATATATATATATATGGTCCTAGAATGTCATATTGTACATTGCAGATGAAAGAATGTAAATTGGAATTGAGCATTTGTTTGCTCTAAACTTCCACCAGAAGGCAGCGTTAGCTAAAATCCAGGCACCACTGCAAGTATTTCGCATGTAATCAGAGTCCGATGTTACAGCCCAGGCACATCATTTAGATCAAATCAAACCTAGATTTCCCTTTCAGAATAGGTAGGAATACTTTGCAGTGCCCAACCACTATTGTCTTATTTGAAATCGCATTGTGGTTCTCACTAGCGTGGAAGGCATTAAAGCAGAACAATTGTTCTGCAGTCTGTGAAATGAGAAGTGTCCAAAGCGATGTCAAACTAAAAGCCCCGTCGTTTATTCCGGTTACTCCTCAAGGATTTCACGGAAACAGAACGCAGCAAAACTGTTTCCAATTAGTAGATATTTTTGAAGGTGTCTGCGGTTGATTTTTTTTTCCCTATAGCTCTGGGCTCTGATGATAAGAGAGAGGACGAGATAATACACGATTGATATTAAAGGAGACAGGAGACCGGATAGAGAAGTAATTTGATTTCAGATCAAAACGCTATCAACTGAACGTTATTTTTTTTAGTCACATTTGAAATCCCACTGGCTGTTTTGAAAATTCAATTTTAATCATCGTGGGGTGTATTAGTGATCAGCTGTGCCAGGGAAGTCAGAAGGAAATGCTTTGCAGGGTATAAATTTGGCCCTGTTTATGAGACTCGTTTAGTAGTCTGCCAGTGATAATAGCTATTAGAAAATACAGACCTTTTTATGAATTGAGTTCTTGCATTACTCATGTTGTGCTTATCCAAATTATGTTACTGGAAAGTAAATGTGACTCTGGAAACTATGGCTAAGAATCATCTATTTCATGATTCTCTTCATACACACTCTAGATATTTATAATACAAAGGCAAAAAAAAAAGTTTTAATTTAGGAAAAAAAATTATATATATATATATATACTGTAATATATACTGTGTGTGTGTGTGTATATATATATATATATATATATATATATATATATATATATATATATATATAAATCCCTCAGTTTTTGTAAATATTCTATTATATCTTTTCATGTGACAACACTGAAGAAATTATACTTTGCTACAATGTAAAGTAATGAGTGTACAGCTTGTATAACAGTGTAAATTTGCTGTCCCCTCAAAATAACTCAACACACAGCCATTAATGTCTAAACCTCTGGCAACAAAAGTGAGTATACCCCTAAGTAAAAATGTCAAAATTGGGCCGAGGTGTCAATATTTTGTGTGGCTACCATTATTTTCCAGCACTGCCTTAACCCTCTTGGGCATGGAGTTCACCAGAGCTTCACAGGTTGCCACTGGAGTCCTCTTCCACTCCTCCATGACGACATCATGAAGCTGGTGGATGTTAGAGACCTTACGATCCTCCACCCTCTATTTGAGGATGCCCCACAGATGCTCAATGGGGTTTAGGTCTGGAGACATGCTTGGCCAGTCCATCACCTTTACCCTCAGCTTCAAAAATGTGAGGGGTGTACTCACTTTTGTGAGATACTGTATATATAAAACTCAGAATAAATATAAGTACATTATCTATATATAAATAAATAATAAATAAATTAATTAATAAATAATAAATATAAATAAAAAATAAATAAATATAAAAAATGTATATTAAACTTGCAAACTTCCAGCTAATAACTGTACAAAACTTTACTTACAGTATAACGAAATGAATGTATAGCCACAATTTAAAATAGAAATGTAAATAAAAAAATATACAGTATATAACTGAAACAGTGTGCACATTATCTCCCTGACTCACTAAAGTGTTAACTCGTTGTGCCAATGGTGCCAATGCTAAATAAATTAATGCATGAATTAATAAAAATGCTGCAAAATGAAAATACTGTATATGATCTTCAAGATGAGACACCCCTAATGTAAAATGAAAAAAAAAATAGTCCCATAAAGGATGTCTTTAGTGTTTTAATTTTTTTCCACAATTGTTCAAGATGTAGACTAGTGCAGCAGTGATTCAAAATAGAGTCTGTACAGTGCATTCAATCCATTCAATCATTTTCACAGTATTAATGGTTTAGACAAGAGCAGCAATGATTCTTAGTTTGGTTACTGCTCCTTTTGGAAGTCAAACGTGTTGGATGGTGATATAGAACAGTGACATCAAGTATTGGGTTGCAGATGCACACATGGAGGTGAGAATACAGTGTGTCTTCATGTGATTAAAAGCTGCTATCCTTAGTACTTAATGAGCACTAGTCCATTATATGTTTTTGAGAAGGATTTTTAAACTTTTGAAACTCTAAATACAACTCTTTTTTGCTACAATGGTTTCCTTCTTTGGTCTTACTTAACGTATTGTTGGAGCCTGTTCTATTAACCACTTTACCACTGGAGGATTTTGCTGTCTTAAAGCGGAGTTCCACCCAAAAGTGGAACTTCCGCTTTAGGGAGTCCTGACCCCCCGACATGCCACATTTGGCATGTCATTTTTTGGGGGGGGGAGCGGGTACCTAGTTTTGACAGGTACCCGCTCCCACTTCCGCTCGGAGCGCCGCGGCGCCCTGAGCGGAAGTTCTCCTCTCCCCCTCCCTCCCTGCAATCTTCTGGGACACGTCAGAGGTCCCAGAAGATTGCCGGCCAATCACGGCGCGCAGCGCGACTCGCGCATGCGCAGTGGGTACCCGGCTGTGAAGCCGCAAACTGTAACAGCCGGGTGCCCACAGCAGTGATGCCGGCGCCGAGGGAGAGGATCGAGGCTTCCGGCGGCCGCATCGCTGGACCGTTGGACAGGTGAGTAAATGGCTGGAACTCCGCTTTAAGTCGAGGCCACTTTTTGCGATTCGGCACTGTGCATACCCAAACGAAATGTACGTCCTTTTTTTCCCCACAAACAGAGCTTTCTTTTGGTGGTATTTGATCACCTGTGCGATTTTTACTTTTTGCGCTATAAACAAAAAAGAGCGTAAATTTTGAAAAAATAACAACATTTTTCACATTTTTTTATATGAAATTCCCCCCCAAAAAATCAAAAGTTTTTTAAATTTTTGGCCAATTTGTTTTCTGCTACCCATGTTTGGTAAAAAAAAAATCACAATAAGCGTATTTTGATTGGTTTGCGCAAAAGTTATTGCGTTTACTAACTAAGGAAAAGATTTCTGTCATTTTTGGTGTTTTTTTTTTAACGAGTAATGGCGGCGATCTGCGATTTTTTTTTTTGCGGGACTGCGACATTGCGGCGGACAGAGCGGACCCTTGACTGACATTTTTGACACTTTTGGGGGTACCAGTGACATTACTGCAGTAATCAGTGCTATATATATATATGCACTGTTACTGTAAAAATGACGCTGGCAGGGAAGGGGTTAATTTTATTGGAGAGGGAGGGGTTAATGTATGCCTGGTGCTTACTAACGTGTGTGGGGGGAGGTGACTGAGTGACACAGGGACAGATCGCAGGTTCAGCTATGCCGAACCCTGCAATCTGACCCTGCCTGTCACTTAGGAAATCTCCACACTCGATTCCCCGACGATCAATGAAGAGCAGCGGCGATCGCCGCTGCTCCTCCCCTGGCCCGACTCCCGCTGTGACTGAATATAGCGGGAGCGAGCCTCTGGCGGCGTGCGAGCGCCGCCGAGAAAGGGGAGTGTCTGGCGACGTAGGTCTACGTCGCCAGACAATAACAAACCACTTTGCCGCAGTAGAGCTCTAGTGAGCAGTTGGCAAGTGGTTAAAGTGGTTGTAAAGTCAGAACACTGCTCTGTTAAAGTGGTTGTAAAGTCATGCATTAGGATTAAACGCCTTCTTTGTGCAGCAGCCCCCTAATACTTACCTAAGCCCCATCTCGATCCAGCGATGTCTACGAGTGTCTCGGCCGTACGAGACTCTTCCTCCTGATTGACTGAGACACAGCAGTGGTGCCATTGACTGTCAATCAAAGTCAGTTAGCCAATGAGGAGGAGGGGTTGGGCCGATCAGCAGCTTTGTGTCTGAATGGATACACAGAGCTCTGACTCGGCTCCGGTGCCCCCATAGCAAGCTGCTTGCTGTGGGGTCACTCAACAGGAGGGAGGGGCCAGGAGCACTGAAGAGGGACCCAAGAAGAGGAGGATCCAAGTTGCTCTGTGAGAAACTACTTCACAGAGCAGGTAAGTATGACATGTTTGTTATTTTTATAGAAAAAAAATGAGACTTTACAATTACTTTAACTCTGGGAGGGAAGTGATGCCTGGATTTAGCAATGGTTATCTTCAACTAGTTTACAAGACTCTTATGACCTTTTTTTTTAGTTTAGGTGGTAATTTTGAATTAGTGAGTTTATTTGTTTTGGGAAAGCGTGTGGTGGTGGAGGATAGGACACTTTTTTTTGTGTTGACCAAAGTATTTTGGTCAACTGGCAAAGTAATTAAAATGTACCTTATTTATGAGGTGAACAGGTTCATGAGAAACTTTCAACACTGTGAAAAAGGTATATTCGAAATGTAAAATTCTTGTTCCAATAAATCAAAATTACTCCCAGAGGAAGTGGGAAATTCTAAAACAACTGGAAACCTGTTAGATTTTATGTTTTGAAGCATAGGGGTTAGGAGTTACTAAATGAGCGAAGCATGTACATTCTGCAAAGTGAATTTTCACTTTGCAATGGAATTTAATTTTAGTTAGTAAATGTAGTGAAAACTCACTTTGCAAAGCATATCCAATCCTGTGAAAGGAACATTGGAAAAACAGGACTTTTCTTTGAACATGATTGTATGATTGTACGACTGTCTTTCCTTTGACTTTAATCTCTGTGCCTGCAGAGTTACAAAGGATTATGGATGAAAACAGCTCCAACAAAAGAACTGAATCCCGGCTCTAGGTTGGCCTACCCAAAGTAGTTGTTCGAGCCTTTTGTTGGAGCTCATTTCCCTTTATGTTTTTCAGCCCGATACCCAACTGGTTTTGTGAATATATTGCATTGTGTTTTATATATTCCAAAAGATGGTTCCTTAAGTAGGTAATAAAGGTGGTGTGCCCTTTAGGTGTTTTTTATCCAGTTTTTAAGATCCCCTATATCCGAAGAGGACAACAAGGCCTGATAAACTGAAACTACATATACACTACATATACAGTACTGTATGTAGTTTTACGCTTACATGTTAAAATAATAAAAATAAAGGGAAAGGAAATACAATAAGACACGTGGCCAATCGCTAAAACTAGAGGAAAGGCGGTTTAACCTTAAAATACGCAGGGATTCTTCACTGTAAGAGCAGTAAGGATGTGGAATTCTCTTCCGCAAACAGTTGTATCAGCAGGGAGCATTTATAGTTTCAAAAAACTATTGGATGGGCACCTTAAAGACCACAACATACAGGGGTATACAATGTGCGGTTAACAGTAAACACACACACATCATAGGTTGAACTGGATGGACTGATGTCTTTTTTTAACCTTACTAACTATGTTACTAAAGGGGACAGATTAGTAGATCACAAAGCATAAACTGAGCTAGTTGTGTAAAGGCAGGCATAGGAAGAAGAGGAAACAAAAAATGTATATATATATTAGTGCTGTCCTTCCTTATCATGATGACCTAGGTAGCGGCCCACAAGTGCCTTTTGACAAATATGACTAAATGGGGAGAGAATTTCATCCCTGTTACTGCGGATGTACCCTACCTCTACACTATCATCTCTCACCATCATGGGCATGAGGCAGTTAAATATTTAGATAAGGATGGCAATTTGCCTCTGCGGCAAAGACCTTTAATTTGGAGCTGCTTACCTTTGCGATTGATCAAAATTATTTCTGGTTTGGGGGTAATTATTACCTGCAGAGTTGTGGTGTAGCCATGGGTGCAAAATTTGTTGGGAGGGAGACACCATCTGGAAGGACCTGCCAGGCCAATTGCGGCTATAGAAAAGATTTATTGATAATGTCCTCCTCATTAGGGAGGGGGATATGGACTCCCTGAATTATTTTTTTCCAGTTTCTTAATTCTAATGATAGAGGGATCTCTTTGCAATATGATGTAAGTCATAAGTCCATACATTTTTTTTTTATCTCAGTATCCAAGCTAGAGGCAATATGTTAATAGCCACTACATTTCTCAAGGAAACAGACAGAAATGGGTTTATCCCTTTTAATAGTTGTCATCACCCTTCTTGGTTGAGGGCTGTGCCAAAGGACCGATTTGAGAAGATTAGGTATAACTGCACAGACATTGGGGATTACTACACGCAAGCCTAAACTCTAAAGACCAGATTTGTTGACAAAGGGTATTATTTGGAAAGGATCAGCCAAGTCATCGAGGAAGTTAGTAAAATTGACAGGACTGAAATGCTGAGAGGACGACGGCACGAACAACAAGGGGTCTCTGATAAATTTGGATGGTCCCTTGTTACTGTTTTTGCCACCCAAAATTATTCAGTTAAAAAGTTAATTAGGAAACATTGAGGGTTCTGAAAAATGATAGGGTTTTGGGAACACTGATTCCTGAACAGTCAATGGTTATTTTTAGGTGCCTGCACCTACTCTCAGGCAAAGATTTGCCCCCAATGTGGTGGATCCTCCGAAGACCCTCTTTTTATTTAATTGCATAAAAGGGCTCCTTCCATGCCGCAGGTGTAATGTTTGCCAGCTCATTGCTTTTAAGGGGAGGTGTCTAACCTCCTTCCATTCTTTGCCATTAAAAACAGGTTCTGCATTTGAGAGAGTGTGTTGTTAGGAGGGTTTTTTCTAAGGCCCCTTTCATACTTACAGTTGTGCTCATAAGTTTACATACCCTGGCAGAATTTATGATTTCTTGGCCATTTTTCAGAGAATATGAATGATAACACAAAAACTTTTCTTTCACTCATGGTTAGTGTTTAGCTGAAGCCATTTATCAACTGTGTTTACTCTTTTTAAATCATAATGACAGAAACTACCCAAATGACCCTGATCAAAAGTTTACATACCCCAGTTCTTAATACTGTGTATTGCCCCCTTTAACATCAATGACAGCTTGAAGTCTTTTGTGGTATTTGTGGATGAGGCTCTTTATCTTCTCAGATGGTAAAGCTGCCCATTCTTCCTGGCAAAAAGCCCTCCAGTTCCTGTAAATTCTTGGGCTGTCTTGCATGAACTGCACATTTGAGATCTCCCCAGAGTGGTTTAATGATATTGAGGTCAGGAGACTGAGATGGCCGTTCCAGAACCTTCACTTTATTCTGCTGTAGCCAATGACAGGTCGACTTGGCCTTGTCTTTAAGATCATTGTCATGTTGGAATGTCCAAGTATGTCTCATGCACAGCTTCCGGGCTGATGAATGCACATTTTCCTCCAGTATTTTTTGATAACATACTGCATTCATCTTGCCATCAATTATGACCAAATTTCCTGTGCCTTTGTAGCTCACACATTACCAAAACATCAGCGATCCACCTCCGTGTTTCACAATAGGAATGTTGTACCTTTCATCCTACGCCTTGTTGCATTTATGGTTGTGGCCAAAAAGCTTAATTTTGGTCTCATCACTCCAAATGACTTTGTGCCAGAAGGGTTGGGGCTTGTCTCTGTGCTGTTTGGTGTATTGTAAGCAGAATACTTTGTGGCATTTGTGTAGTAATGGCTTTCTTCTGGCGACTCGAACATGCAGCCCATCTTTCTTCAAGTGCCTCCTTATTGTTCATCTTGAAACAGCCACACCACATGTTTTCAGAGAGTCCTGTATTTCACCTGAAGTTACTTGTGGGGTTTTTTTTGCATCCCAAACAATTTTCCTGGCAGTTTTGGCTAAAATTTTGGTTGGTCTACCTGACTGTGGTTTGGTTTCAACAGAACCCCTCATTTTCCACTTGTTGATTAGAGTTTGAACACTGCTGATTGGCATTCTCAATTCCTTGGATATCTTTTTATATCACTTTGACAATTCTTTTGCTTTCCCCATGACTCAGAATCCAGAAACATCAGTGCAGCACTGGATGAAGGATGCCAGGGTCTGTTAGGAGTCCAGAAACTCATTGACCTTTTATACACACACACAAATTTCAAGCAAACAGATCGCAGGTGAGGATGGTTACTTTTAATAGCCATTCAAACCCCATTGTGTCAACTTGTGCGCATGTTATCAGGCTAAAATCACCAGGGTATGTAAACTTTTGATCAGGGACATTAGGGTAGTTTATGTTGTCATTATGATTTAAAAAGAGTAAACACCATTGATTGATAATAAATGGCTTCAGCCAAACAATAACCATGAGTGAAAGAAAAGGTTTTGTGTTAACATTCATATTCTCAGAAAAATGGCCAAGAAATCATAAATTCTGCCAGGGTATGTAAACTTATGAGCACAACTGTATGCGACCTAAAAGTCGCACAATTTTGCCGAGATTTTACTGTGACTTTGACATGATTTTGACTGGACTTGAAGCAATGCCTATGTCTTTGGACCTCAAAACGCTTTAAAATCAGCCCAAAGTAGTGCAGGGACTGCTTTGAAATTGTTGCGACTTAAAGTCGTACAGATATGAACAGTACTCATTGTAAATAATATAGTACGACTTGCCATGCAACTTTACAGCCCCAAATCGCAGGACAAGTCGCACAAGTGTGAAAGGGGCCTGAATCAGAAAGTCACTGGATTTTTAATCTCAGAACTTACGTCCCATTTTGGCATAATGTGGGTTGGGATGATAATAGCGTTATAAATAATAACTAAGGATTGTATTTGGAAGATCTTTTAGGTATTTTCTACAAATGTTTTGCAATCCTGTGGCTGTTAAAATTGTTTTTAACAAAACATATTTTTATATGTTAAATGTTTTATTTTATTGTATTTTTATTTTGTTGTAGGTTTTATGCTATGATATATATCTATTTGGGATAAAAGCCAGTATACAAATGTTTTTTTTTCTTTTCCTTGGGAGCTGCTTTATTCATGTCCTAGGAGTTGTAATGTTAAGTGGACACTAGATGACGTGTGTTCAAGTGTTTATTATTTACATTGTGGGCATATCGCCAGTCTGCAATTTGAATGTGGCTGCTATATTTTCATTTTAGGAGTAGTAATGCTAAATGGACATTAGAGACAAGTGTCCCGTTGTCCATTATTCATATTGTGGGTAAATTGCCAGTCTACAATATGGTGGTGGTTGCTTTCTTTAGGTTGTATATATTGAGCCATGCCTGGCGTCCTCCTGTTGCCCATACCCTGTTGACGCCATCTATGACGAAACGTGTCGGATGGGATTTACAGGAGTTACATCATCACACACCACAAAGCGATTGGATGAGCGGACACATCTGGTGCATCATACAGGAATGCTGTGTGTTTCGGCTTTCATGTGAGTGTACATCCTTTCATGCCTATTAAATTATCTCATATGGTTTAATGGGAGTGCACCTTGTATTTTACCTTACTGAGATACTGTGGAGTCCGGAGCATGGGCAGTCTACTTTACTGGCTACGAGTGGCCGGATTAACCCTAAAAGTGCTGTTTTACGATTTGCTGTGCAAGTGATGGTTTATAATATCTGGTAGGCTGCTGATTTTTTCTTCACTTTCTCACTGGTGTATACCGCAATGGTCAACACACTGGGTGATTTCAAGAAGATTTCTTAGCAATGCATGACTTCTTGAAGATTCATGCATTTATTTTGCTGGGCATTTCTCAAATTTTTGTTTATATTTAGGCACAAACACTTTAGCACATGTGTTATGCTATATTGGTCTTTTGGGACTGGATTTACACATTGACCATTATTTATTTTGTTTCACTATTTTATTTAAGGGCTCTTTCACACGGCAGCTCCGTGTGTAAGCTCCGCTGCGGGACTTTTTTTTTTTTCACGGAGCGGATGACATTTGTGTCATCCGCTCTGTGTGTCCGCATATCATCCCATCCGTTTGCGGATGATATGCGGACATAATGTAAGTCTATGGGCATCACGGATGTCAGCGGATGACACCGCTGACATCCGATTTTCCTTCCTTTCCATTTTTTACACGGAGGAAAAATAGGGTTCTTTTCCGTTCCAAAAAAACGGAACAGAACTGACAGGAAGAAAATCGGATGTCAGCGGATGGTATTCCGCTGACATCTGCAATGCCATAGACTTACATTATGTCCGCAAATCATCCGCAAAAAAATAGGATGATTTGCGGACAAGCGGAGCAGCTGTGTGAAAGCGCCCTAATACTTTTTTCATGATATATGTGATTATATGTATTATTAACATTCGGGATTAGCGCTGCATTGTTTTATATTATTGCCATCCTAGACCGATAGCTAAGTGACCTATGGATATTTCTGTTTCCAAAACAACTTTGGTTACAAATGGCATGATATATAGTCTTTTTTTAAATGTACCGGAATCAGGTAGGCAAAGGATGTACCTCAAGATGTCATTTGGCTTTTTATATTCCTTAATCTTCAAGCCTTTTTTGCATCTTTTTATTATGCTTGTTAACTGATCATCCACTATCAGAAATCTATGATGCTTACAGCGACATGTCTCTAGTGGTTTATTAGATATATGCCCATGGCAAAATAGCTAGCAACCTGTCCCTGTGGATGCATCAATAAGACCTATTCTCTAAGCTATGCTGACTCTATTACAGCTGCAGCTATGGAAATCCTCACCAAGCCATGAGAACTATGGACAATCAGGATGAGTTCAACGTGTCTTAGGGTATTCCTCTATTGACTGTATGGTAATGAGTTTTAGGGCTTGTTCACACCATACCTGCACTGACCTGTATAGATCAAAGCAGAATAAACACAGGGGCAAATAGGAAAGAACTGTTGCTTCTAGTGGCGGTGCATTGTGCGGTGATGGTGCATTTTTAGGCAGTGCAAATCACCTCACAAAGGTGCATAGAGCTGAATAAAGTGTAATTGTGGTGACATTTCAATAATAAAAAAAAAAGGAATCACACCACCCTACACAATACACACCAGTGTGCACACATTTTATTGTGCAGGCTAGTGTCAATGATTTGATTTCGATTGTCTTAGCACGCATTATTTATTGTCTCTTGGTGAAACCTTTTGTGTTTAGATTCGGTTACAGTGGGAAAGGATTAGACCCCCTGTCAAATTTTTATTACTGTCTGTATCCCCTCTTTATTTGTCCTAATGACCATTGTCACAGAGAAAGAAGGGGAAAATACAAAGTTGAGTTATCCTCAGAATCTGAGATTAGTGGAAATACTTCAAATGGGGGAACTAAGTGAAGGGAAATTCCCCCTATGGGAAACAGACGACAAAAACAAAAAAATGTCAGGGATTTTACCCCTTCACTACTATATCCAAAACTGAAATAAAAGTTTTGGCTATAGATACAATTAATTTTTTTTTTATTTATTTAATTAGTTTTAATGTAATTAAAACTTAAATTTTTATCACTCCTTAGATTACTAAGATAACCTCTTACTTTGTTTTAGGTTTACTTTATATCTAGTTGTTGCTAAACCCCATCTCTACATAAAACCTATATCGTGTAAAGTTTTGATAAACAAAATATGACAGTGCACGGTCCTGCCTGTAAGAAAGGGCAGCACAAATAGACAATATGGCTTCTCTGGATGAACTTCTGTGCACAGGCAATACATATTCCTGTCCGTGCTTGCAGAAATTGGGCACTTGGTAATACAAATGCACATGTGCATACCCATGCGCACCGACGCTCATGTGTACTTGTGACAGACGTTGGCACCAAATGGGCTATTTAAACTGGGCCAGTGCTCAGGGTAAGAGCTGCTTCATCTTCAGCCTCCTGTGTATCCTGTGTTCCTGTGATTCTGTATCCCAATTCCAGTTGTTGACCTGGCTTGTCTTGACCACTCTCTGAACTCCACCTGCAGTGACCTCGGCTTGTTCCCTGACCTCTGCTTTTGTCTTTGGCTCCTGCTTCTCTGATCGGTTCCAGACCTGGCTTGTTTCCTGAACACGCTCCTGCCTGTGCCCTGTACCCGATTCATACTGCCGTGTATGACCCAGCCTGCCTGACTCACTATTTCACATCATAGCTGCCTGCTGTCACCTGTGCCAGCCTATCTCAGTCTCCTGCTTACCAGCTACCTAGCAGGTCACTTGCTTACTGGAGTCTTCTGACTACTTCAGCTGCCCAGTGTAGACACCTGCTCTGCTGCTAGAATGACTTACAGGCACTCAACCCCATCTGTACTCCTGTGCCTCCTGTCTACACTATCCGGGGCCACGAGTCAGAGGTGTAAGAGAGACCTTTCTCATCATATCAGGCTCTGCTACCTGGTACGTAATACTGTAACTGTAAAAATGAAGGAGAACATGACACAGGATAAGCATCAAGGCTTCATGCGAGGTTCCAAACTATCGTTTCAGTACGTAGAGAGCTGTGTTTTTGGCTTTCTCTGAATTCTGTACACCTGGATTGGGGCCTGAAACTTGAAGGTTCCCATGTGTCTTGGGTGGGACAGAACCTTCAATCTTGTGTTTGTATTTTACTGGATGGCTGCAGCCTATGTGAGGTCGTTATACACTCAAGCCTGAGGATAGCTCAGGGCTCCCAGTTTGGTGACAGCTCCCATTTTTAGACAGAAGGTCTCACCCAGGGGTCAGAGGTGCCCCAGCCAAAAGACAGGAGGTATTGTACCAGGAGTCAGGTCAGCTCCTATCAGGGTGTCAGGAGAACCCCTATCCAGAGGCCAGGAGTGGGTCATGCAGCAGGGCGCTGTGACTAATAGCTTAGCAATTTTTAACAAAACAAATTACATCAGAGAGAGGGGATAAATTGGACACCTTTGCTGTCATTGATTGGTGAGCTGAGCTGGGAATTTCTTTGGTTTTGTTTTGTATGCATTGGACTTCCATGTTCTTCTTGCTGCAAAGGCCTGTTCTAGGTGGGGGCAAGGTCCATTTCTTCATTACTGATGTAATATTGGTGAGGGGACACAGGGCCGGCCTTAGGTGTTCAGGCGCCCTGTGCGAGCTAATCCTGTGCCCCCCCGTGCGCGCATTTTCTTGCACCTTTTTTGCTCTTTATTTGACTTTTCTTTTTTATGATCACTAATAACTTAGCCCCCCTTACATCAGAGACCCCCCACACAGAGTCCCCCTCACATCAGAGACCCCCCCACACAAAGCCCCCCTAACATCAGAGACCCCCTACACACACACAAAGCCCCCCTTACATCAGAGACCCCCCCACACAAAGTCCCCCTTACATCAGAGACCCCCCACACAGAGACCCCCTTACATCAGAGAGCCCCCCTTACATCACAGACCCCCCACACAAAGCCCACTTACATCAGAGCCCCCCACACACAGAGCCCTTTTTACATCAGAGAGCCCCCCTTACATCACAGACCCCCCACACAGAGCCCCTCTTACATCAGAGAGCCCCCCTTACATCACAGACCCCCCACACAAAGCCCCCTTACATCAGAGCCCCCACACACACACAGAGCCCCCCCACACACACAGAGCCCCCCTTACATCAGAGACCCCCTACACACACACAAAGCCCCCCTTACATCAGAGACCCCCCCACACAAAGTCCCCCTTACATCAGAGACCCCCCACAAAGAGACCCCCTTACATCAGAGAGCCCCCCTTACATCACAGACCCCCCACACAAAGCCCACTTACATCAGAGCCCCCCCCACACAGAGCCCCTTTTACATCAGAGAGCCCCCCTTACATCACAGACCCCCCACACAGAGCCCCTCTTACATCAGAGAGCCCCCTTACATCACAGACCCCCCACACAAAGCCCCCTTACATCAGAGCCCCCCCCCACACACACACAGAGCCCCCCTTACATCAGAGAGCCCCCCTACATCACAGACCCCCCCACACAAAGCCCCCTTACATCAGAGCCCCCCCCACACAGAGCCCCACACAGAGCCCCCCACATCAGAGAGCCCCCCTTACATCACAGACCCCCCACACAAAACCCCCCTCACATCAGAGACCCCCCTTACATTTTTTGAAGGAGAGAGACCTCACTTACCTCACGCTGTCTGCAGCTTTTTTTTTCTTTAAACTTTCCACCCACACATCCCCGTGGAGTGTGGGCGGGGCGGGAGGACGAGGATAAGGGGCGGGAGGAGGAGGAGCTGACGATCTCTGCTCTGGCGTCCCTGCAGGGAGGAGGGATCTGTCAGCGTGGATCGGAGGCTGAGCAGTGTGTGATACACAGCTCACCTCAGACTGCAGCAGTAGGAGACCAAGGCACAGCCGCATAGCGGGAGGTAAGCGGTGGCCGTGGCCTGTGTTAACCCTGTCCATGCTGCGGTCGCCGCTTACCTCCCGCTGTGCGGCCTGGTCTTCTGCGAGCTTTGATGGCTGCACGGCGCCCCTGTTGCCCATGGTGCCCTGTGCAGCCGCACAGCTTGCACACCCCAAATGCCAGCCCTGAGGGGACACACTGGACACCTTTGCTGCCATTGTGCAATGTGCTGGGTGTCCAGTGTGCCACTGTGCCTATAAGGAGGGCTGGACTACCTCCCGGCTTACCTGCTCTCTATCTATCCATTAGAATGCATGTGCTTCTACTATGGAGGCTCTCATAAATTCAGAAGAGTTGAGACTGCCGAAATATTGGGGTGCCTTGGAGTGGCTCTGCAGCTTACGCATGTAATTGCAAATGTGTACAAACGACACCTCTGTTTTAAACGCAAACTGTGAAACAGAATAATTTGGTTGTTAGCAGACTGATTGGCGAGTTGAGCTGGGAATTTCTTTGATTTTGTTTTGTATGCATGTATGTACTCCTTGCTGTGAGGGCCAGTTAAAGGTGGGGGCATGGACCATTTGTTTGTTAGCAAAATACTTGGATATCAGCTAAATTATGTAGACAAACTGGCTTTTTTTGTTTTATCTTTGAACGCGCTATTGATTTTTATCTGAAATTTAAGGCTAGAGTTCTGATTTAACATATATTTTTCTACAGGGTGTAGAAGTTACACCGCAAAGCGTTATGGCCTTCCAAATTTTACATCCCACCACTTTGGACTGGGCAAGGAGGGTGACAATGCAGAAACGGACAACATTTTCTATTGAAAGCATACCTCCACTGCATGCAAAATAGAGAAAACAGAATTCAGCTTTCCACACAGGGCAGAGAGGTCCATAAATATGGAAAGAAAAGTATTTTTTGAAAATATGATATACTCAGGTGAAAACAACTACTAAAAGCATGCAGCTACACTACAGGAATGCCTAATGGGCTAACGGAAGAACCAGTCATTGAGGTTTACAAACTATCAAATGCACTTGTAGAGATCTATTGACTGAAAATCTATATCTGTTTATGAAAAAATCAATAAACCAGTTGTGTCAATATCAAATAGGACTTTTGATCTTAAAGGTTTGATGAGAAATCCTGCAAATTAAGAGAATAGGGGATACAAAATCTACTCTTATATTACTATGTAATACTGAAAAATGATCCACTGACAGGGAGCATCACCCTAACAGAAGGGCAACATAAAGTTTTAGAAAATTTCAAGGACTTGATAGAGAGCCCAAGCATTTGAATATGAGAGAGTATGAGAATAGAAAATGTATTTCTTGAATATACTATATAATTAGTTGAAAAAAACCATGGGACACCTTTACAGAATGTAGAAAAGCAGTCTTGACTTCTAACCCTGAAGATATACCAGTCATATAAATTTGGAAATGTGCAAGAGGAAATCTGTAATTAGAATATAATAATGTGTAGTGACTATAGCGCTGCCCTAAAAAGCGCATTCAAATAATGATTAAAGCATTCATCTATAGTGATACAAAATAAGCATTAGGTAAAGTGCTAAAGATAAAGTGCTAACAGTGATAAAAAGTTCTAGTAATAAAAGTGCTAAGTGCAGTATCAAATCAAATAGTCCATAAACATAAAAACAGTCCACAAACTTTAGGTGGGTCTTGCTGCAATGTGAATCCAAAGTGGCGTGCTCCCCTCCTATGTGCCCCCACTCACCAGCTGTATGTATAAACCAGGCTTTGATTATATATGCTCCTTCCTCCACTCCTTCCAGGTATTGGTGTTTGACTGTTAGTGGTATCAAAATCAGGCATATGACCATATAATCACTCCTTATCACCACCTCCTCTCCTCCATTTCATTCCAAATGTGAACCAGCGTAGGTATCACCATGAAAAGGACGGGAGAACATTCATAGTGTAAAACTGCTGACTTTTATTAAAGAATAAAATGCAATTGCACTTACATAAAAACAATCAATAAAAGCAAACGTAAATCCAAAAGTCATCTCATGTTGCAGATACTAATCACTGACCGGCTGCGCTTGACATGTTTCACCCCTCCCACTGACGCCCAGATTTTGATACCACTAACAGCCAAACACCAATACGTAGAAGGAGTGGAGGAAAGAACATATAAAATTAACCACTTGCTGACTGCCCGCCGCATATTTACTGTGGCAGGCTGGCTTGGCTGCTTGAAAGGACGTAGGGGTACATTCGGTCGTGGGAGTAGTGCTGGGGGCGAGTGCACAAGGCAGCAGGAATGCCGATGCACGGGACTGGTGGCCGTGATTGCCGTCAGGCAAATGCGATCACTCCCTGCTGAGAGAGAAGGACGGTCTGCTGTTGTAAACACAGCTGACCATTCTTCTCTCTGAAATTATCACAGAGCGCCTGTGATCCTGTAATGGATCAAAACCTCAATCAGGCTCAGGATGGATGTCTGCTGCTGCTTCTAATTATTTGTATATTATCTGGTGCATGCATGAGAAGAACCACACTGAGACATGTTCAGGTAAGTGATGCTTCACCTTTATTGCTACTGCGTACGTGCGGTTATATGGGCGAGTAGTTAGTGTCATGAGCAAGTACGTCATAAGCATATTGTTATCTGATTGCTTGGAGCTTCTGATTGGTCATGTCCATATAAGGTAAACTTCCTCCAGACTCTGAATGTTACCTTCGTGGGAGTAGGCCTGAACAGAGGCGCCATCTTAGTTACACGAGCTTCACTCGATGGGAGGGGTAGCTGCTAACGGCCATTTTGAGTAAGGAATAAAAAAGCATATTTACATGTACAAAAATAGACTTTGAAAAATAGACATTTTGCCTAATCCATCACAGTGTTTATTATATTCCTTCACAGTCCCCCCTAAAATGACTATTTTTCTTCTGTCCCTAATACTAAAGGGCCTACTCACCTGGCCCATACTCCTCAGTAACTCTTTTAGGCTTTATATAGAGAAGGGCAGTAACTAGCTCACTACCCCCCTCGATACAGCTTGGAGAAGGACAGTGAGGTGCTACCTATCCCTATAACCCTATAGGGCAGTGAAATCATGGACAGGGAGTGACTGTAGAGGGGTGAAGGGTTTGTCCTCTTCCAGCATAAGGGGGTCCTCCTCTTCTTGGTGGAGAAATGTAGGTGTGCTATTGTCTACAGCCTTGCTCATTAACTTCTTTACAAATGGTAGAATACAGCATACAAACAGAGCTAAAAGAACTAGGATTATTAATACTGTTACTCCTATCTGGGCGAGCACCTTTTGCCACCCTCTCATCCAGCTAAAATATTGATCCCGCGGATCTGTAATACCGAAGTTCTTCTTCAACTCAAACAACAGATCTTCCAATTTCTTTATAGCTAGAGTAACCTTACCATTTGGACTAGCGTTGTCAGGAATGTAGGTGAGACAGGTTCCCATGTTTTCTATAATTTTACAGACACCTCCTTTCTCAACTAACACCATGTCTAAGGCTATCCGGTTCTGGAATGTCATATAGGAAGTAGGGGCTAACTGGTCAGCAATTCCCTGGAGGGCAGCCCTGGAATAATCTCCATTGGAAATTCTTAAGAATCATTTCATATACTTCCCAATTTTTTTTTAGTTTTGGTGCAGAATGAGTAGTTTGAAAATAATGAAGAATTTGATGAAACTACTCATTCTGCACCAAAACTAAAACAATTTGGGAAGTAAATCAAATGATTCTTCAGAATTTCCAACGGAGCTATGTGCCAGAAAGAGACATCAGAATCGTCACTGTCGTCACTTTCCGTACCTGAATACTAATTTTTCCATGAATCGCTATCGCTCAGTTCTTCAAGTAACTCCGTTTCGCTGTTATCCAGTTTGTCTAAAAGCGATTTTGCGCATAAAGAACACTTTTTGGATGCCATGGTGGTTCTCAATTTTCCAGGCACAAAGAACTGGAAAAGCACAGGCAGGGCACTGGAAAAGCCACCAGGTAAAATCCTGTGGTGAAATGGCATGATACAGTGTAATTGTTAGGATAACAACTTTGTATCATGTCATTTGTTGTATTTACATTTTTGAAATTGCCACCGGTTCCACCCCCCCTGAGTCGCAATGCTCACAGGGAAGGGAACCGAAAGACAGGTGCCGGCATCGGCCGAGCACTCAGCGGGAGGACAGCGGGGGATCGCAGGGGAAGGTGAGTTTTATTGTGGGGTAATCCCGAGTGTGGGTCAGAGTTACCTTTTTTGGTACTCTATATTAACCCCGAGCCACACTCGGGAATACCGCTAGGGAAGTTATTATAATTTATGATTTTGTGTTTCAAAATTTATCATACCCGGGATGTCCACTAGACTCTTGTTTGGACAGATTTAAGCGGGTTATTTCTAAGAATTACAAGCCTAAAATATAAAACAACATATTTCCATGCAAAACAATGTACCGTAGCACAAAATTTCAGACATAATCAGACCGCCAGGGAGGTTAAGGGGGCAAATCCTTCCGGTCCAGAAGTGGTTAAAGCCACAAGACTCACCAAAAGTTTATGGACTTTTTTCATGTTTATGAAATATTTGCTTTGATACTGCACTTAGCACTTTTTAACATTGTTAGCACTTTATCTTTAGCACTTTACCAAATGTTTTTTTTTTTTTTTGTATCACAATAGATGGATTCTTTGCTCATTATTTAAATGCATTTTATTAGGGCAGCGCTGTAGTCTCTACACATTATTAGATAAGGTTATTTAACCGTTAACACAGCAGCAGCCTGATCAAATAATTACTTACCCAAAAGGATTCACACCCACCAATTAATTGTAATTAGAATATATTCAGTCAAAAAAAGATCCATTAGCACTGATGCATTCTGCAAAGAGAAAATTCAAAAATCTTTTTCCAACCCTGGGCACTTTGTAAATGTATGTTCCATTGATATAAGATGTAAAAGAAAAAGGCAGCGTGATTTAGTTTCCTGAAATGCAGCAAAGCACCAAGGATTTTTGCCATTCACACTGCCAAGATGGAGAAGTTGTGCCAGCAGTGCTGAAAAACCAGCTTGAGTTTTAATACTTTTGTCTTCCTCATCACAATTTTGATCAACAGTAATTCCTCTTTTTGCTGTTGGTGGATGAAAATATTTATTGCGCAACTAGGTAACATAGAATGTAATTTTTGTTTGCCACCACGTTTGTCACTTGTCTTTAGAATTGTAGATTACATTAATTTTCTAATCCCCCCCCCTGTTTTTCTCTAACCTCAGGAACTAATAGGCTAAATCTGAACCTTTTGAAAAGCTTTTGAATGTCCTATTCTTAGAATGCTGTGAGTTTAAAATGTTACTAAACCCAGGACCTGCATTCACTATATCTGGTCTCCCACAGTATACAGAACATGGAAATGCAATTATTTTAGTAAAAGTAAACTGCTAAACTCCTTTTCTATTAGTGTCCGGCTGAGCGCTAGTTAAAGCTTGTAGGAGGTTTTCATTCTTCTTTGACTGCCCTATGAGGCTGCATGACTCCTGACCCCCTGTCTGGACAGTGCTGATTGGCCCTGTGCCGTTCACATGCGACCTTCAAAAAAAATAAAAAATTAAAAAACTCTCTAGCAATACACACCAAAGTTAGCGTGTGCAGAGTGCCCTCAAGTCTCTGTACTATCAGGAGATTGGGGACTGTGGAAGAAGGTGGGGATTAGAGAAGACCAGATCAAACAGCATTTTTACACAAAGAGCAGAATTAACCCCTTAGGTTGCACAGTGAGTATAACAAGCATGCATTACGGCATATACACACTGATTTTACTGTTGTGGGTTTAGTAACACTGAGCTGACCCTACACTGCTCAAAATTCAGACAGGTCTTACTGACTTTAAATTTAAGCATAGCAAAGTCCTGTCAACACTGTTCTTTTCGACAAAAGTCAATTGTTCTATATACTTTTGTAAAAGGAGCCTGAAAGAAATTTGTCTGCCAAACAGTGATGGCAGTCAGCTGCATTCATTGTTCAGGTATTCTGACTGTTTCCAGTTGTCAGAATACACTAGCCCGATAGGTGGATTTGTCCATTCCCCCTATTTGGCATAGATGGAGCAATCTGTTGGATTCCTTTTGTTCAGTCCACGGGCTGAATGAAAGAAATGTATTGGGGTATAGCTAACTGAACTGACTGTTAGCACTTGGCATTAGCAGTTGCTGCTGTGATTGGCACTGTGGCAATAAAGAGTTAAAGATGTGCTGAGTGTAGAATTTGGGAGAGTGAAGTGCATGTACTGTAAGGTCCACTATTGAGTTGGCTTGCCAGAGCTGCTGAAATAAATTGACTAGACATGATGAGAATTCAGGAGAAAAAAGGGATTACAAAAATCAATTGACAGGCTGTGCTAATTGTTAAAATCTCTGAGGATTTTGAATAGCAAGAATTTTGTATGATGAGAAGTCTTCACGTATCTCAGCGTTCTCTCTATCATTGTATGCAGGAAGACACTGTCGGTCATATTCTGTTAAAGTTCTTTGGGGATGTTGCACCACTTTCCCATACTCAGTCTTTGCAAAACTGACTTAAAGCATTTGTTACCCTAAAAAAAAAAAAAAAATTAGATTCTGTTTCCTTAAAGTATGTTATACAGTACAAGCACAATGCTGTGTCATTTGGCCCCTTGTATCACCTAAAAAACCTGGCTGATCCTGCCAATTTCTACCCTCCCCTCTGTAAACTGACCACGGTATATCATGGCTGCTGAGCCCTGACACCGTGGTCAGTGTACGTGCTAGGGATCGACCGATTATCGGCAAAGCCAATATGCACTTTCCCCGATATATCAGAATCGGCCCCTGAGGTTACCGATATTGCCAATATTTCGGGAAAGTGCTTGTACTGGAGGGATGCCTGAAGCTAGAGGCATCATCCCGGTACCGGCGTCCATAGCTGACGGTCGGCTGTCTTCCACGGCTCGCCCGGGTCTCCCGTCCCACCGGGAGACCCGGGCAACCAGCCTGCACGGCCGCCGAAGACCCGATCAAAGCCGCATTCCGCTCTGATTGGGTCTCCATGTAAAAACCTGGAAGTGATGTCATGAGATCGCTTCCGGGTACTCGGCGCCAGATTAAAAAAAATGACAGCATTCAAAACAGCCAAACTTGGTGTTTTGAATGCTTTTAAGTGCAGAGGAGGGGTTTGGGGTCTTTTAGACCCCCATATCCCTCCACAACAGTACCTGCCAACTGCTAAAAATAAAAAAATAAAACATTTTTAAATGTGCGAAAATATTGTACGATACCGATATTCAATGGCCAAAATATCGGTATCGGCAATGAAAAACCGATATCGGTCGATCACTAGTACGTGCTTCTGTCATCCGCAGCCCTGCTCTGTCCTCCTTTCCCCCTCCCCTCCCTGCCTGTCTGCTTGTGTCAGTGCCCACCTACTCCCCTCCTGCTGCTCCCATATTTATTATAAAATAATCCCATCCCCTCTGTAATATACCAATAAGTCCCCCTGCGTCGGTCTTATAGAAAAAATATGCGATTTGTACTTATATCAGAGCAGCTCCCAGCGATAATGTGACTGCTCAGCTCTCTCTCTCCTCTCCTCCCCGGCTGATGGCAGCTGCAGGGCTCGGCCCCACCCACTGGAGCTGTCAGCCGGGCAGAGGAGAGAGCTGAGGGGTCAGCTGAGCATTCACCCAATGCATTCACATCCACAACATTTCCAAAATTCCTCCTTCTTAACAAATACACCACAGTGCTTCTGATTCACTCCCTTTGGTATCAAACACGTCGACTACTGCAACTCCCTCCTTGTTGGCCTACCTTTTCACTAGTGTGACTACATTTCCAAACTTCCATTCAGGGACACCCCTCCCCCTTCCCAAAAGAGAGATGATTTTTGATACCTTTTTTTTTTTTTTGGAAGGGGGGGGGGGAGTGGGCAGTGTGTGTGTCATCTTCAGCTCTGAGGGGTTCATGCTGGGACCTGAAGTCCTTAACTTTTTTGGGGGGGTCACATCCCCCTAAAATTGAAGGGCTACAAGTCCCAACATGAGCCCCTGATATCTAAGGATGTGACTCCCCCCAAAAATGTAAGTTGTAAATGCAACTACAAATCCTAGCATTAACCCCTGAGATCTTGAGATCTAAGGGTGTGACCCCATAGATTTCACTGGTTCATTCTGGGACCTGTAGTTCTTCACTAGTTTTGGAGGGGCAGGGGGGTTGTCACATCTTCAGCTCTTAGGGGTTCATGCTGGGACCTGTAGTTCTTCACTGTGGGGGGGGGGGTCACATCCCCCAAAAGTGAAGGACTACAAATCCCAGCATGAACCCCTGAGATCTAAGGATTTGTCTTCCTCCCATCCCTCCGAGGTTGTCATCTGTCCTCTGCTGCCAACTCATCTGCCTTCCTCTCTGCAGTCAGTGCCCCATGACACACACGGTCTTCCATCTATCCCCAGCACCCAGACTCAGCTCTCAGTATTGAGAGTTGCTCTAAAATCCTGGCAGTTCCCTTCCCTCTGAGCATGCCTCCGGAGAAGGTTGAGGAGGAGGTGGGGGGAGCTAAGCACTAGGCAAGGAGGAGGAGGAAGAAGTTAAATCCTCCTCTGCTCTGAATGCTGGGGCCTCAGCCTCTCTCTGTGGTTACGTGATGTCACTGTTTGCTAGACGCTAGGCAGCAAGCGGTCCTAGCAACCAGTTCAGACAGTGTAGAGCCAGCGGTGGAACAAGGGAAACCGGGTCTCAGCTGGCCAGGACAAGTACTGTCGGTGAGTAAAGCAGCGATGCGGTTGCCTTTTTTGGGGCATCAGATCGGTCTCAGGGGCAATTGCCACTCTGCCCCCCTGCCCCAGTCCGCCCCTTGTAGAGTGGCTGCGTCAGTTTCATTCCGAGACACTGTATTGTAATGAAGGTGCCCGGGACCTGGGAAAGACCTGCAAAATGGGGGACTGTCCCAGGCAATCTGGGACACGTGGTCACCCTAATCCACACATCTTTTCTTCAGTCTATCATGAATGCTGGTGCTAGACCCATGCACTTATCTAACCAATCAGTCTCTGCCAACTGTATCTGCTATTTCTTCCACTGGCCTACTCTCACACAGAACATAAAACTCAAATCATTACCTACAACATACAAAGTTATCCACAACTCTAACGCAAGTCACATCACCAGCCTCATCTCAAACTATTACCCCAAACAACCTCTTTACTCCTCCCAAGGCCTCCTGCTCTCAAACCCCCTTGTCACCTCCTTCAATACTCGTCTCTGGGATGTCTCTAGAGCTTCTCCCTCACCCTATTCCACCTGGCTAGCCACTTTCGGGTGTTCCATGAAAACCCATATCTTTTAGAAAGCCAATCCAACCTCTACCTCTACCTATCCATTTTACTTTCTCAATAAACTCATCCTTCCACGGTTATTACCTTTTTTTTTTTTTTTTATCACTTGCCTACCCCTTTAGATTGTAAGCTCCTATGAATAGGGCCCCCCCCCTAGCTCTCTTGTACTGAATTGTATTGTAACTATACTGCCTCCCTTTTCTTTTAAAGCACTGCACAAAATGTTGGAGGTATATTAATCCTGTATAATGCACATTCTTGAGGCACCCCATTTTAAAATAGAAAAAACGAAACTATCAGTTTTATATACCTCAGCAACATTCACAGACGTAGGACACCCAACGTTAGAAGTCATTAATTCTTTCATAGAAAATACCCCTTTGCACACTGGACCTAACTAACATTCCAATGTTCCTCTTCTTACTCAGGTTCCTCAGGTTCCCCCAGAAGAGGGGCAGGGGAGGGGCAAACAAGGAGGCTTGTGTGGCCTGTGACTTTGAGAATCTTAAAGGTAGGTTTGATCCACCTGCTGGGTTGTACAATTTTTGGGCAATTTTTTGACATTTTGCCAAGGCACCCCTGAAAAACTCAAAGGCACCGCAGGTTGCCTGGACACCTGCTTGTGTTGTGGAGAACTGAGATTTGCCTTAGTAAACAAGGAATATCTCCGTTTTTATAGGTGGAAAGAGATTGATCCTGTGTTCCTGCAAAGCAGGGACTAGAATCAACCTTTTCCCATAGTGAGAGCAACACACAGTGTACACAAAAACACTGGCTAGGCACACAGTTAACCCTTTGATTGCGCTAGATATTTAACCTCTTCCCAGCCAGTATCATTAGTACAGTGACAGTGCATATTTTTAGCACCAACCACTGTATTAATGTCACTGGTTCCCGAAAAGTGTCAAAAGTATTAGTTAGTGTTTGATTGTCCGCCACAATATCGCAGTCCATCTATAAGTCACTAATAGCCCCATTACTAGTATATAAAAAAAATCCATAAATATATGCAATAGATTGTAGATGCTATAACGCCTGCGTAAACAAATCAATATACGCTTATTGGGATTTTTTTTACCAAAAATATGTAACAGAATGCATATTGGCCTTAATTTTTTCAAAAAAAATTGATTTTTTTTTACATTTTTTTTTATTGGATGTGCTTTATAGTAGGAAGTAAAAAAAATGTTGTTTTTTTTTTTTTTTTTTTTCAAAATTGTCAGTGTTTTTTTGTTTATAACACAAAAAAATTACTGCAGAGGTGATCAAACAGCACCAAAAGAAAGGAAAGCTCTATTTGTGGGGAAAAAAAAGCCGACATAATCACCACGCAATTGTCAGTTAAAGTAACGCAGTTTTGTATCTCAAAAAATACCCTGGTCATGAAGGGAGTAAATCTTCCGAAGGTCAAGTGGTTAAGCTCCCTGAAACTGAATAATTTCCTACCTATGCTAGAACCACCATTTAGGTATTTGTATATTGCTATCATATCTCCTCTCAAGCGTCTCTTCTCCAAGGAGAATAAGTTTAGTGCTTGCACTCTTTCCTCCTAATTGAGGTCCTCCAGTCCCCTATTAGCTTTGTCACCCTTCTCTGGACTCTCTCCAGTTCCAGCAAATCCTTCCTGAGGATTGATGACCAGAACTGGACGGCAAATAGAATTGTTTTCTATGTGCCTTGTGAACACCACAACCCTGGTATGATGTGCATTGTGGAGAAGAAAGATGCAGACATGCACTGAATAGCTCAATAGGTCATCACAACATGCCGCTGTGTGAAAAAGTGTATAATGTGTACACATTGTACACTTACAATAAAGAAAATACACAAGAAAGTTAATAGCGCATTACAATAAAACAGCATATGTGCCGGTTTACACTGGTGCTATGCGGGAACCCTGAAAATCCACTGTGGGTTCCCTCATCGCACCCAAATGACAGGCAGTTCACATTGCCATATGGGAACTGCTGGGAGTGTCAATACAAAGTTAATGGCACCCCCAGATTAGTTTGCATATCACAGTGCGAACTGTCAATTCGGACATGAATGGGATCGCATATGTGTGAACATCCATGTGATCTGATTCTGGTGCGGACCAAGTTCAACCACAATCTGAATGGCTGAAATCACATCGCACAGATCACATGGGATTTGCAGAGCAGTGCGGGGAGAGAATAACATGCAATGCCTGACATCGATATAGTGTGAACCGGCACTATCTCTATCTTGCCACTCTCTCCAGAAAAACAGACAGCAGCTTGTTAGCTTAAACAGGGTGTTTAAGCATGCAGGCAGTATGAACAGGCTCCTAAGATGGGCATTTAAAGTGTTAGTTACCCCAAAACTTCATATTCCTGATATGTGCCTGCTGTACCATGTACTTGTATGAGAAAGTACCCTGTTCTCTTTGTATTGCTTCCTTTATGTGAAATCTCAGGTGTTCCTGCCAGTCCCTCTGCTTTCCGATTAAAAACTGACCATACATTTTGAAAAAAAAAAAAAAACTGACCATACCAACCAGGAGAGCACAGTGTGGTCAGTTCTTTAGTTATGCTGGGAACTCAGTGTACTCTCCTCCAATGATCAGACTTGTCCCGACAAGCCCCCACTGCACAGCCATTCACTAGGAAGCTCAGTGTGCTGCTGCTTCTCTTCCCCCCAGCTCTTATGCAGCTGAGAACAGAGGGAATGTGATCACTTATAAAAAAAAGGGGAAAAAAGTATTTATAATGTTTTTTTATATCTATACAAAAATGTTTTGCCTTTCACTTCTTTTTTAAAAAAATAATGGAATGTTTTACAAGGTGATCGTTTACGGTCACTTTTAAGAGTCCATTCACACTGCCGCGACTTGTCAGGCTGGTCCTCCCGCTCCCACTGTGTAGTACAGGAGCCGTTTCTAATAGGAGCGACACAAGTTGCTCCAACTTAGAAAAAGGGTCCTGTACTACTTCGGGACGACCTGGAGGCGACTTGCATTGACTTCCATTATGTGAAGTCCATGCAAGTTGCGCCAAAGTCGCGCTGCACGCGACTTCACAGGTCGCCCCCGAAGTCGGAGCGACCTAATGTGAACGGGGGCTAACTGTTGAAAGCCCTGTTTGTTCATAAATAGTTCTCTTATCCTATGAAGTGTTATTTTATTGTGATTTTAAATAGCTCCTTTTCCTGATTTCCTCTGTAGATAGCTATTAAAACTTATAGTTATCACCAACCTGAAACCAGTGGTATTTTAAGGAGTGATAACATGTTGTAATTACCTTATACATTGATTTTTTTATTAATATGGCTTAACTAATGCTGAAATTATTAGAATAGTTCTAGAAATAGTAAAGTATCACTATTACAGTATATAGCAGGCTGTAAAAGCATGCCATGAACAATGAGTTATGCATACCTCCCAACCGTCCCTGAATCCGCGGGACTGTCCCACAATTTGAAGTGAGTCCCGGGGTCCCACGGAGCTGGGCTGAAGTCCCGGAAATCTGGCCGGCCATCTCTGCTGCCCCCTCCTCCTCCCAGCTCCGCCCCCGTCTTCGGCTCCCGATCCTGCCTCTCAGCGGTCCTAAAGTCGGCAGCTTCCTGTCATGTCGGCTCTCGTGGCTCCTGATCCTGCCTCTCAGCTGCCCCGATCAGTGGTGGCTGGTGCGTTGGGGGCGCAGGAGCGCCGCCCCACCCCCCTATCCATGCGTCGGGCCCCCTAATCTACATGCGGGGCGCCGGACGCATGGAGTTCAATGGGTTTTTTTTCTGAGTCACCTGATTAGAGCCAGAGGCTCTAATAGGCTTCAGAAAAGGGTGGACCCGGGGCGCAGAGCAGTGCGCCCCAAGCCCACCCATTGTGTAACAATAGCGAATGAAAATTCACTATTGTCACACGGATCCTCCTCCTGATTAGCCAAAAGGCAAAACCATGCCATTGGCCGAGGAGGAGGCGGGAGGACTCGAGGAGACGCCAGGGGACTGAGAAGCCACCGCTGCAGGTAAGTGCACTGGTCTCTGGGGGGGGCACGGCACGCTGGTCACTCTGCATTGAAAGGGGGCACATTGGTCATTCTGCATTGAAAGGGGGCACGCTGGTCTCTCTGCATTGAAAGGGGGCGCGATGATCTCTCTGCATTGAAGGGGGGCATGGCACGCTGGTCATTCTGCATTGAAAGGGGGCACGCTGGTCATTCTGCATTGAAAGGGGACAAGCTGGTCTCTCTGCATTGAAAGGGGGCACTATGATCTCTCTGCATTGAAGGGGGGCACAGCACGCTGGTCATTCTCCATTGAAAGGGGGCACACTGGTCATTCTGCATTGACAGGGGGCATGCTGGTCATTCTGCATTGACAGGGGGAATGCTGGTCATTCTGCATTGAAAGGGGGCACGCTGGTCACTCTGCATGGAAAGGGGACATGCTAGTCATTCTGCATTGAAAGGGGGCATGCTGGTCATTCTGCATTGAAAGGGGGCACGCTGGTCACTCTGCATTGAAAGGGGGCACGTTGGTCATTCTGCATTGAAAGGGGGCATGCTGGTCTCTCTGCATTGAAAGGGGGCACACTGGTCATTCTGCATTGAAAGGGGACACGCTGGTCATTCTGCATTGAAAGGGGGCACACTGGTCATTCTGCATTGAAAGGGGGCACGCTGGTCTCTCTGCATTGAAAGGGGGCACAATGATCTCTCTGCATTGAAGGGGGGCGCAGCACGCTGGTCATTCTGCATTGAAAGGGGGCACGCTGGTCATTCTGCACTGAAAGGGGGCACACTGGTCATTCTGCATTGAAAGGGGGCACGCTGGTCTCTCTGCATTGAAAGGGGGCACGCTGGTCTCTCTGCATTGAAGGGGGGCACGGCACGCTGGTCATTCTGCATTAAAAGGGGGCACGCTGGTCATTCTGCATTGAAAGGGGGCACGCTGGTCTCTCTGCATTGGAAGGGGGCACTATGATCTCTCTGCATTGAAGGGGGGCACGACACGCTGGTCATTCTGCATTGAAAGGGGGCACACTGGTCATTCTGCATTGACAGGGGGCACGCTGGTCACTCTGCATTGAAAGGGGGCACGCTGGTCATTCTGCATTGAAAGGGGGCATGCTGGTCATTCTGCATTGAAAGGGGGCACGCTGGTCATTCTGCATTGAAAGGGGGCACACTGGTAATTCTGCATTGAAAGGGGGCACGCTTGTCTCTCTGCATTGAAAGGGGCACGCTGGTCTCTCTGCATTGAAAGGGGCACACTGGTAACTCTGCATTGAAGGGGGCACACTATACCTTGATTACTGAAGGCCCCTTTCACACTTTTGTGACCTCAAAGTTACGCAATTTTTTACATCGTTTTTTTGCCGCAAAGCAATGCCTATTACATTTTTCTGTTTGCGCCCCCCCCCCCCCAAACATTTGGAGCACCAGCCGCCACTGCAGATGATGATTGCTAAGGAACAGAAAACCCAGCTGGCAAGACAGTGAAAAGGCTGGTAAACTGCCTTTGCCTGCCCTCTGGGTCACATGACATAAAAAGCTATATGATAGAAAGCACAAATCAACCTGGGCCCTGTGTTTCGGCAGAGCAGAAGCTGGCCTGTCAAGTTAGGGGTTTGGCAAATAGACAGGAAGTCCTCTCTATATATCACCAGGAAAATGCTTACAGGTGTCATAGTGACCTGGTGACTGAGATTTTCATTGTACTAAAGTAGGACCGGTCAGATTACTTTTAATCCAAGTCTAACATAACCCCTATAACAGTCAGACTCTGCAAGATTTCATGCTTCATCTCTCCTTACCCCAAAATACTTTGGAGACATAGCAAAGAACTTAGGTGGCATGGCAGCATTGGACACCCAGCATTCTGGTAGACCCACATTCAGTTATATTCAGAAGTTAAAGAGGAAGTAAACCCTAAAAAAAAAACAAAAAACCTGTAAAGACAAAGGCATAATGAGCTAGTATCCATCGCATACTAGCTCATTATGAAATATTTACCTTAGAACGAAGCCCTTGCAGGGCCGCCAGTTCAGCGACAGGGCGGCCGAAATGTCAGCCGCCCTGCTTCCTTGTTCGTGTCCTCCGGCCATCTGATTGGCCGGAGGCGCGATTACATCACTCCCGCGCTTGCGCGTGGAAGCCGCTGTTCACGGCACTGGGCTCTAAAGGAACGACACGGGTGGTCGTTCCTTCAGAGCGCATGCGCCGATGATGTCATCGGCTGCATGCACTGTAAATATCTCCTAAACGGTGCATGTTTAGGAGATATTTATAACACCTATAGGTAAGCCTTAAACAAAGTGGGTTTACAACATGTTTAACCATAGTGACAGCAAGGGCTTTTTTTTTAACTCACAGAGTAGGTGCAGATGCTCACTATCCCTTCAGCCAACCCAATCTCCCCATTTTTTCCAGTGGAAAGAAGCAAAGTGGAGCCCAGCGAGCCACAGAAAATAGTAGATGTGGCTCAGAGCACAAGGTTCAGAAATGTGTAACGCACAGTGTTAAGGGCTCAGGTGTGTTTTTTGGGCAGGGTGCAGGGCAGAGGAGTGCCTATTTCACAGGGCTCAGGAGTGAATTTTGCATAAGGCGCGACTCAGGAGTGCGTACTGTACAATACTCAGAAGTTAATGTCTCACAGGGTGAAGGACTCAGGAGTGCATAATGTGCAGGGCTTGGGAGTGTATATTGTGTAGGGTGCAGGGCCCAGGAGTGCCTATCCCACAGGGCTCAGGAGTGCCTATCACACAGGACTCAGTAGTGCATACTGTGCAGGGCTTAGGAGGGCATATTGTGTTGGAGGCAGGGCTAAGGAGTGCCTATCCCACAGGGCTCAGGAGTGCCTGTCACACAGAACTCAGGAGGGTATACTGTGCAGGGTTTGGGAGTGCATATTGTGTAGAGTGCAGAACTTAGGAGTGCCTATCCTACATGGTTTAGGAGTGCCTATCTCACAGGACTCAGGAGTGCATACTGTGTAGGGCTTGGAAGTGCATATTGTGTAAGGTGCAGGGCTCAGGAGTGCCTATCCCACAGGGCTCAGGAGTGCCTATCACACAGGACTCAGGAGGGTATATTGAGCAGGGTTTGAAAGTGCATATTGTGTAGGGTGCAGGGCTTAGGAGTGCCTATCCCTCGGGGCTCAGGAGTGCCTATCTCACAGGACTCTGGAGTGTATACTGTGCAGGTTTTAGGAGTGCATATTGTGTAGGGTGCAGGGTTCAGGAGTGCCTATCCCACAGGGCTCACAGAGTGCCTATCCCACAGGGCTCACAGAGTGCCTATCCCACAGGGCTCAGGAGTGCCTATCCCACAGGGCTCACAGAGTGCCTATCCCACAGGGCTCACAGAGTGCCTATCCCACAGGGCTCAGGAGTGCCTTTTCCACAGGGCTCAGGAGTGCCTATCCCACAAGGCTCAGGAGTGCCTATCCCACAGGGCTTAGGAGTGCCTATCACAGGAGTGCTGAAGTGTGTATTGTGCTGTGCTCAGGAGTGCACAGGGTGCAGGAGTGGGGAACACAGGCAAGTCCAGTGCCAAAATATACCTTCCTCCCATCCATACAGAGCTCTCCCCTTCTTATTGTCAGGTGCAGAGACCCCCCACCCACCTGAGCAGAGGCGGCTCTAAGCTTTTTGAGGCCCTAGGCAGAATTTAGACATGAGGCCCCACTCACCCCCTTTGCAGAGGTTAAGGAAGAACCCTGAGGCCGAACATCTGATTACTGCTGCTTGTGTGGGTGGGATGTGTACTGTGGCAATCACATGGGATGAATAGGAGAGGGATGGGACTGGGAACCATGGGGTTGTGGAGAAGAAGGGGGGGGGGGTAAAAAGGGGGGAGTGGGTAGATGATGAGAGATGGGTAGAGGAGAACTTTAGTGAAACTGGGGGATCCTGGTCTGTATAGCAATAAAAAAAGGAGAAGGATTTGTGCTCGCATGAGGGGGACAGACGGACAGGGGGAAAGACAGACAGGGGGAAAGACAGACAGGGGGAAAGACAGACAGGGGACAGACAGACAGGGGGACAGACAGACAGAGGGACAGACAGGGGGACAGACAGAGGGACATGTGGACAGACAGGGGGACAGACGGACAGACAGGGGGATAGACAGACAGGGGGACAGACGGACAGACATGGGGACAGACAGACCGGGGGACAGACAAGGGGACAGACAGGGGGACAGACAGGGGGACAGACAAGGGGACAGGGGGACAGACAGGGGGACAGACAGACAGGGGAACGGACAGACAGGGGGGCGGACAGAGAGGGGGACAGACAGACAGACAGGGGGATAGACAGACAGGGGGATAGACAGACAGGGGGACAGACAGACAGATGGACAGGGGGACAGATAGACTGGGAGACAGGGGGACAGATAGACAGGGAGACAGGGGGACAGACAGACAGACAGGGGGACAGACAGACAGACAGGGGGGGGCAGATAGACGGACAGGGGGACAGACAGACAGACAGGGGGACAGACAGACAGACAGGGGGACAGACAGGGGGACAGACAGACAGACAGGGTGACAGGGGGACAGACAGACAGGGGGACAGACAGACAGACAGGGGGACAGACAGGGAGACAGACAGGGGGACAGACAGACAGGGAGACAGACAGGGGGACAGACAGATAGGGGGACAGATAAGAAAGAAAGAAAGAAAGAAAGAAAGAAAGAAAGAAAGAAAGAAAGAAAGAAAGAAAGAAAGAAAGAAAGAAAGAAAGAAAGAAAGAAAGAAAGAAAGAAAGAAAGAAAGAAAGAAAGAAAGAAAGAAAGAAAGAAAGAAAGAGAGAAAGAAAGGAGAGGAGGGAGAAAGAAAGGAATGGAAAGAGATGGAGGAAGGGTAAGCACAGGTGGAGAGGGCAGGAGGAGGAGCAGAAGCAGCTCTCTCTCCTTCCCCGTCTGTGGTCTGTGAGGGAGGGGGAAGTGTCAGCACCGCGGCTCCAGTATGTGGCTGTGATCCAGAGATGTCAGTGAGCTCCCATTCATCGGTGAGCTGCTCCTGATCACAGCCCCGATTCTCCTGCTTACAGACCAGCCGGGACTGTGCTGAAGGCAGGGAGATCCCTGCTGCCAGCCTCAGAGGCGGCTCTTTACCTCGGTATATTAGGTGGCTGCGAGGCCCCTGTGAGTGTGAGGCCTTAGGCGACCGCCTAATTTGACTAATTAGAGAGTTGCCTCTGCACCTGAGAGTGCCAGGGGGAAGTCCTTGGTGAGCTTTGCAGGAGGAACAGCAAGACTGGTAAGGCTTAGAACACTTGAGGTGTGCTGTCACTGGTAAACACTAAAGCCAGCAGAGGAATTGGGCAGTGCAAAAACGTCCTATACCGGCTTCTGTGTTTACAAGTGACAAGATGGTGAGCATAGGTTTGTGCTGGAAGCAGCAGTGCAGAGTACCCCCGTGTTCACCTAAAAAAAAAAAAAAATGATTGATGACAATTATAGAATGCAGCTAACCAGGCAGCCAGGAGAGACTATGGGGTTGATTTACTAAAGGCAAAAAGCTGTGCACCTTTCAAAGTGCAGTTGCATTCTGCAAGTGCAGTTGCTCAGAGCTTAATATATGAGACAAAGGTTCGCTTTGCAATGAATACCCAATTACATGCAAATAAAACAATAAAACTGCATTTTTGCTAGCACATGATTGAATGATGGAGTTCAGCAGTGCTTCTGCTCATTTACTAAGCTCTGGAGCAACTGCTCTTGTAGAGTGCAACTGCACTTTGCAAAGTGCATAGTCTATTTGCCTTTAGTAAATCAACCCCTATGAATATAAGAGACAGGATAAAAACTAAAACCATTCACCAGGAAGGTTGTATCCTCTGAAACATTTTAAATGAACAATTTTCACGTATGAGTGGATTGTACATTCAAATAGGTTTTGTTTGTTTTTGGGATATTATTGCAGTTCCAGATTATTTCATGCACAAAATAGCAAATAGAAAGCGAAGGACAACAGAGAAGGTCTTCATATTTGGTAAAGAATGACCTAGGAACATGGAATATATTTTGAAGGCTCTGATAATTACTATAATTCACCATTGTCTGCTCTGTTTTCAAACCAGTCAGAATAAAATTAGAAGGCTGTCACGTTGTTGACACCTTGCGCCAGAATTTAGGCTACATGTGTCAACAATGTGACTGGTTGCACTATACAGAAAAAGAAAATATAAAGAATAAAAGAAGGTAAATGCAGTCATTAAGCTGAACTCCAGGCAGATATAAAAGCCACAGATTATTGCAGCTCAGTAATCATTAATACATCATTAAATTCATTTTTTTAAATTCAACAGAAGAGCTCACAGTGCGAGAAGGAGAAGTAGCATAAGGACCAGTTGCATGTTCATAAAGTAACAGGAAAATTAACTCTAATGGTTAAAATACAGAAAGGAGAGCCAAAAATGGATGATAATTTTAAATGTCTGTATGTAGGTCATATAAAAGAAGCCAACATGCTGCAGAGGCAATACCCCCCCCCCCCCTTTATCATGGCTTAACACAAAATAAAAATTGGATGGACTTTGAGAAAATATTGACCTTGCAGATTTAGCACAGTAGCAACTAGGCTAGCTTATGCCCTATGGATTCAGATCAACCAACCATATGCATTTATGTGCGGTGAATCCAGGATAAAAAAAGATCTGGGGGTCCTAGTAGATGACAGGCTCAGCAATGGTATGCAATGCCAGGCTGCAGCAAGCAAAGCTAGCAGAATATTATCATGCATAAAAAGGGTATTTACTCAAGAGATAAAACTAATCCTGTTACTTTATAAAACTCTGGTTAGGCCACATCTGGAGTATGCAGTCAAGTTCTGGTCACCAGTCCTCGGGAAAGATGTCCTGGAAGTGGAGAGAATCTAGAGAAGGGCAACAAAGCTAATAAAGGGGTTGGAGGACCTCAGTTAGAAGAACAACTACAAACATTAAACTTATTCTCCTTGGAGAAGAGACGCTTGAGAGGAAATATGATAGCGATATATAAATATCTCAATGGCAATTCTAGCATGTGGAATAAACTGTTCAGTCTCAGGGAGTGTAAGAAGACACAGGGCCACTCAATGAAATTGGTGGGGAAGCAGTTTAACCTTAAACTGCGTAGGGAGTTTTTCACTGTCAGGGCAGTAAGGATGTGGAACTCCCTTCCACAATCGGTGGTGTCAGCAGGAAGTATTGAAAGTTTGAAAAAACAGGATTTTTTTTTTTCATGAACACACACCCACACAGGTTGAACTGGATGGACTGGTGTCTTTATTCAACCTTACCTTACCAACTATGTACTATGAAACTATATGAAGTAAAATAGAACATGTTGCACTTTTCCTCAGTATATTTTGTCATAATGTAACATGTGGCAAGTTTGACGGAACCGTCCAGCACCCAGCTTGGTTGCTTCCATCTAGATAAAGCTTCCTTCAGTCTGGGCCCAGGAACCAGATAATTTAGCGCAATATTGCATAGCACCCAAGAATCTAGCCAACACTAGCTTAGGTGCTCTAGAATACAGAATTTATATAGCACACAGGACCAGGTAGGGCCTGACCACATTACCCTAACAATACAAACTGTATAAAGGAATATAATTAACATTCCTAGGGAACAGCCAACATAAACATAATTTAAGTAAGCTAATGAACATAAACATATAACATTCCACAATAGTTTGATAACCAGGTAAAGTGGTCACAATATTGATCACATCTTCAAGAGATAATCACACCAACAGAAATAATAGGTGATTTAATTAACAATCAGAATGCACACCTAGGAGGCACACAATGGGAAAATTATACAATGGGAGAAAGACACTTAACACATAACACCTTAAACAGATTATATCAGGAGACCCCAGAATCCGGTTACATTGAGCTGATGATATTACCATCTGCTCTGAGTATCACAATCCAAAGCAGTCATTGCTGGTTATGGCCATGGAGGTCCCTAAATATGGATCCCAAGTCTAGATTCCCAGAGTCTGTGTGTTTTGGGGAGACAATCCCGAATCCAAAGCAAAACCACTCCAAGGGTCCCCCAGGAACACACACCTCCCAAAGAGTAGTGTTCCCTTAAAAGCCATGGCCCATAGTCAGTAGGCAAGAGGCCACCCTGCAGTCCACTCCAAAAGCCTCTGTCCTGGTTGGGTCTGTCACAGCAAGGCATGATAAAATGCAATGGTTTGCAAGACAAAAAAAAAAAAAAAAAAGTGTGTGTAATAAGAACACTAATGCAAGCACCAAATTGCACCAAGGGGTTGTACACAGATCGGAGCCTGACTTGCTTTTGAATGGCTTATTTTTTTACTTAATTTCTTATTTGCTTTTGTGTACATTTGCATTGACTTGAATGGTGGGAAAAAATCTGTTTCAGCACAACAGAATAGGACTGTTTACCCATGGTGCTGGGGTCCTGTTTGCCCTCCCAAGTTCACTAGGATGTTGCTTACAGAACTGTTTTTAACGTATCATATAGTCCTAATCTTGTTTAAAACAGTGACACTTTTTAAATGATGCCACTTCCTCTCAGTGCGAAGGAGGTAGGGAAGAATAGTGAGACCTGCCAACCACAGTAATTAAAATGTTAAGGCCAGTCGCAACAGTGGCTGAGGTCTTAACACTTATCAACATCACAGGAGATCTTTATGATTTCCCAGCGGGTCTCCTGATGCGCTATACTGTTGCTCCATCTGGGACGCCTTCCCTTTGTCACACACCGCGGCAAAACTAAGGGGGAAGGCTGCTACAGCGCACCTCTCCATCCGGGACACATGCCCCTACAGCAGGGGTGGCCAACTTTCTGAGGAGAGAGGAACACTTTAGCGCCTTGGCAACCGGTCGCGGGCCACAATGAGCGGAGCGGGCAGATGAAAGGTCCATGTCCACTCAGCATATGCAGAGCAGACACGGACAAAGCCCTTTCTACTCTATGGACCCTCTGATCCGCCCAGACAGAAGGGGACAGATCCCCTTCTTTTTATTTAAGTGGATTGGATTGGAGATAGGTGGGTGTAAATAGACACAAGTTACATCTGCTGCTCTATAGAGGTGAATGGAGAGTCCACATGAAAAACAGACAGGTGGACCCGATTGGACAGATTGTGTGCAAGGGGCCTAAGGCTGCTTTCACACAAATGTCGTTTACCTGCACCTCAACTGACCCCAATCTTCACTTCTTCCTCAGGATTATGGCAGGCATCGCTGGCTGCTGCTGTCCCAAGGCGGGTATGGCTGATGGCTGCTGCTGGCTCTCCTACAGGGCTGGTACTGCTGGTGGGTGCTGCTGGCTTGTACTGCTGTTGGGTACTGCTGGTGGGTTCTGCTGGCTGGTACTGCTAGTGGATTCTACTGGCTGGTACTGCTGGTGGGTACTGCTAGCTGGTGGGTACTGCTGGTGGGTTCTGCTGGCTGGTGCTGGTGGGTACTGTTGGCCGGTACTGCTGACTGGTACTGCTGGTGGGTACTTCTGGCTGGTACTGCTAGTGGGTACTGCTGGCTGGTAATGCTGGCTGGTACTGCTGGCCGGTACTGCTTGTGGGTACTGCTGGCTGGTACTGCTGGTGGGTTCTGCTGGCTTGTGCTGGTGGGTACTGCTGGGTGGTACTGCTGGCTGGTACTGGTGGGTACTACTGGTGGGTACTGCTGTTGGGTACTGCTGGCTGGTACTGGTGGGTACTGCTGGCAGGTACTACTGGCTGGTACTGCTGGCTGGTACTGGCTGGTACTGGCGGGTACTGCTGGCTGGTACTGTTGGTGGGTATTGCTGGCTGTCACTGCAGGCTGGTACTGTTGGTGGGTATTGCTGGCTGTTACTGCTGGCAGGTACTGTTGATGGGTTCCCAACCCACCATTCCTGAGCATCTGCATGACAGGAGCCACACTGAAGGAAGCAGAGCCGCTGCTTCCTGTATGGCTTCTGTTACAGGCAGTGGCGGAGTGCATTTGGTATCACGCCGCCTGTGACAGGAGCTGGCGCTATACAGAAAGCATATGCTTCCTATAGTGCTGGCTCAGTTATTTACAGTGATGCTCTGGGATGGTGGGTCGGGAACCTGCAATCTGGGCTTACCGACCCACCATCCCAGAGCAGGAGGGAGAGTCAATAATATCATCTCAGGGGAGGGGGGGGAGAAATTGCCCCCCCGGATCTGCCCCTGGGGGTATATTGGTTTTCATTGTACTGTATGTGTGACATGCCTTTTTTTTATATTTGGGGTGTTTAAAGAACAGCTTTTACTTGTAGCTTACCATCTGTTCTGGAAGCTCCCATTAGTTTGTGCTGAGACATTTAATATAAATACAAAAGTGCTAAGTGCAAAAACATTTTGCACCGAAAACACCTCATGTTCTATCATCTACATTCACCATTACCCTCTTCCCCGCAGTAAAAGTTATATAAACACCAGGTGAGCCTATTCTTCCTGGTTTAAACTTGCCAATTTTACATTCATCGGGACAGAAGACAGAACCCGTCGCCGAGTGAGGAGAAGCCGCCCGCCGGGACAGAAGACGGAAGCCGTTGCCGCCGGGCTGCTCCAGGGCTCCAGGTAAGTGCACTGGTCTGGGGGGGGGCCCACACTGCATCGGAGGGGGCATGCACGCTGGTCTCTGCACTGATGGGAGCAGGCAAGCTGGCATTGAAGGGGGCACGGCAAGCTGGTCACTGCATTGATGGGGGCAGGCAAGCTGGCATTGGAGGGGGCACGGCATGCTGGTCACTGCATTGAAAGGGGGCATGCTGTAGTAACTCTGCATTGATGGTGGCATGCTGTGGTAACTCTGCATTGATGGGGGCACGCTGTAGTAACTCTGCATTGATGGTGGCATGCTGTAGTAACTCTGCATTGATGGGGGCACGCTGTAGTAGCTCTGCATTGATGGTGGTAACTCTGCATTGATGGGGGCACACTGTAGTAACTCTGCATTGATGGTGGCATGCTGTGGTAACTCTGCATTGATGGGGGCACACTGTAGTAGCTCTGCATTGATGGTGGCATGCTGTAGTAACTCTGCATTGATGGTGGCATGCTGTGGTAACTCTGCATTGATGGGGGCACGCTGTAGTAACTCTGCATTGATGGTGGCATGCTGTGGTAACTCTGCATTGATGGTGGCATGCTGAGGTAACTCTGCATTGATGGGGGCATGCTGTAGTAACTCTGCATTGATGGTGGCATGCTGTGGTAACTCTGCGTTGATGGGGGCACGCTGTAGTAACTCTGCATTGATGGTGGCATGCTATGGTAACTCTGCATTGAAAGGGGGCACACTATACTTTGATTACTGAAAGCCCCTTTCACACTTTTGTGACCTCAAAGTCATGCAATTTTTTGCCGCGTTTTTTTGCCGCAAAGCAATGTCTATTAGATTTTTTTCTGTTTGCGCCCCCCCCCAAAAATTTTGAGCACCAGCCGCCACTGCTCATTACATGTAGTAAAATATACTTAATTTCCACTGTCATTTCGCCAGTTTTTTTAGAGGCTTTTTTTGTGAACATACAAGCATATATTTCATTTACTGCAAACCTCCCAATCACTCCAAAGATAATAAGTATACACAAAAAATCTTTCTAACTGTAAAATATTGATATAAATTATTATCAAAAATCACACACATATACACCATATTGTCAAACGTATTGGGACACCTGCCTTTACACACAAATTAACTTTAATGGCATCCCAGTCTTAGTCCGTATTGAGTTGGCCCACCCTTTGCAGCAATAACAGCTTCAACTCTTCTGAGAAAGCTGTCCACAAGGTTTAGGTGTGTGTCTATGGGAATCTTTAACCATTCTTCCAGAAGTGCATTTGTGAGGTCAGGCACTGATGTTGGACGAGCAGGCTTGGCTCGCAGTCTCCGCTCAAATTCATCCCAAAGGTGTTCTATTGGATTAAGGTCAGGACTCTGTGCAGACCAGTCAAATTCCTCCACCCCAAACTCGCTCATCCATGTCTTTATGGACCTTGCTTTGTGCACTGGTCCAAATCATTTGGTGGAGGGGGGATTATGGTGTGGGGTTGTTTTTCAGGAGTTGGGCTTGGCCCCTTAGATCCAGTCAGGGGAACTCCTAAGGCGTCAGCATACCAAGACATTGTGGACAATTTCATGCTTCCGACTTTGTGGGAACAGTTTGGGGGTGGCCCCTTCCTGTTCCAACATGACTGCGCACCAGTGCACAAAGCAAGGTCCATAAAGACATGGATGAGTGAGTTTGAGGTGGAGGAACTTGACTGGCCTGCACAGAGTCCTGACCTCAACCCGATAGAATACCTTGGGGGTGAATAAGAGCAGAGACTGCGAGCCAGGCCTTTCCAACATCAGTACCTGACCTCACAAATTTGCTTCTGGAAGAATGGTCAAACCTTCCCATAGGCACACTTCTAAACCTTTTGGACAGCCTTCCCAGAAGAGTTAAAGTGATTGTAAAGTCTCTTTTTTTTTTAAAAACAACATACATGTTTTACTTACCTCCTCTGTGCAGTTGGTTTTGCACAAAGCAGCCTGGGTCCTCCTCTTCTTGGGTCCCTCGTTGATGCTCCTGGCCCCTCCCTTCTACTGAGTGCCTTCACAGCATGCAGCTTCCTATGGGGGCACCCGAGCCAAACTGCAGCTCTGTGTGTCCATTCCCCGCCCCCTCTCTCTCCTGATTGGCTAACTGACTTTGATTGACAGCCGCAGGAGCCAATGGCGCCCCAGCTGTGTCACATCCAATCAGGAGGGAGAGTCCTTGGCGGCCGAGGCAATTGTGGACATCGCTGGAGAGAGATGGGGTTCAGGTAAGTATTAGGGGGTGCTGGGGAATAGAATGCATTAGGATAAAAAACCTTCTGATTTTACAACTCCTTTAACCACTTAAGCCCCGGAAGATTTTACCCCCTTCCTGACCAGGGGGTATTTTGCGATTCGGCACTGCGTGACTTTAACGGACAATTGCGCGGTCGTGCGACGCTGTATCTAAACGAATTTGGCGTCCTTTTTTTCCCACAAACAGAGCTTTCTTTTGGTGGTATTTGATCACCTGTGCAATTTTTTGATCATGCGCTATAAACAAAAAAAGAGCGTAAATTTTGCAAAAAATAGCAATATTTTTCACATTTTTTTATATGAAATTCCCCCACAAAAAAATGTAAAAATCAAAATTTTTTAACATTTTTGGCCAATTTGTTTTATGCTACCTATGTTTGGTAAAAAAAATCGCAAAAAGCGTATTTTGATTGGTTTGCGCAAAAGTTATCGCGTTTACTAACAAAGGGAAAGATTTTTGTCATTTTTGTTGTTTTTTTTAACGCGTAATGGCGGCGATCTGCGATTTTTTTTGCGGTACTGCGACATTGCGGCGGACAGATCGGACCCTTCCCTGACATTTTTGACACTTTTGGGGTTACCAGTGACATTTCTACAGTAATCAGTGCTATACATATGCACTGTTACTGCAAAAATACACTGGCAGTGAAGGGGTTAACTTTTTTATTGAAAGGGAGGGACTATGTGTGTCCCTAGGGGCGTGCTTTCTACTGTGATTGGCTGTGGCTTCAGATGTATGAACAGTGATCAACGGTTCTACATAGTAGAACCGTATGATCATCCTTCATACACAGGGGAGAATGACAGGCAGCTTGTTTACACAAGCCGCCTGACTTTCTCCCTCTCCCCCGACGATCGCAGAGTGACCAGCGGACATCGGGTCCGCCGGTCACACGCGCGGGGGGGGGGGGCGTGACCGCGCGCTCGCTCCCTAGACCCTCACAGGCTAGCGACGTAGACCTACGTCGCTTTGCCTGTGAGGGGCTGACTGCCGACGTAGATCTACGTTAGGCAGTCGGCAAGTGGTTAAAGCTGTTAAAGCTGCAAAGAAAGGGCCAACTCAATATTGAACCCTACGGACTGTGATGCCACTAAAGTTCATGTGCATGTAAAGGCGGGTGTCCCAATACTTTTGGTAATATAGTGTAGGTCTACTCCTTGTGGACACAAAGGGGTTAACTTGAAATCAGAATTACGCACATAAATAGTTTATAGTACTACCTGAGATATTGCCAGTATTCCTTTCAGAGCATAATATGTTATGGTGGGGGTCTCCAAAATTAAGCCTATGGCCTTTTTACTGCGGATTTTTGAAACTATTATTTTCACACTTCTGAGGGACTTGGTATTAAAAGCCCATCTGCTGAGACCTTGTTGGCCAGGCTTATCAGCAGGGAAATAGAGCCAGATGCTGTCACACAGTGCATCCTGCTGCTTTTCTCACTGCATCATACCATTAGGAAATGTGTAGAAAACTGGCAATCTCATACATCTGAAATTTGTCGGTTGATTAGAAAACCTGTTGACATCACTATTTAAATTGCTGTTTTTTTTGCATTCTGGGAGAACTTGTCAAATTTGAAATATCACATTCATGAATTAGTTGAATGCTAATTATGAAATTTTGAACTACACAGTCATTTGAAAAAGTACACCCAATAAACATTGTTGACTTTTAAACATATTTAAATAGGCAAACATTAGATATATTTAAACAGTAATTACAGATAAATGTGATATGCTTGAATAAAAGCACAAGGACAATTTGCCTTTTCAATCATTTATGCCACAAAAATTTCAATTGATTTAATAATGTGCCAGGAAAGGAGTAAATACACTCTTGGTTTCAGAGGGTTGTAGTGCCCCACTCGTTTAGAAAATATTTCTTCTAGGACATTTTGCATTAATACCCACCAGTCTCTGACATTGACTTTTTGAATTTTTTTAACCATTTTTTTTTTGGCCATTGCTACATAAAAATTCCTTTCAGTTGCAAGAAGTTTGTTGGTTTTCTTGCATGAACTGCCAATTCCAAATCCAGCCACAACAGTTCAATGGGTTTTAAATCAGGGCTTTGATTAGTCCAGTACATAACTAGGGGTGGATTTCAAGTTTGGGTTGGATGTGGACCCTTCAAAGAATGTGGCAGTTCACCCACCCAAACTCTTAGCTGGTGTAATGTAAACAGACAGTCAGGTATGCCTGGTGACAAATTGACAAAATTTAGCTATTGATCATATTTGGTATAGAACATCATCTGGGACCCCTAGCGCTGTGTTTACATTACCTTAGTGTTGGGAATCTGCCATTTTGTGATAGGAGCATGATATATGTACATAGATGGATTGAAATTCGTCCCTGCTGAGCCAGCTGAATTTTGATTCATCTACTGTACAGTATGTCTAGGTTAACCACTTGCCGACCGCCGTCAGTACATATACTGCGGCGGTCAGCCCCGTGCAGGCAAAGCGATGTATCGCTACGTTGCTCATTTCCGCCGCTCTGGGGCGCGCCCCCGGCCCCGCTGATGACCTGATTGGGTTCAGAAACGATCAGTCATCAGGTCCGGGCCAATTATTTTTGGCCTGGACCTGTTGATCGGTCCGGCCCAATCAGATTCTGTTCTGTGCATGTGAAATGTAAACACAAGCACAGAAAAGACCTGCTCTTCCCTCCCATGATCCTTTTTGGATTCATTGAGAGGAGAGAGCAGATCTAAACTGTGAGTACTGCACCAAGCACACCCAGACACACTTAGTTATGCACATTTAACCCCTGATCACTCCCCCCAGTGAACACCTACACCCCCTGTCACAACACTTACTGTATACAGTATATAGCATTTTCCTATATACCCGTATAAGTGTGACTTGTGACCAGGTTTAGCCCTTGCGGCCGTTCCTTTTATACTTAGGATACCCGCCACCCCCCAATAAAGATTTAACCCCCTGATCACCCCCTGATCACCCCCTGATCACCCCCAGTTAACCCCTTCCCCCCTGTCACATTTCACACTAATACACATGTAATATAGTGTTTTACTGTATTTTGCATTAGTGTGATTGTGACTTGAGTTAACACTAGCGAGTTAGTTTCTTTCCCAAGGAGGTTTAGGGTCCCTGCCACACCCTCCAATAAAGATTTAACCCCCTGATCCCCCCTGATCACCCCTACACCCCCTGTCACAACACACACTGTATACAGTACAGTATATAGCATTTTCCTATATACCCATATAAGTGTGACTCGTGACTAGGTTTAGCACTTGCGGCCATTCCTTTTAGGTTTAGGGTCCCCGCCACCCCCCAATAAAGATTTAACCCCCCCCAGTTAACCCCTTCCCCCCTGTCACATTGCACACTATACACACGTAATATAGTGGTTTACTGTATTTTGTATTAGTGTGATTGTGACTTGAGTTAGCGCTCGCAAATTATTTTCTGTCCTAAGTAGGTTTAGCGCAGCTCCCCGGCGCATAGTTAGAAATAACCCCTTGATTACCACATACACACACACACATACACACACACACACACACACACACACTTCCATTACTAGTATAGTGTTTGAACAGATCAATATCTGATCTGATCAGAACTATACTAGCGTCCCCATAGTTTAGGTTTCCCAAAACACAGTGTTTGCACGATCAGCACTGATTCCTGCCAGCACCTGCGTTTAACCCCTCCGCCCAGCCCACCCCACCCCACCCAGGCAAGTGTAGTAATCAATAGATTACTGTCACTTACAAAAACATAACACACAAAACCGCTATGTGTTAGCAGAGTCAGGCCTGATCCCTGTTAGCATTAGCAGTTTTTTTGGTAGCAGTTGAAATAGTCCTTGACAACCAGGTGCTTTTTTTACCTGTGAGTCACACTACTGTACCGGTAGTGCAGTAGTGGTATAGTAGTGTAGAGGCTTACAGTATACTGACCATGTCAGATGAGAGCACTGCAGTAACACTTGGTGACGTGGGGAGTCCCATAAGTGCAGTTGAAGCTGGTGCGGTGGCTAGCATGAGTAGTGGCCCGCAGCCACCGTGTATTCTAAGACAGGTCCGTAGAGCCCATAGTGCCCTCCTTGATGCGCTGGCATATCCCAATTGGCAGCCCACTGATACTACAGCGCCAGTACTTCCCCCATTCACTGCCCAACCTGGAATCCACGTGGAAACAGCCAATTTTACGCCCCTGGATTTTTGTGAGCGGTTCTTCACGGAAGATCTTTTCAGTTTATGTCAGTATTGCTAAAAAACCAGCGTGGGGTTCCCCCCGCACCAAAATGTAAAAAAGAAACAGCGTGGTGTTCCCCCTAAAATCTTATCCGACCACACAGCCTGGCTGGCCAGGATGGGGGTGGGGGCGAGCGAGCGCCCCCCCCCTCCTGAACCATACTAGGGGGCCCCTAGATCCCAGCCCCCCCTATGTGAATGGATATCAGGTACATCTTACCCCTACCCATTCACCAAAAAAGTGTAAAAAAAAAAATGAAGACAAAAGACAGTTTTGGAAAAGTCGTTTATTAAAAAAATAAATAAATAGTGTCCCCTGACGATCAGTAGCCCGTCCGCCTGAAAAATAGAAAAAAAAATAAAAAGAAGATGAAGCTCCTGTTTCTCCGGACGCTTCCCACGTTCTGAGCTGCTTTGATTGTGAAAGCTCTCTTCAAGGGATCTGACGTCAGAAGCCGCCCCACAATGCACTGCTCAGGTGCAGTGAATCAATTACTGACCTCAGAGCCCTCCCTGCCCCAAAGCAACCCCCTCATGTTGAGGGCATGTGGCCTGTTATGGTTGAGGAAGGGGGGTACTCGCTCGCCCCCACCCCCACCCTGGCCAGCCAGGCTGTGTGCTCGGATAAAGGTCTTTTATCCGGAAGCCGACAATACATTACAGCCGCAAGTACGTTTTAATGACATTTTTTCCTTTAGGTATGTCAGTATTGCTGCAGCAGGCTACAAACATTGCACAAATACCCTACTTTACAGGCACATTAACCTTCCTAGCGGTATTCCCGAGTGTGACTCGGGGTAAGATTTTAGAGCAAAAAGCGGTAACCCCGAGTCACACTCGGGGTAGCGCTAGGAAGATCGCTGGATGCTGGAAGAGGTTTTACTTACCTTTTCTCCGGGATCCAACGAAGACTGCGAGCGGTATGCGGCGGCGGAGCTTCCTCCCGATCGTCTGCGAGCCCCGGGTTCCGTCTCCGGCGACACGTATATATATATATATATATATATATATATATATATATATACATAATTCTTGTGAATGAGCAGCCCAAACCAACTATATACATATATATATATATATATATATATATATATATATATATATATATATATATATATGTGTATACATAATATATGTATGCATACATACATATATATATATATATATATATATATATATATATATATGTGTATACATAATATATGTATGCATACATACATATATATATATATAATATATATATATATATATCATAAATGTATACAGTTGGTTTGGGCTGCTCATTCACAAGAATTACATGCAAAATAATGGTACCGCTTTCAGCACCTAAAATCCTAAAGAATCATACTGCCAGGGAGGTTAAGGGGGCCCCCCAGGCACGAAATTTAAAGGAATTTTTCATTTTTATTGTTTCACTTTAAGCATAATAAAAATCACTGCTCCTGCAAAAACGATTGTTTTAAAAAAAAATGTTTGCATTGATTCCTGTCCTCCAGAGCAGTACCCAGGTACCTGTACACTTTTTTGGGCTTATAACTAGGGATGATCGAACTTTTGAAAAGTTCGGTTCGACCAGAACACCCGAACTTCACGAAAGTTTGGTTCGGATTTCAGAACCCCATTGAAATCAATGGGACCCGAACTTCTGTAATCAAAAAACACCATTTTTAAGCCCTAAAACCCAATAAATGCCCCTAAAAAGTGCCTAGGGTTCTGGGTCATGCCCCAGGGACTATTAATCACACAAAAAAAAGTTCTTAAAAATTGTCGTTTTTGATAGATAGCCAATTATTGAAAAAAATTAAAAAAAAAAAAAAAAAAAAAAGAGATTTCTTTGGATTTAGTGTCTGGGGGTTCTAAAAGGTGTACCTGTGAAGTTTCAGCTCTGTAGCATGTCCAGAACCAGAATTACAGCATACCAAACCTTACGGGAAAAGTAATGACGACTTGGCACCTGCCACTGTGGAACTGCACATTTTGCAAAGTCACGGAAGGGAGCAGACTCTACCAGGTTAAATGGTAATAGTTGCAGAGCCAGTAGTTTAGCCAAACTACTGTTTAGACGCTGGGCATGTGGGTGGCGGGGAGTATACATTTTTTTTCGTTCCAGCATGTGTGGAATCGAAATTTGGCGTCTAGATGTTACAGCTGGTGGTGTGCTGGAGGTAGATGCGACACTGCCTGCTATATCATCATCCCTGCCAGTGGAGGCTGCCAATAGGTGACGAGTGACTATAGCAGGGCCAGGAACAGACTGATGTGCAGGTGGAGCAGATGGAGCATGAGGAGGAGTGCGAGGAGAACTAGGAGGCCGACTGACCGATCTTTGGCCCTTTTGTGGGTTCTTTAAATGCTCCTGCCAACGGGCCGAGTGGTGGGTTGTCAAATGCCTGTTTAGGCAGCTTGTACCCAGGTGGTTGACATTTTTGCCACGTTTTATACCCTTCTTACAAATCTTGCAGATCGCAACTGTTTTATCTGCATGGGATGTCTCAAAAAAGGCCCAGCAAGATGAGGTGTGTATAGTGGCCCGGGAGACAACAGGTGCGGCCTTAGATGGAGTAGGCCGTCTGCTCTCCCCTCTTGCTTGCTCTGCCTCCTCCTCAACCTCAGACCCAACATCTGACTCCATCAAAGACTGAGCATCAGGCCTGGCCTAGGAGACAACAGGTGCGGCCTTAGATGGAGCGGGCCGTCTGCTCTCCCCTCTTGTTTGCTCTGCCTCCTCCTCAACCTCAGACCCAACATCTGATTCTATCAAAGACTGAGCATCAGGCCTGGCCTGGGAGACAACAGGTGCGGCCTTAGATGGAGCGGGCCGTCTGCTCTCCCCTCTTGTTTGCTCTGCCTCCTCCTCAAACTCAGACCCAACATCAGACTCCATAAAGGACTGAGCATCAGGCTGGAGTAGATGGCCGACACTGTGGTCAAACAGCTCAGCTGACTCCTCTGCCATGTCTGAAATTGGGTCTAAGGGAGGACATGAGGTGGACATGGACTCATCTGTATTTGTTCTGACAACTGCAGAAGACTGACCACTTTTCTCTGCCTGGGTCACTGTAGTTGCAGATGATGCCGATGATGAGGGTTTGTTCATATAGTCCACCACCTCCTGTACATACTGTGGACGTATAGCTTGGCCACTGCCGGAGAACAATCCAAATGGTGGCCTGGCTGAGGACTGACCACCACGTCCACCCCTGCCTCTAGACACCCAAGAAGCTGTGCCCCTTTCCGCAGCAGGGCCACGTATGCCTTTTCTTGGTCTACCAGGCATATTTCTCACTGATGCGTTGGCAACTGTGTGCGGTGAAAAACGCACACTGCTATGCGACCCACAGTTGTCGCTGGATACAGCACAGCAGTTGCGGTTCACGCACAGTAGCAAAGCCTTTTGCACAGTGGACCTAACGCTTTGAACAACAGGCGTTAGGTTGTCACTGATGCGTTGGCAACTGTGTGCGGTGAAAAACGCACACTGCTATGCGACCCACAGTTGTCGCTGGATACAGCACAGCAGTTGCGTGTCACGCACAGTTGCAAAGGCTTTTGTACAGTGCACCTAACGCTTTGAACAACAGGCGTTAAGTTGTCACTGATGCGTTGGCAACTGTGTGCGGTGAAAAACGCACACTGCTATGCGACCCACAGTTGTCGCTGGATACAGCACAGCAGTTGCGTGTCACGCACAGTTGCAAAGGCTTTTGTACAGTGCACCTAACGCTTTGAACAACAGGCGTTAAGTTGTCACTGATGCGTTGGCAACTGTGTGCGGTGAAAAACGCACACTGCTATGCGACCCACAGTTGTCGCTGGATACAGCACAGCAGTTGCGGTTCACGCACAGTAGCAAAGCCTTTTGCACAGTGGACCTAACGCTTTGAATAACAGGCGTTAGGTTGTCACTGATGCGTTGGCAACTGTGTGCGGTGAAAAACGCACACTGCTATGCGACCCACAGTTGTCGCTGGATACAGCACAGCAGTTGCGTGTCACGCACAGTTGCAAAGGCTTTTGTACAGTGCACCTAACGCTTTGAACAACAGGCGTTAAGTTGTCACTGATGCGTTGGCAACTGTGTGCGGTGAAAAACGCACACTGCTATGCGACCCACAGTTGTCGCTGGATACAGCACAGCAGTTGCGGTTCACGCACAGTAGCAAAGCCTTTTGCACAGTGGACCTAACGCTTTGAACAACAGGCGTTAGGTTGTCACTGATGCGTTGGCAACTGTGTGCGGTGAAAAACGCACACTGCTATGCGACCCACAGTTGTCGCTGGATACAGCACAGCAGTTGCGTGTCACGCACAGTTGCAAAGGCTTTTGTACAGTGCACCTAACGCTTTGAACAACAGGCGTTAAGTTGTCACTGTATTTTGCTGCCTAGCAAGCACGTATACCTGCTGTGATAGAGCAGCACTGTGCCACGTGCTCACTAAACAGAACCCTCACACTTTCCCTACAGAAACTAAATTTTCAAATCTAACTAATGTAGTACAAAGTTCCCTAACTACACTAGATATCCCTTTCCACTAAATAGAAAGCTCCATACAGCAGAAGACTGACACTGTCCCTTAAGTTTTTTTTTTTTTAACTCTAAGAACCAGCACAATCGCTGTATCTTCTGCTATATGGAGCTTTAGAACCACTCGATATGTAGGAAATGTAGTGTAGCAAGCAGGAGTCAGACAGAACTGCTTCAACTCTCTTCAACAGGCTCTGGATAACTGTGCTAGGGGTTAGGCAGGGCCATCTTATATAGTGTGGGGCGTATTCACTCCTGATTGGCCTCTGGTCCCCGTAGTCACTCCAATCACGTTCCTAGGAGACTCCTGCCCCCTCATTGGCTTTTGCAGACGTTTCTGGGCCAATCACGGGCTTTTAAAGCCCAGTTCCTGTCCCAGTGCATTTTGGGCGGTTCTGGTGGCCGAATACCGAACTTTTGCCGCAAAAAGTTCGGTATTCGGCCGAATATCGAACATCCAATGTTCGGGTCGAACCGATGGTCGACCCGAACCGTTCGATCATCCCTACTTATAACTTGCATTTAAGCCTTTAAAATTAGGACTTTTGATTTTTCATGTTCGTGTCCCATAGACTTTAATGCAGTTCACATGTTCGCGAGAACATTTCTCCTGTGAACCGAACAGGGGGGTGCTCGGCTCAACACTACTTTTTATCTGAATACATAGTATGCATTAAGATAAAAAACTTTCTGACTTTATAACTCCTTTAACCTCTATCTGCCTATGAATTTACACTCATATGCTTATAAACTCCATAAGCCTGTAAACACGCATAAATGCGCACAAATACACACATAAACACATTACATAAATGCAAGATTTTATTCTGACAACTTCTAACAGCATACCTGTGTGCAAGAGGACCTAATGAGTTATGAAATAGAAAGGCAGAGAAATGAACAGAGAATAATTATTTCTGGCAATGAAACATATTTTATAGACCTTTGTTTTTGTTTGGTCTTACAGTTTTTGTATTCTTTGTAACTAGCCCTACCTTCATGTTGATGACAGGAATGTCAATACGGGCAAGGGTTTTCACATTTATTAAGCCTTTATTTCTTACTTTTAGAAGAGGCATTGCTCTTTTTGAGTATGAACAGAGCTAGGGCTCTTGTTATTTGTCAGTACGGGCTTCTGCTCTAAAACTAAAGTGCTTGGCCTAATGGCAGTAGGAAAATAAAAGGCTTCATCATTTGTTATTTCAGTAGAAAGAAGATAGATTTTCAAGCGTAATAATATTTTCTCATTGCTTGGGATGAAAACATTGCCTAGCATACAAACACGATGGGTTCAATCTACGCCAATATTAGCAAGTCTTTGTCTACATCACTTTGCGTTTTTTAAAGACATTCCTCCCAACTTTGCTCTGAGTTGACAGGGTTCTCCAACTGAATAATAAAGCACCAGGTTAGTCCCTATTTATATTCAGTGAACAACTGCTGATGTCATTTGGGAACTCAGTGGTACAGTAGGGACTTGCTCTTTTTTTTTTTAAAACAAAATATAGATCTTAGAGCATAGGGGTCAGAATGAATTAACTAAGGTCTGGCTATATAGAAAAGTAAAAGATTTTGCAGTGCCCATTATTTATTTGAAAATAGTTTTTTTTTTTTTTTTTATTGCAGTATCTTTAGAATGAAACCAGCGTATTTTAGAAGGCTGGCATGCTACCAAGATCTTCTCACATAGAAATACAGCTAGGGTTGCACTGTAAACTAAAAACAAATTTCTCCATAATACCTATAGATACAGAAATTACTTTTTAAGTGCTTTTAGTGCTTATAATGTAAATATATGGAAATATGGAAATATATGTGTAACTAAATGTATATGTAAATATATGCCAATGCTTATTGTGCATGAATTGGGCAGAGCTTCACTTTCAGGTGTGCATAGGACACTGGGAATGTGTCCCGGATGGCAGGTATATTGCACTAGTATTTGAGTTGTGGTCTCTTTAAGGGGAACAGTTTGAAGATGTGGTTGAGTACTCAGGGGTTCTCACCCATGCAGGGTAAGGGGTTCCAAGGTAATGCGGTTTGAAAGAGAGGACTGATTGCCCGAGCTCTCTTAGTTGATAAGTTCTTATTAGAGACCCAGAGCTATGGAGATTCTGGGAGGCAAGAACCTCCAAACCCTGACTGCAAGGGTACTGGTCTGAAGGGATTAAGCCACAACAAAAAAGAGTCTTGAAAGGCAACAGGAAGGGATCAGCACTTCTGTAAATGAGGCAGAGTGGAGAGGTTCACAAGCTGTGAGCACGGGAGTAGAAATATCAGAAGGTGCAGGAATTACTGCTTTGCTTGCAGGCAGTGAGGTACCATATGTAATCAAAATCAAAAGTAAACCAAAAGAATGAGAACAAGTTTCAAAGCATGCCAGCAATCCAGGAAGAGGTGGAAAGAGATTGCCAGGAGACAGGCCACAATCACAACATCAAAGGAACATTTTTAAGTAAACTTATATTGGATTGTAAAAAAAGTGTACGCTGTGACTATAGATGTCAGGGTCTGTATGTAAACCTGCGATTTCTGTGGTGTCTGGTTGTAGCTCTTCTCGCTTGGTCACCTGATGCTAGGAAGCTCCCTGTCTGATTCTTTGTACAATTAACCACTTTACCACCGGAGGATTTTGCTGTCTTCCGTCCAGGCCACTTTTTGCAATTCGGCGCTGTGCGACTTTAACTGACAATTGCGCGGTCGTGTGACGCTGTACCCAAACGAAATTTACGTCCTTTTTTTCCCACAAACAGAGATTTCTTTTGGTGGTATTTGATCACCTGTGCGATTTTTACTTTTTGCGCTATAAACAAAAAAAGAGCGTTTATTTTGAAAAAATAACAATATTTTTAACATTTTTTTATATGAAATTCCCCCCCAAAAAATGTAAAAATCAATTTTTTTTTAAATTTTTGGCTAATTTGTTTTCTGCTACCTATGTCTGGTAAAACAAATCGCAATAAGCGTATTTTGATTGGTTTGCGCAAAAGTTATTGCGTTTACTAACTAAGGGAAAGATTTCTGTCATTTTTGGTGTTTTTTTTTTTAACGCGTAATAGCGGTGATCTGCAATTTTTTTTGCGGGACTGCGACATTGCGGCGGACAGATCGGACCCTTGACTGACATTTTTGACACTTTTGGGGGTACCAGTGACATTACTGCAGTAATCAGTGCTATATATATGCACTGTTACTGTAAAAATGACACTGGCAGTGAAGGGGTTAATTTTATTGGAGAGGGAGGGGTTAATGTATGCCTGGTGCTTACTGACGTGTGGGGGGGGAGGTGACTTTGTGAGACAGGGACAGATCGGATGTCCAGCTATGCTGAACACTCCGATCTGTCAGTCCCTGTCACTTAGGAGATCCGCCCACTCTGTTTACACAGGCGGGCGGATCTCCACACTCGATTCCCCGACGATCGCCGCTGCTCCTCCCCTGGCCCGACTCCCGCTGTGAATGAAAACAGCGGGAGCGCGCCTCCAGCGGCGCGCGAGCGCCGCCTACAGGGGGAGGAGTCCAGCGACGTAGGTCTACGCCGCTGGATGGGATCGTGCCACTTTGCCGCAGTACGCTCAATGTGAGCGGTGGGCAAGTGGTTAACCTTGAACTCTTTGCTCCTCCCATGAACTTCATGATTTAAGCCATGTCTCTGCCATTACTGTTTGCCAGATTATTGTATCCTTTTCCAGCCAATATCTTGCTTCTTTCATTCCTGTTGCCATCCGTGTCTTCACTACAACTTGTTACTAATATTTAGCTTGTTTCTTGCCTAACATACAAAAAACGTGATGCGCCAGAATTACACAAAAATAACTTTTAAAGTGATGACAATATATATATTGGTAAAATAAATCGAGTCCATAAGGCACTCAACAGTGCCCGTGCTCAAATATAATAAATATAATAAATTGTGCGTAAAGTGTCCAAGTGTCCAAATAAAGAATCCAATCTTGTGGACCAACAAGTGGAAAATAAACACCAATCAGTGAAATCCCTCCACCAGATGAATTAGCCTCTCACCTCCATGTAGGACCCAAACGGGCCAGCAAATGCATATATAAGGGTGTTGGGCTCCTGGAAATGACCTCCCAGCTTTTCACCTCCGGGAATCACGGGACATATAATGGAAAGAGATAGGACAGAATCTAGTGCTCTCTGCTAGTAAGTCCAATAGGCTTTATTGAAATTAATTATAGTCAACTCACATTTCCGGGACACTAAGCCATGCCTGCTGATATGGCAAAACAGTAGTGTGTATCACCGGAGAGATGGTCGTAATGGTTGTGTAATTCTGGCGCATCACGTTTTTTGTATGTTAATGAGCTTATTGTGATTTGTGAACACGATTGGTTTATGCCGCCGGATATTTCTTTATACACGTTGATGGTTGACACTTATGCACTATTCATTTCACGCACAGTGATTTAATTTGTTGTTGTGTTCACATCATTATTTTGGATTGCGCTGATAGTTTTTTTATATATTTTTGTTTCTTGACTACACTTTCGCATGATCCCGAACTGCAACCGTTTGTTATCAACCTTTGGCTTGTTCTTTGACTACACTTCTGCCCAGTTCCAACCTGAAACCACTTGTTACTGATCTTTGACTTGTTTACTGACAGCGCTTCTGCTTGATCCTGACCTGTTACATCTTCTACTGGGCACAGCTTGCTCACCTGCTGTTGGGGCGATCCTAAAGGACCACAACCTGGCACTACCATACAGCAAAGCTATCTCCCCATCAGGAGCTTTGCTGAAGACCGGTTATTGTTTAAATTATTCCAACAAAAAGCCGGCCACTCGGTGCTTCTTCTTAAAACAACTTTTATTGGTGCACAACAGCGATGACAGTGTCCATAAATGCTAACGCGTTTCGGTCGTAGCCTTCCTCATAGCATCAATGCTATGAGAAAGGCTATGGTCGAAACACGCTAGAATTTGTGGACACTCATCACTGTTGTGCACTAATTAAAGTTTTAAGAAGAAACAGAGTGGCTGGCTTTTTGTTGGAATAATCTTTTGTGGACTTCTCAGCCTGAGCACCTGTACTTTACTCACATATCATTCATACGGCAGTAGAGCTTGGGTGAGTCTTGCATGTGGTTAGTGTTTAGATCCCACATCTCGGGTGAGCCTTTGTTATCTGCCAGGGTGACTTTCTCCTGCTGGTTAGTGGGAGCCTTGGTACTACTATAGCTACTGGTCTCAAAGCCTGACCCCTGACCATGACAATAGATCTCCTTCAAATACTATTGTAGGCTAGGAATATCTCTAAGGTTTAATTCTGGGAACACATCCATGTGATCTTATCCACATCTTAGAAAATACACACTAATTGATGTGTGTTGTTCTTGCATTTTAAAGGATTTTCTCACATCTGTCCCATGTTGCCTAATTATCACTGATTACTTATATGACCTGGCTACCTATTTTCTAATCAAAATAGAACAAACTTTACTGATGTTCTCAAGCAAAACATTCTCCTAAATTGCAGATGTAGAAAGAAAAAATCATATACTAACTGTAACAGAGGTGAGAAATATTGGATTTTTTCTTTTCCTTTGTTTTATGAAATTGACAGTCTCCAGTCTAAATGCAGCATGTAACGAAGTCAACTTATCTGCATAATTTGGTTTGTAAGTTCCTGTGTCCCCACAGGGGGTAGGATCTGAGGCTGCCCTCAGTAAGAAGCGCATAAATTATTGTATCCTGCTTGAGGATTGAGCCAGGCGTCTCGGCACCAGGAGTTGTTTGGCTGAATTTAAAGTACCAGAGAAAAGGGGGGTGCAAAGAACATACTTTGGTGATGGGCAGAGGGGTTCATGGTGGCAGGTCACCATAGAAAGAGACTAGAAAATACATGGAACTTCTGAGACTGCCTTTGCTTTCTTCACTACTGGTACTTGTAGTTCTGTGTGGGGTTCTGGACACTTGGACTTTACTCTATTCTCTGGTTTTCATTCAACTATTGACTACGTGGCCCTAAAACTGAGGCCAGTGAAGGACCTCTGCCCTCTGGACATCCTTTTCTCTGCCACTCTGCCTGGACTTCCTCTGCTGAGGCCATTGTTAGCTGGTGAGTCCCTGAATTGCTGCCCTGTGCCTCTAGACTTTGCTTTACTGGATTGTGACATGCTACTCAATGTGCCTGGATTGTGCCCTGTGGTTCTGGCCTCAGTCTCTGCTGTACTAGATTGCTACCCTGTGCTCCTGGACTTTTCTGTAACTGGATTGTGGCATGCTTCTCACTGTGCCCAGGTTGTTGCCCTGTGACTCTAGACAAAGTCCCTGATGTACTAAATTGTTACCCTGTGCCCCTGGACTTTGCTGTACTGGGTTGTGGCCTGCTATTCACTGTTCCCCAGATTGTTGCCCTGTGACCCTGGACTGTGATTGTGGCCTGCTACTTACTGTGCCCTGTGATTCTTGACTAAGTCTCTGCTATACTAGATTGCTGCGCTGTGCCTCTGGACTTATCCCATAATGTACCCTATTGACACCCTGTTTTATTTTTGCATGTCCCTTATGGTGTTGGAATTATTGCGCTGTAGGCTTCCCTTATCAGACTCAGGGGCCCTAAAATCCCTCTTGATCTCTGCGTGTGTTCTGTTCCACTCACACCTTCATCACACCAACCCTGTCTAGATCATGGCACAGAACACAGAGACATGAAACACTAATCCCTTATGTCTCCACCCCACTGCAAAGAATCATATAACAAATGAAAAGCAAAAGTATTTTGCTACCTACCAGTGGCGGCAGGTGTATTGAGGGCGCAGGGGTCGCTCCCCCCCCCATCCATGCATCCGGCCCCCTAATCTGCATGCAGGGCGCCGAACGCATGGAGCTTAATGTTTTTTGTTTTTTTTTAATCACCTGATTAGAGCCAGAGGCTCTAATAGGGTAATGCAAAGGGTGGAGCCGGGGCGCAGAGCAGTGCGCCCCGAGCCCACCAATTGTGTGACAATAGCGAATGAAAATTCGCTATTGTCACACCGATCCTCCTCCTGGCCAATCAGGAAGCGTGTCCGATACGCGCTTCCTGATTGGCCGCAAGGCAAACCCCATGCCATTGGCCGAGGAGGAGGAGGCGGGAGCGGGAGGACTGGAGGCCGGGGGACACAGTGAGGAGAAGCCATCGCCGGGACTGAAGAGAAGCCGTTGCCGGGACTGAAGAGAAGCCACCGCCACCGGGACTGAAGAGAAGCTGCCGCCGCGGCTGCTCCAGGGCTCCAGGTAAGTGCACTGGTCTTGGGGGGGCCCACACTGCATTGAAGGGGGCACGCACGCACGCTGGTCTCTGCATTGATGGGGGCATGGCACGCTGGTCACTGCATTGATGGGGGCACTGCAAGCTGGTCACTGCATTGATGGGGGTACAGCAAGCTGGTCACTGCATTGAAGGGGGCACGGCAAGCTGGTCACTGCATTGATGGGGGCACGGCAAGCTGGTCACTGCATTGATGGGGGCACGGCAAGCTGGTCACTGCATTGAAGGGGTCACGGCAAGCTGGTCACTGCATTGAAGGGGGCACGGCAAGCTGGTCACTGCATTGATGCGGGCACGGCAAGCTGGTCACTGCATTGAAGGGGGCTTGGCAAGCTGGTCACTGCACTGATGGGGACACGGCACGCTGGTCACTGCATTGATGGGGACACGGCAAGCTGGTCACTGCATTGAAGGGGGCACGGCAAGCTGGTCACTGCATTGATGGGGGCACGGCAAGCTGGTCACTGCATTGAAGGGGGCATGGCAAGCTGGTCACTGCATTGATGGGGGCACGGCAAGCTGGTCACTGCATTGAAGGGGGCACGACAAGCTGGTCACTGCATTGATGGGGGCACGGCACGCTGGTCACTGCATTGATGGGGGCACGGCATGCTGGTCACTGCATTGATGGGGGCACGGCCCTCTGGTCACTGCATTGATGGGGGCACGGCATGCTGGTCACTGCATTGATGGGGGGCATGCTGGTCACTGCATTGAATGGGGGCATGCTGTGGTAACTCTGCATTGAATGTGGGCATGCTGTGGTAACTCTGCATTGAATGGGGCATGCTGTAGTAACTCTGCTTTAAATGGGGGCACGCTGTAGTAACTCTGCATTGAATGGGGGCATGCTGTAGTAACTCTGCATTGATGGGGGTACACTATACTTTGATTACTGAAGGCCCCTTTCACACTTTTGTGACCTCAAAATCATGCAATTTTTTGCCGCAAAGCAATGCCTATTAGATTTTTTTCTGTTTGCGCCCCCCCAAAAATTTTGAGCACCAGCCGCCACTGCTACCTACCCCATTTTTATTTATTTTTTACAGATATTTATATAGCGCCAACAATTTACTTAGCACTTTACATATTGTACATTCATATCAGTCCCTGTCCTCAAGTAGCTTACAATCTATGGTTCCTAGAATTTGTTATAAACCTTTTTTGGGATTTTGTCAGAAACCAAACATATATACATGCAAATATATATGAAAATAATTTTTATTAATAACATTGGATAAAAATAGCCAATGACACTAGCCTCATCTTAAAAGAACAGTATTGCACTACAAAGAAGAAAGAATAACAGGGAATAATGTCAGACTTATACTGAGCAAACAGTGGTACAATCATTTGTAATCTGCAGACTGAGATGACTTTACCACAGCTCGTTTTAACTGGAAGAATCCAATGTGTTTCAAACATACATTATATAGCCTTCCTAATCAGGGAAGTACCACAATCATAAACATTTACAGGTTCACCTGTGGTCCCTTGAGGAGTCTTCTAGGGGCCCATTATGTAGCATAGAGAAAGGGAGATAGCTGAACCCACTTTCAGCGAAGCCACATGAAGACACATGTCAATTCAGTGACATATTGTGGGCACAAACTTCCTCTTAATCCTATGGATAGGTCCTTCCCCAAGGACTATAGGGCTGTCAGTCTTCTGCTCTGCTCTGCCCCTCCAGAGCTCACTGGAGTGCTGAGCTGAGTAGGAGCGGGATTGATTGGCTCAGGCGCTTAGCAGCGCGTTGAGAGGCTGAGCCAGCTGGCGGTCAGGCATCTGGGTGGATACCAACATTATTGTCAGGATCTTTGCAAAGCTTAAGCAACTCTGTGTTATCAACTGACAGGGGGCTTTAGCCCACCGTCAGCTAAATCTGGGACACATCAATGCAGAACTAAGTGCACTCCTGTGTCCCACATGAGAAGTATGGTCAAAAGACCTTTGGCCGTATTTCTCCTTTAATAAGAAATAAGACAACTCTCATAGCTGATCCCATTGATCCTGTGACATCAAGAGCATTACAAAAACCTTGCTAGATAAATATGCAGCGCCCATTCTAGAAGATGCCATACCAAGCAACTACTTAGTATGTTACTGCCCAAGATAAGAAGCAAGGGTGGCAGATTTGCAATCTGCTTTAAATACAAACTGAACCTTTCCAATGGCTCAACTCACTTCAATATGTGCGATATATAATTTTACTCATCTATTGACCACCAGGTGATAGAAAAGCCTTCATTTAGGAGGTAACTAACACTATGACTGTGATAGCCATAGGACAAGAACTCCTTTTTTTTTTTTTTTAAATCAAGCAATTTTTTATTGAGAAGGTAGAAGGTAACACAATATATAGACAGTCAGTTACACTTTTATACCCAAAGCAAGCACTACTCAGGATTTGTACATCATGAAATGGAAACCATATTAGCGCCTAATCATGGAATCTCTATACATATGTCTGTTTATGACATATCTATCATATTATCGGTTACCTTATAGAGACAGTACTAATCATTCAAAACAAACATAACCCAACTAAACAAACAAACTTTACCCGGAATACTGCTTGCCAATCTTAGAATACTAGTATAATCAGTTATGTTACTGTGTTTATATAAAAGATAAATGTATAGGTTCTTCCCTATGGTAATATGTTATAAACCCTAATTTTTATCTGTGATTTGACTATATTTAAAGCTGTAGTAATCTGTCCAAAACAAGCCGTAGGGGTGCTAATCCTGTTGTATCTAACCAACACTGCCAGATTTCCAAATTTTTTAGGGGATTTCCGATGATAAGAGGTGTTCTTTTCTCAAAAAACAATGGTATTTACCAACTAGATCCATTGTGCACATGTAGGGGATTATGGAGATAGCCACAATCTTGCTATTAATTTCTTTGCCAAGTATAATAACCGAATAAGAGCTATATAAATGTGTGGGTGGTATAGTTCCTCATCTAGACTTCCCAGCAGGCACGTCAATGGTTCCATTGTCAGTTGCACCTGATATACACTATTATTAGTGGAAATTACATTGCTCCAATATCTTACTCAAGAACTCCTTCTTACTATGTCAGCACTGACATTCACTTAAGAAGTATCATCTGTCACTCATACAAAAGGTCATACACTTGACCTTGTTTTCCATTCAAGACTCAAAATACCTCAAACACCTTGTGCATTTTCTTACTGCTGCTCCATCTAATACAATATGGAAAGAGGAACTTGTAAAATAATTAAGGTGGCTGTCTTTACAAAGGTTAACCTCTTAACTGTGGTTTTATGGGATTCTGGACCCCCTGAAGCAGGATCCAGACATCTTGGTCCATTTATTTAACAATAATGTACTTTAAATTCCATTGCTCCTGTCAAGATCAAGCTTCTCTCCTCTCATTGCTATGCAGCTTGCTATGATAAGGCTGTGAGGCAAATGAAACAGAAGGGATGTAAGCTGGAAAGGAAGAAAACACAAACTGAAAAAAAAAAAAAAAAACCCTGAATTAACATAACCAATGTTTCACAAAAGAAATCAGACTGCCTACCACATAACATTGCAACAAGTAACAGATCTTCTGGACTTCTCTGCACTGTGGAAAAATTGTGAAACCCATTCTGCCTGAAGCCGAGTCTGAACATCTTGCAAGAAACATGTTTTTACTCATTACTTTGCCAACAAAGTCTCCTCAATCAGAGATGAAATTAAGTCCGAAAAATTAGCAGCCATTAAATGTAACAGCAGAGTCTACATCAAAAGCCTTTGGACAACATTTAAAAGTATGGATGTTAGAGTGTAATCATCAAAGGGTTCAGTCCAAGTACATGTGAACTTGACCCAGGTCCAGCAAGCTCATTATTAGCAAGCGTTATCAAACTAGTCTAGAAGTCCATACAATTGTACAGTGTTCCCTCTGTAGCGCCCTCCTAGGTAGGTACTAGGAAAGGTATAGTTAGCTCTGCCTGCTTCACAGGGGAGCCTGATCAGTAGTTAGGCCTGTTGCATGTGTCCATGTGTAATTCATCTGGGCTGAGGCAGTGCCCCCACTGTATCCAATAGGGGAGCCTGTTGGACAATGGAGGAAACCCAGCCAGTGACACACATGCTTTGATGACTATCCCAGTGGGTAGGCACAACAGTGGTGCATCCTGGGATATGTTATAAAGGCCACGGGCACATGTGACAGAGTGTCTTTGGGCGGGAAATCAGGTCCCGGGAGGAGGGGGGTGACGACTGTCTCTCCTCCTGCTGCTGAGGAAGATGGTCAGGGGCATTCGGCCTTATGGACCAGAAGTGTGGTGCTGAGCCAGGAGGTCCAGTGGATGCCAGGGGCGTAACTACAGGGGTTGCAGGGGTTGCGATTGCTACCGGGCCCCATGCTCCAGGGGGCCCAGTAGCAAACCAGTGGGTGAACTTCCAGGATTGCAAAAGTCACACTTGCGACCGGGCCCTGGCATTGCACCACTGTGGGGAGGCCCCAAGATTGCAGGAAGGGAGCCCACTGCAGAACTTGTGAAAGGATCCTGCTGCGGGACCGTAATAAAAGGCCATGCAACGAGAGTAAAGAACCCCAGGATTAGTGGGAAGAGCCCTGGGCTTGAAGGGAAGGGCCCCGGCCAGGGATCTGGGGGGGCCCTTCATGGTTTCTTGCATCGAGGCCCTGAAGGCTCTAGTTACGCCTCTGGTGGATCCTGACAGTGGAGCAAGTGGCAGAGCAACCTGAGGAAACCAGGGAGCTTGCCAGTAAGAGTCAGTTGACGGGAGCTAGCACACACAGCAAGTGAGAAAAGGGGGTGTCAAGTTAGGACCCTGAAGGTTTAACACAACAAGATCACATTTACTATCTTCACTTCAGTGGCAGAGTGAAGCAGCAGCCTTACCGCATTCTACAGATAGATGTCCTCTACATTGTGCATAGTTCTAAGTTGGAGTATCCCACTCATTCCTTCTCTCATCCAAGTTCCAATAAAAACACATAAAAACCAAATCCCCTGGACTGTTCATTGTCTGAGCCAAGTGTTAAAGTGACAAGTTTCTACAGACTGTTGCTACGGGTAACCCAGGGGAATCCAATCTCAGCAGCTCTCTAGGGGGTAGTGCTACACCTCGATACAGGGATCTTTCCACAGAAAGTTTAGGAAACCATTATCAGGCTGTTGCTAAACAAGGCTTTCTTGGATCCAGAGATCTTGACCAACTACAGATCAGTGTCAAACTTCCCCTTTTTGGAAAGATGATTGAAAAGGCATTCACTTAGAGGTTAGAGGCCTGGATGTAAAATAACAAAATCTTTGACAAAATGCAATCTGGTTTTAGAAAAAAGACATAATGCAGAAACTGCACTAATCTGCCTACTGAATAACCTATTGATGACTAGATATAAGGGAGAAGAATCCATCCTTCATTGTTCTGCTGCATTTAGCTGCATTTAGCACAGTGGACCATAATGCCCCCCCCCCCCCCTCCCCCGGACCACAGTTTGGAGACCACTAGTCTAGAGGTTACAGTTAGTGATTTGGGGAACTTACCTGGGTTTGATTCAGAGAGTGTTTGTTGAGCAAAAATGTTTGGGTGTCGAATCTGAGTCCTATAGAAGTCGACGGGAGCCAATGACATCATCATTTGATAAGTAGGATGTCAGTTACCTGAACAGCATCCTTTTTTGACCCTCTTCTGCCTCTCTTCATCAGCTTTGGGGTTACATTCCCCTGCTGTAGCAAATTGGATCATGCTTTGCTGGGGTTTTCCCCCCTCCTCTGGATCAACTGCGGTTATAGGATTGTGTATGGATTGTAAGGTTGGGTTTTCTTTACTGTTTTTTGTTTTTTTTTTTGGTTGAGCCAGATGGACTTGTGTCTTTTTTCAACCTAACTATGTAACTATGTAACATTAGCTGAGTGATGAAGAAAAACTGGAAAGAAGAGAAACATTGGACTACTAGTCAGCACCTCTTACGTTGGATCTCCTACATGTGTGGATATTGCTGCATTATGTACAACTATTAGAATAGTGTTTACATTTTAGGATGGGGTGCCTCAAGACTGTCCATTAATTTTAAAGGGTGCCTCAAGACTGTCCATACTTTTACATGGTGCCAAGAGATTGTCCATAATTTTAAAGGGTGTTTCGAGAACTGCCTTACTTTTAGATGGTGTCTCAAGATTGTCCATACTTTTAAAGGGTGCTCCGAGACTGTCCATATTTTTGGAGTGTGCCTTGACTAAAAAAAAGGTTGAGAATCTGCCCCAGGTAACATGTACCTAAGCAAACACATTTATTAAACAAAGATAAGATAGTTTATATGGAGGTTTGTGTTATTGGTTGAACTATGTTTGTATGTAACTATGGTCTTTCTAAGAAAGAACAACATAATTGGCAGCTGGTACAGAATGCAGCAGCCAGGCTACTCACCCATCGAACCAGCACTGCCCCATCACCTCAGTTCTTTGCTATCTACACTGGCTTTCAAGTAAATGGAGGATCTTTTTTTAAACTGGCCTACTTACTAATAAAGCAGAGAAAATAAAATTACATGTGACATTTAGATCTCATGCAGTCTATCACATATCTTAAACACATAGATTTGTGGAAGTTTTTAAAAGCTGATTTAAAGCATATAGCAACACCTGACATATTCTTCTACTCCAAGATTCCAACAACCACTTGAAAACCAGGCCTATTCTGACATGTAAAAATCTGTATTTTTTTTGCTAGAAAATTACTTAGAGCCCCCAAACATTTTATGTTTTTTTTTTTTTTGCAGAGGCCCTAGAGAATAAAATATTGGTTGTTGCAATTTTTTATGTCACACAGTATTTGTGCAGCGGTTTTTGAAACCCTATATTTTTTGGGAAAAAAAATACACTTTAATTAATTTTAATGCAAAATAACACAATATATAACCCAATTTTTGTGAAGATTTGTGAAGATATGAACAATGATGTTACATTGAGTAAATGAATAACAAACATGTCATGCTTTAAAAGTGCGCATGATTGTAACGAACAGACTACGATACCTAAAAATCTCCAGAGGTGAGTCTTCACAAATGTTTATAGTTTACCAGTTTAGAATTACAAAGAAGGTCTAGAACTAGTATTATTGCTCTTGCTATAACATTTGCGGCAATATCTCACATGTTCTGTGAAAACACTGTTTAAATATATGTGCACAACCTACATATAAATTTGCAACTGCCCACAAACTTGGGGAGGGGGCGCTATAAACCTTTCTTTTTTTACATTTATTTAGTGGCGTCACTAGGGTTGGTGTCATCCGGTGTGGAAAAACATTGTGTCACCCCTCCATTGTGTCACCTCTCCACCAACTATAGTCCCCCTTTATTACAGACCCCCCCTCCCTCAGTACAGACCCCCCCTCCACTAAGTACAGACCCCCCTCCCTCATTATAGATCCCCCTACTAAATGTAGACCCCTCTCCATCAGTACAGACCTCCCTCCCCTCAGTGCAGACCCCCCTCCATCAGTGCAGACCCCCCTCAGTACAGACCCCCTCCCTCAGTATAGACCCCCCTGCCACAGTGTAGATCCCCCTCCCTCAGTATAGACCCCCCTCACTAAGTACAGACCCCCCCGACACTATAGACCCCTCATCCTCAGTACAGACCCCTCTCCCTCAGTACAGACCCTCAGTGCAGACCCCCCCCAGTATAGAATTTTTCTTTCATCAGTACAGACCCTTCACTATCAGTACAGACCCCTCTCCCCTCAGTACAGACCCCCCTCAGTGCAGGCCTCCCCCCTTACAACAGTATAGATCCCTCTCCATCAGAACAGACCTCCCCTCAGTGCAGACCCCCCTCCATCAGTACAGAAACCCTCCCGCTGTGTAGACCCCCTTCCATCAGTATACACCCCCCTCAGTATGGACCCTCCTCCATTAGAATAGACCCCCTCTCAGTACAGACCCCCCTCCATCAGTATAGACCCCCCTTAGTATAGACCCCCCTCTATCAGTGCAGACCTTCCCCCCTCAGCGCAGACCCCCCTCCATCAATGTAGACCCCCCTTCCATCAGTACAGACCCCCCTCCCTCAGTATAGACCCCCCTCCATCAGTACAGACCCGCTTTCCTCTCAGTGCAGACCCCCCTCCATCAGTGCAGACCCCACCTCAATGTAAATCTCCCTCCATCAGAGCAAATCTTCCCCTTCCATCAGTATAGACCCCTCTCCATCAGTACAGACCCCCCTCAGTATAGACCCCCCCATCAATCAGTATACACCCTTCTCCATCAGCACAGACCCCCCACAGTACAGACCCCCCCAGTGCAGACCCTCCATCAGTGCAGACCCCCCCTCTGTACAGACCCCCCTCCATCAGTATAGACCCCGCCCTCAGTATAGACCCCCTTTCATCAGTATAGACCCCCCTCAGTGCAGACCTCCCTCTCCACTTGTGCTAGTAGGGAGGTGAGGGTTTGGATTTGTGCTGGGGGGGCGCTATGTGAGGGGAGAGGGCCTGTGCTTTTTGGAGGGTTGGATTTCAAATCCAACCCCATTTCTAGCATACAAATTTCCTCTCCCCTCCCCCTTTTTTTAATCACTAAGAGATAAAAAAACAAAAAAAAAAAATGCTGTTTTCATTTTTCCTAACCAGGAAGTTAGGAGACGTTTGTGTACACACTATATGAATATATTATGACCATTCCAGATACAGAATTTTCCGTCCAATTATCATATAATGTGTAGGCCCCATTAGTGATGACCAAATCGGTTACAGGGTATACTTACCATTCCATAGATATGGTCATACACAGTTGGGACCAATTTGTGCATATTTTAGCCTAACATGACATTTCCAATTCCATCAAAAAAATGTTTGTTCCCATTTGGCTACAGGGAATGTTAACTGACAGGGCTTCCTCAGCTTTTGTATAATCACCAAAAAACATTCTGTTTTAGGAAACATATCTGCATATGGTAAAAAACAGTTATGATATGCAAATTAAAGTTATTCTTATTTATTTTAATTACCTTGAAATAACCTTCCATTAATCTATTTCTACTGAGAAATGCATGTAATGATTTGGCATGGATTAGGGTTACTATTACTGCACTTTGTATGCTCATCTTAGCTCTTGCATTAACGTTCCTAATAAAACTGCCGCTTTTATTTTCATAGAATACATTACTTGATGATGAGAAGGCGAGCTGCCTTTAAATGCAGTGGAACAGATCTACTGTGCATAAATTATTCCAAATATAAAATTGGAATTCATTGTACTGTACATATCCAAACTATTACCATTACCACTATTTAACTCATTGGATCTTCTTAAAAGAAACGTGTGGATTTTGCTTTTTCTTTTTTTAATCATACTTACCAAGGTGGATGCAGAATTGATCCAATGCTGCATCTGTCCCCCGCCGGCTCTAACACTGAGAACCGAATAATCCAACACCGCAAATTGCTAATTTCTCACAGCTCCCTGAGCAGAGACCTGGTGACTGTCAGTCAGAAGCTCTCTGCTCTGTTCCCCCCCGCCTCCCCCCCGTGCTGGAGTGCCACAGCCCCAGTAGAGTGCTGGGCTGTGGAGGGTACAGGCAGCTGGCTCAGGTCAAGTCAAGTGCTGTGGGATGGCAAGCATCTATATTATAGATTTAATAAATAACTTACACCAGACAGCTTTCTTGGATAATAACTTGGCCACGGCCTTTATTTATTGGTTTATAAATTAATTAACTCATTAATCCATTAATCAATAATTTTTTCACTTTTACCATTAGCATAACTTTGCAATACATAACACAACTACCCAGCTTTGACGCTCGGGTTATCACTTAACCATATAAAGACACCTCCATATTTTTGTCCCCCTTTCGAAAAAGGTGACCCTACCACATAAATTTATAAGGCCGTAACTTAATAATATTTGGGCGGGCGGGCGGGAAGCTCCGCTCCGGCTGATCTTCTGAGGCGACTGACTCCACGCCCTCGCTCCCACTCCTATATATAGCCTGCCTCGGTTCCAGAAACTTCGGTCACCTGACCTTCCGCAGGCAGCTATTTTAGCCAATCAGAATCCTCCAACCTCCGTATCTCCCGCCTAGACGCTCTATACAGGGGGGAGCTAGAAACTGCCTATCTGCAGCCCTCCCATGAGGAAAAAGTAGGAAAATGGGGTCCCTTGAAACCCCTTTCCCTTTTTCCATTCATGGGATGGCAAGCATCTATATTATAGATTTAATAAATAACTTACACCAGACAGCTTTCTTGGATAATAACTTGGCCACGGCCTTTATTTATTGGTTTATAAATTAATTAACTCATTAATCCATCAATCAATAATTTTTTCACTTTTACCATTAGCATAACTTTGCAATACATAACACAACTACCCAGCTTTGACGCTCGGGTTATCACTTAACCATATAAAGACACCTCCACTAAGTCAGGAGGTACTAACCTCCTGACTACCCCACCAGCCCGCGGCCAATTCTATAGCTGTCTGTAAGCCTAAATTCATTATATCCAAACCTATATCCGAAAGATGTATCCCATCTTTCCAATACAGGCCCGGAATACCCCCTTCCAAATCCATATGCCTAAAGGATATGCCATAACCTATACTCATGAATTTCTCTATTCTATGATTGATTTTTCTCCTCATCTTCTAAAACACCTTTCCTACGTTATCTTGCAACCAAATAAGTCGAGGGATGATCTCAGAAAATACTACAACCGTACCAGGTGAAAAACCCTTCCATTTTTTGATAACAAAACATATTTTAAAGAATAGCCTCACTGTTTTTATTCTCCCGATGTCATTACCTCCTAGGTGGATTAACAGTATGTCCGGTAATGGCCAACCATAACTCAGTCTACCTAGCTCGGTCATCAGATTGTCCCAGATCATCCCTCCCTTACCACACCAATATAATTCAAATAAACTTGGGTCCAGATCCAGATTGGTTCCATAAATTCTTTCTGCAGCTCTTTTGTGGGCCCAGCGGACATAAGAGTGCCCAACGATCCAAACTATTAACTTCTTACCTGGAATTAGAATGCACATAGTTAGATCTGACATATCTCTGATAGACATTTGACTTCCACCTGCCAATTTTCTTTATGTTATCTCCTCCCATTCCTAAGTTTGCCGCAGCCGTGGCTGCCCCAATTCTGAATGAGTGGCAAGATAAGCCTTTATTGCACAGCCCTAAGACAGCTAAAATTTTTCCAAAGATCCTTCGAAACTGAAACCCAGTCAGAGGAGACGAATCTCTATGAATAAAGAGCCGTGACCCCTTTCCAGGCCTCACCTCCAAGTATGTCTTCAATGTTTTTATCGGGCATATGGATTCCACTGTACACTTTCCTAGTAATATCCATGTCCCCTTACCTGACTGGTCTGTCTTAGACTTGCGCAAAAATAATTTTAATTTATCCTTTTCAAAAACTACATCCTCAAATAACAAACCACCCTCATTTCTTTTCGATCTAGGAACCAATTCTGATATTCGCAAGGCTGCAAAAAAAACAAACAGAAAATGCTGCTCTCAACAATTTAACTTCATATTCTGAAAAACATACTCTATCAGCATATTTACAAATATCTATTAGGTTATTCACAGAGATTGGGCCTTGATAATTTATCCTAGTTTGTTTCTTTTTGTATCCTTTTAAAGCTTGCTGTACCGAAAAGAAGGATAATATAGACTCAAAACCCTTCAGTTTCATAAAATACGATACTCCATATAAGGTTTTGTTAACATGTGACCAAGACCATTTCTTTTGAAGTAAAGATTCAAGGAAACACAATACCAATCTCTCTGAAATTGCCATCCGTCCATCATTGGTCTCATGTAAGAATGATAACCACAGTTACCAGGAGCTGCAATAGCTTTTCCATGTTGAGTACGCCAGGGAGTTACGAATATTCTCTTGGACTAAACTAAGTCCCATAGATGCCCGGGACATTTCATACCCACTTTGTTGGCCTCCGGCACCAGTTTGAAGAATTTGCTCATCTGTAAACGTGAGAGAGCGTCAGCAATAACATTTAGTTTACCTGGAATATAGCGAGCTTTTAACCAAATGTTATACAACAGGCACCTGGAAACTAAATATCGAATCATTGAAATAACTGGTTGTGATCTAGAATTTAAACAATTTATTGCGAATAATACTCCCTTATTATCCGTACTCAATAGGATTCTCCTGTTCTGAAACTTCCGTCCCCAAATCTCTACTGCCACTATGACTGGAAATATTTCCAACAATACAATGTTTTGTAACAGACCTTTTACTTTCCATTTTTCCGGCCATCTCTCCGCACACCACTCATTTCTCCAAATGGCCGAGAACCCGATAGAACCTGCTGCATCCGTGAACAAACAGAATTGTGAGTCTGTAATGAATTCTTCTTGGATCACTGTTCTACCATTGAATGTTTGCAAAAATTGTGTCCATATCAGCATATCCTCACGAATATCCTGAGTCAGCCTAATATGCGAAAATGGACTTTTCAATCCTGCCATTTTAAGATACATACGCCTTGAGTATATTCTCCCAATTGGCAGGATTCTAGTAGCAAAGGCCAGATTACCCAAAAGCTTCTGCAGTTCTTTCAGCAAAACCTTTTTCTTCCTAATCAATATTAAGATGAGATTGTAAATTTTATCCAACTTGTTCTTAGGTAATCTAAATTCCATGCTATTTGAGTCTATCAAAATTCCCAAAAATTCTAATTTTTGAGAAGGAGGTACAGTTTTTTCTTCAGCTAGTGGGATGTTGAACTGGGCACAAATATCTCTGAACGAGTTTAATAGCTGTAAACAGCCACTAGAATTTTTTGGGCCCAGAAATAAAAAATCGTCCAGATAATGCATTGTTTATTTGGAACCTGATTTTTCTTTCAAGACCCATTCCAGAAAGGTGGCGAATGTCTCAAAATATGCACACGATAATGAGCACCCCATAGGTAGAAACATGTCAAAATAAAATTTATCTTTAAACATGAAACCTAGCGAGTTGAAACAACTCGGGTGAATGGGTAACAACCTAAATGCTGACAAAATATCAGCTTTGCTCATCAGTGCTCCCTTGCCCAGTTCCCTTAACAAAACTATCGCCTGTTCGAATGAAGCATATTCCACCGAACAATCGTTCGGGTCTATCTGGTCATTAAGGGAACTGCCCAAGGGAAAAGATAAGTGATGGATTAGCCTAAATTTATTCAGCTCTTTCTTCGGCAGGATACCCAAAGGAGAAATTCTAAAGTTATTAAATGGTGGATTACAGAATGGGCCCGCTGCAATTTCTTTATTTATTTTGTCTTCTACTATATGCGGTAATTCCTCAATTGACTTTAAATTTCTCACCTTTATACAACCTTTTCCTTCAAAGATAGGTAGTCTAAAACCCTCTGCAAAACCCTCATAAAGTATGTTGGCCCTCTGTTGATCTGGGTATTTGCACAGCCATGTTTGCATTTCTTGCAGGTTCACCAGGAGTTTGCCCCTTAAGAAATGGCTCTTTTCCTGATTGCGTATTGGCTGCCATCTTTTTGAAACATTTAGACACGCTATGCGCTCCAGCGCAAAAAGCACACTCGTGTCTAAAACGGCAATTATGTAGCCACTTACAATTAGAATCATTAAATGCAAAGCATATACCTTTCTTATAACTTGTGACCTGATTTGCTCCCATACTCACTGGTCTGGCAATTTGTGGTCTCTGTGGGATTAATAGGTTAAGCCACAGACCCACATCTTTACAACCCCACTGTAACTCTTTATGCACAGACAACTTTTGCCGGAAAGATTCATCGTATGAAAACCAACCAACACCTCCAAAATTCTTGTATGCCTCAAGAATGATTTCCACATGATGGAAAAGGCCCACTGCTTTACTAGGCTGTTTTTCACACAATACACCTGCAAATATGCAGAAAGCCTGCAGCCAGTTACTAAAAGTTTTAGCAACCGGTCTTCGCCTATCCTCATCATTTTTCTCCGGCTTTAGGAATTCCTTGCTAGATGGAAGTAGGGATAAGATATCCACGAATTCCCCATTCCAAATCTTTTCTTTAATACCTGCACCCAGGTGAAAGCCCAGAGGAGAAGGTGAACAGGGCATACTTTCCTTCAACACAATTTCAGGTACTTTCTCTCTGAAACCTGTTGATCTCTCTGGCACCAATTTCCCCTCCTCAGGGTTTTGCCACACTGAAGATACATTCCCAGGTTGTACTTTACTGTGTAGACTATTTAAGGAATTGACTATAAGATTTAAGGACTGGTTCAAGTTTTCAAATATAGCCACATTTAACTCACCCGGCCCGGCAGTACCCTGTTCTTCCAAAACCTGCATTTCTTCTGCCGGCCAATACAAAGGGCTGTCTTCTCTATCGCTCCTCCGGCAGCTGCCACTGAGGCCAGCAGTGGACCTCCCTCCGACAGCTCCGGCCTCTGTTACTTCATGTTGCCACGACGCTGCACCCGCCTCTTCTTCTCTCGCTGCTTCTTGACTTCCCCGCCTTCTACCAGCCTTCCGTTCTTCCACCAGTGGGCTGTATTGTCTTCTTGGCGTCCTTCTTCTCTTCAGCCGCTCTTCGGTAGTTGCGGCACTGTCTTGTTGTTCCAGTCCCGGTCCTGTAGTATTCTGGTCCGTCATGTTTTCTCCTGCAGCCGCCTCCTTTTTGCCCCGCCGTCCTCCGCTCAGCCTGCCTCTCTTCCCGCCTCTTCTTCCGTCACCGCTGGCTTCTCCCTCCGCCGTCCTCTTCTTTTCTTCAGGCAAGTCTCTTCTTTGCGGCCGTCCTTCTTCCGTCTCTTCTTCTGCCGTCAGCTCCAAGCAGCGCCGCAGCCACTTCTCTCCTCCCTCAGCTTCAGCCTTCTCCAGCAGCTGGCGAAGTAGTGTCTTCATCCTGAAGCTCCGCTCCGGCTGATCTTCTGAGGCGACTGACTCCACGCCCTCACTCCTACTCCTATATATAGCCTGCCTCGGTTCCAGAAACTTCGGTCACCTGACCTTCCGCAGGCAGCTATTTTAGCCAATCAGAATCCTCCAACCTCCGTATCTCCCGCCTAGACGCTCTATACAGGGGGGAGCTAGAAACTGCCTATCTGCAGCCCTCCCATGAGGAAAAAGTAGGAAAATGGGGTCCCTTGAAACCCCTTTCCCTTTTTCCATTCATTCCAGGCATGTGGGCAAATGCCGACCATATGGTTGTGATCTTGCCTTAGCCTGGACCGGCTCTGTGACGTCAGCCGACAGCAGGCTTCAGCCCGATGTCTGCTGAAAACGGGTCACAGGAGAGCAGAATGAACTGCACTCCTGTAATCCACAGCTCTGCCTGTACTTCTCCTTTAAATGGCATTGTATGTCTATAGTATACTAATTTTAAAACTCAACTCCATCTTTTGACATGCTTTACTTAGTTTGTTTGGGCAAGCTTGGTCTAAACAAACTGTGTCCCTGATGAACATGTGAGGCTGCTGGATGTGTGGTATAAACTGTATGTAGATTCGGCTACATACAACATACTGCACTGTGTCCTGGGTTTAAGCCAAGACTACCAGTCCCATACCCAGAACACAAGTCAGAGAGGGGGGCTGATAATGTCACAACCCCTGACCCATCCTGGAAGATTTGTATTCATTGATAGAATACACAGCTTTCTCTTAATGGCTGAGCGCTGTTTTGAAGGACTCTACTGTGTTCCGTGTATGATACTGGAAGTCTCGACTCGAACCTGCAACACATTGCGGTATGCTGTATCTTGCCACAGCTACATACGGAATACACTGCCCATCCAGCGGCCTTAAATGTTAGTGAGGGACATACACTATATTGTCAAAAGTGTTGGAACATCTGTCTTTACACGCACATGAACTTTAATGGTATCCCAGTCGTAGTTGGTAGAGTTCAATATTTAGTTTGCCCATCCTGTGCAGCTATAACAGCTTTAACTCCTCTGGGAAGGCTGTCCACAAGGTTTAGGAATGTGTCTATGGGAATGTTTGATCATTCTTCCAGAAGCGCATTTTCTGAGGTCAGGCACTGTTGGGCAAGGCCTGGCTTGCAGTCTCCGCTCTAATTTATCCAAAAGGTGTTTTGTCGGGTTGAGGTCAGGACTCTGTAAAGACATGGATGAGTGAGTTTGGGGTGGAGGAACTTGACTGGCCTGCACAGAGTCCTGACTGCAACTCAATAGAACACCTTTGGGATTATTAGAGCACAGACTGTGAGCCAGGCCTACTCGTCCAACATCAGTGCCTGACCTCACAAATGCGCTTCTGGAAGAATGGTCAAAAATTCCCATAGACACTCCTAAACCTTGTGGACAGCCTTCCCAGAAGAGTTAAAGCTGTTATAGCTGCAAAGGGTGGGGCAGCTCAAAATTAAACCCTACGGACTAAGACTGGGATGCCATTAAAGTTCATGTGCGTGTGAAGGCAGGCGTCACAATACTTTTGACAATATAGTGTAGTTTGTTTGGGCCAAGCTGAATTATGTAAAGTATGTCAAAAATGGAGTTAAGATTTAATGCTCCTGGTTCCCCCCTCCCCCCAACCTTTTTCTGACGGCAGTGAATGGTGCGCAAAAGTCAAGGCATAACATGCTTATAATGACTATACTTAAAGTGATTTTAAAGTCTTGTTTTTTTCTATTAAAATAACAAACATGTTATACTTACCTCCTCTGTGTAGTGGTTTTGCACAGAGCAGCCCGGTCCTCCTCTTCTCGGGTCCCTGGTCCCTCCCTCCTGTCGAGTGCCGCCAGAGCAAGCAGCTTGCTGCAGGGACACCCAAGCTAGGCTCCGCACATCCATTCGGACACGAAGTTGATGTTATGCCGCGCCCCCTCTCTCTCCTGATTGGCTAACTGAGTTTGATTGACAGCAGTTGGAGCCAATGGTGGCACTGCTGTGTCTCAGTTAATCAGGAGAGAGAGTCCTGGACAGCTGAGGCACTCGTGGACATCACTGGATAGAGGGGGCTGCTGCACACAGAAGGTTTTTTATCTTAATGCATAGAATGCATTGGGATAAAAAAAAACTTCCGACTTTATAACTCCTTTAACATAATGGTTATGCATCTTTGTCTAAATGTATACAAAAAGATAGTATCTTCGATCTCGTGAGCTTCATGTTAGTAATAGTAATTACATTTTTATACACCGCATAAAATTGCTGCCATCGTTTCCAATAGAATGATTTAGAGGTATTTCATTAATAGCATTAAGGTGTTTGGGGTCCAGCACATGTTGATACTCTTGTTGTGCAACAATTTTTATAAATACTAATGATGATAACTCACCTATAATTTCATGTTACATATTTTGTTGGGCCCATATTGGAGGCTTTCATGTTATGAATTTTATCTGATAAAATCAGAAATATTTAAACAGTCTGTGGATATTCAATTTGAAATCTTGAAATCGCATTTGAATCAAATCAAAAACTAAAAAAAACCCCAAAAAAACAAATTACAGAAACGAATAATTCTAACATAGGAAATGTACTTAAATGACGTTTTTAACTTATTGAATCCATCCAAAATGAATTGAAACAAATGTTTTCATTTTGCACATGTCTAACTTTCAGCCTCTCCTGAAAGCAGATACACGATTACACATAGAGACAGAGAAGGGAATAGTGAAAATAAAATGACAACCTACGGCTTAGAAAAAAAAAAAAAAAAATCCTCCATGAATGGTGCAAAGGTTTTGGTTTTAAACTCTCATCACTACCCACACCTACAATTAAATACATTAGTAACTGTATAAAAAAAAAAAATAAAATCCAGCTTGTTCAGCACCTTGGACACAAAGAACTATTGATGCAAAAAGTTTCCATCTGTTAAACAACTCCCACAGATGCTACATCACTCGTTATTTTTTTATTTATCTTATTTATTGCTGTCTTTCACAGATATCTGACTACTTCTGAGTGGTATGAACGTTTTGTTTATGTGAGAACCCATGGTTATGTTAGTAAAATCAGTAAAAAGCACCTTCTCTCGTTCTCAGCCTCCTCCAAATCTTTTTTTTTTTTTTTTTTTTTGTTACTGCTGCGATCCAAATTCCTCGTAGAGGATGGCATTTGTTTTCCATGGTCTCACTGTATGTAGGAATATTTCCTCCCGTTCTTGCTCACTATCAGTATAGACTATGGACTGTGTACTTTGCATGGAGCAGTATACATGACTGCATCTAATGTCCACTGCTCTTTACAAACAAATGGAAGTGAAGGAAAATGGAGAGGTTTGGGAGCTCACAGAGAATGTTATAAGGAGGGTGAAAAAACACTAAAAGGATTTATTGAAAAACAGATTACAGTGCCATTTAGTAGTGGGTATTGTTTAATGCCACTTTAAAGGACTGTGTATATTAGGCAACTGCCATAAAAAATAAATAAATAAAAATATACTGGGATTGATTTACTAAAGCTGGAGAGTGCAAGATCTTGTGCAGCTCTGCATAGATCCCTTTTAGTCCCGGTTCACACTAGGGCGACCTGTGAGGCGACCTGGTCGCCTCACAGGTCGCCTCCCATAGGGAAGCTGCGGACCCGTTCTAATAGGAGCGACATAAGTCGCTCCGACCTAGAAAAAGGGTCCGGAGCTTCTTTGGGGCGACCAGGAGGCGACCGCCATAGACTTCAATGTTATGAAGTCCATGGCGGCCGCTCCGAGGTCGCGGCGTGCTGCTCGCACCCCGACCTCGGAGGTCGCGGTGCGAAGTAGCGTCGCGGTAGTGTAAAGGGGGGCTTAGTAAATCAACCCCGCTGTGTTCATGTTATGTAATTTTACAGTGCACAGAGCAGACAAAGTGCCAGTATTTTGGAAACTGCTGTAGGGAAAGAAAAAGGAAATCTGACAAACTGCACTGGGAGAGATTAGTGTCTGCTAGGAAATGTTCCTTTGTTTCTGATTTCTAGATCATTTTGGGCAATTAAAACTTTTGGTGCACGTTTAGGTTTTTCATAGCAAACCGTAACCTGGAATGGAGGAGCCCAACCAGGGGCAGTGACTCAGTCCGAGGCTGCATTGGAACGCACATTGGTCTGATGAAGGAGCACTACTGTGCATGCTCCGAAACGCGTTACCGCCCCCTGACGCCATCACGCTTCATGCGGTCCACGAGCGAGGCGATCAAAGCCTCGAGCTGAGTCACTGTCCCTGGTTAGGCTCTTCCATTCCATCATCTTTCTGCTGCTGGGCGGCTTAGGAGGATCGAGCCGCAGGGTCAGGATGGGACTCTGAGCAATGACGCTTTTGTCCATCCATCCTGTAAGTGTTTTATCTTTGTATGCGAAATAAAAGTATTATCAGCTGCACTTAGAGGCACCTTCTTCTTTTCCTTACAGTTGGAGTTGCTTCTACCAATCCAGAAGAGCTGCCCTCTGTGTCAGCGGGGTATCCCCGCACAATTATGAAAGTCCATTCACCTCTTTTCCCCCCCTTTTTCCACCAATATTGAGGATTGATTTTCCAAACAGAAGCACCCTTTGTCCCATGTACTCTGGGCTGAAGTTGCATGATGACATCATCACTTACAATGCAAGGCCAAGCATTGTTTGTGTGAACGGTGAGCGACTGCCCACAAGCCAAAGTGGAGTACTAGAGCTTGCCAGTGCAAGGGTGGTAAGGAAAGTTTTATACCTTTTTTCTCAACCTGTAGAGCTAACGGGCTTTTAAACTTTACAGTGCAGGGTGCAAGTGGGCTTTTGTTTCCAGGGGTAATAATTTGGGGTTTTCATTTATTTGGGGTGTTTATTGTTGCTAGGGCTTTTTTTAGGGTAAGCTGCATGCAAATTTATTTTGGGGTTTCTTGATTTTTTAGCACACAGCTGTGTTGTTCAAAAGAAAAGCAAAACTAACTACAAGAACAGCATGCACCTAAGTCATATAAGTTATATGTAAGATTCTGGTACCTCTGGTCCCCTTAATATCCATTTCCTTTCAATATGCGTCCCACCTTTCTAATTAGGTGGTACGCATACACCTTTAAGACGGATGACGTCATCGCCGAGCGCCGCTCTGAGCGGCTATTTCAACCGCCGGCGTTCTCTCTCACGTTGTTCGTTCAATGTGCCTGTGCTTATGTGCTTATGTGCCTGTGTGTCTACATGCTTACAAGCTTGTCTCACTGCCGGAACCTCCAGCTATTTGCTTTTACCTGGAACAGACCGGAACCTCGCTACTGATCCCTGTATCTCGCTACCGGATCACTCCCTCACTACTGGACCCCTCTACTACTAACCTTACTAGTGATAAGTACCCCACAGGGGAATCCTCCATAACCTAACTTACACTACCTACCTCTGCACAATAAGGACTGTTACTATCTATGCATACTAATTCTATCATCTGCACTGTTACATAGATTGCTAGCTCTTGAGTCTACTACCATCTATCCTTGCACTGGGTTAGCCTATCCTGTATTTGTCATTTGCTGTCCTTACCACCTGTTACCATACTCGATTACTAACCTATCTGCATTCTACCTAAATACCATCTAATACTCTCTTGAACATTTCTATCAAGTGCTTACCATCTCTGTCACTGTTCACACCTGTCCCTTCAGCACATCACCTTCATACTATCATATACATCCTATCACTCCAGGAACATCTTATTGAGTGTGTGTGTATCTGTATGCTGAAGCTGACGGGCCCACAGTGATGAGTCTGGAGAGTTGGATCTGGTTATTCAACACATCTCTACATGACTACTGAGTGGAGATTCTGCAGCTGCAAATCCAGCCTACTACAAAAACGCAGGAGCGTTACAGATTGAACGAACCTAAAAAATGGATTCAGCAGAATTACCCACTCAAGTGACACAATTAACACAACAAGTAAATGCATTAATACTTGCTCTTACTGAAGTAAAAGAAGAAAATCAAACTCTGACACAGCAGGTAACCCGTCTTTCACGGCTTACTGCTGCTCAGCCCCCTGAACCTAAAATAAACCCTCCTCTAGTGTTTACAGGTGATCGGAAAAAATGTAGTGAATTCAAAAACGCATGTCAATTGCTTTTTTTGTTAAAACCTCGTACATACCCTACTGATCAAATTAAAGTCTGTACCGTTATTTCATACTTAACGGGTGATCCACGGGCCTGGGCAGACTCTCTCCTTGAGAAAAATGATCAGCTTCTGAACTCCTATTCTTTATTCCTAGCGGAACTCGCTAGCTTATATGAAGACCCCAATAGGCAGAGTACTGCTGATATTCAATTGAGGGCTTTAAAACAAGGTAGGAGACCTGTAGAAGACTTTGTAGCAGAGTTCAAAAGATGGACCCTTGATTCAGGGTGGAATGATACATCTCTGCGAACTCAATTCAGACTCGGGTTATCAGAAGCTGTTAAAGACGAGCTCGCCCGAGCGGATTTACCTGGCACCTTGGATGCCTTAATACAACTCAGTATCAACATCGACAGGCGACTGCGAGAAAGAAAGGCTGAGAAAATGGGAATGCCATTGTCTAGTCCTTCTCGGATTTCAGCCGTTGACCCTACTCCCATGGAGGTAGGAACCATACGCCCACCTTTATCAACTACTGAACGAGCCAGAAGAAGATCCAGAAACCTCTGCATGTACTGCGCATCCCCGGATCATTTGATAAGCGTCTGTCCCCTTGTCCGCAAAAAAGAGGGTGAGTGTTCACATGTCTTGCTAGGAGGATTAACGACTTCCTTTTCTAACCCCTATCTCTTTGTTCATCTAACATTACAGTGGGACCAGACTAGGATTACCACCAAGGCTATGATCGACACAGGATCTTGTGGGAACTATATCGATACACGTTTTGTTACCTTAAATAAAATACCTATTATTTCAAAACCTAAACCTGTTTCTGTTAGTTTCATTACCGTCAGCCGCTATCTTCTGGTCCAATCACCAACCAGACACAAGCACTCCTTGTCACTGCTAACGAGTCTCATATGGAGACCACCACTTTTGATATACTACCTTCACCCCATTATCCCATTATTTTGGGACTTCCTTGGTTACACACACATCAACCAATCATAGATTGGAACCGACGGACTTTAACTTTCCCTTCTCACTATTGCGAGATTACGTGTAACCTCCCATCTTCTGGAAAGATCCTGTCTGTGGTGTCAGATGAGATTGCACCATTATGCTATCAGGATCTGTCCGAAGTATTCCTTGAGAAAAATGCTCAAGTGTTGCCTCCCCATAGGGATTATGATTGCACTATCGATCTACTCCCTAACAGCAAATTGCCTTTCGGTCATGTTTATCCTCTTTCACAGGATGAACTTTCTCATCTCAAGGAATACTTAGATGAGAATTTGAAAAAAGGGTTCATTAGACCCTCTACTTCTTCCACAGCTGCAGGACTTTTCTTTGTCCGCAATAAGGATTCAAGTCTTAGGCCTATTATCGATTATAGGCAATTAAATCGCTATCCTTTACCGCTCATCCCTGAACTCATCGAACAAGTGCGTGGGGCTACTTACTTCTCTAAATTGGACCTAAAAGGGGCATACAACCTAATCCGAATCCGTGACGGAGATGAGTGGAAAACAGCATTCAGAACCAGATACGGATTATTCAAATATCTTGTGATGCCATTCGGGTTGTGTAATGCTCCCGCAGCTTTCCAGAGGTTCATAAGCGACATCTTTAGAGACTTACTTGATGTCTGTGTTGTAGTATATCTGTACGATATACTTATCTATTCTCGATCTCTGTCTGAACATATAAAACATGTAAGACTTGTGTTATCCAGATTACTCGCACACAATCTATACGTGAAATTAAAAAAATGCCTATTTCATAAAGAAGAAATATTATTCCTAGGATACATCATGTCCAAAACCAGAATTAAGATGGATATGAGCAAGATATCCTGTATTCTGGACTGGCCTATACCAACAACTCGTAAGGCATTACAGCGATTCCTTGGATTTTCAAACTTCTATAGGAAGTTCATCAAGAACTTTTCTGCTATTGTGAGACCTCTCACACAACTGACAAGTATAAAGAAACCATTCAAATGGTCAGAAGAAGCAAATCGAGCTTTCTGCTTGTTAAAATCAAGCTTTACTTCTGCTCCCATACTACGCCATCCAGACCCATCCCTCCAATATATTCTAGAGGTAGATGCGTCAAATATGGCAGTAGGAGCAGTTCTCTCCCAACGACCAACAAATACTTCACCACTCCACCCAGTTGCTTTCTTCTCAAAATCACTAAGCAGCCCAGAGGTGAATTACCCAGTGGGTGAAAAGGAGTTGCTTGCCATAAAACTGGCACTGGAGAATTGGCGACATCTACTTGAAGGTACCCAGTTACCAATACTCATATATACAGATCACAAAAACCTTCAATACCTCCAGACTAACAAAACTCTCTCCCACCGGCAGGTACGATGGTCATTATTCTTCCTAAGATTCAACTTCCTAGTGACCTACACGCCTGCAGACAAAAATAAAAAAGCGGATGCGCTATCACGATTAACCGAAGACAACTGCGCCGAAATCCCTTCTATTCCTATAATACCCTATGAACGTATTATTGGGGTGGTTCGTTCCCTGAAGGAAGAGATTTTGCACAGTATAGGATTGGATTCACCTCCACCACAACTAAGTACTGATGCAGAAGGCTTCCTCTATTACAACGACAAACTCTACATACCCCCTACTATGCGCACCAAGATCTTGGAGTTATCACATGATGTGCCCATGGCAGGACATATGGGTATGACGAAAACCCTTAATTTGCTTACCAGGCAGTTTTGGTGGCCTGATATGAAGACGTCTGTACAAAAATTCGTTTCTTCATGTGACATCTGTGCAAGGTCCAAAATTGACACTACAAAACCATCTGGTCTACTCTGCAGTCTACCAATACCCCAGGTTCCATGGGAAGTTGTGTCCTTAGACTTTATAGTAGAACTACCACCATCTAAAGGATTTAATACCATTCTAGTGTCAGTGGACCACCTGACAAAGATGGCACATTTCATCGCTATCCGTAGACTACCTTCATCTAAACAAACAGCAGAACTACTGATGAAACATGTGTTCAAGTTACATGGAATTCCAAAGACTCTTTTATCCGACCGTGGTTCTCAGTTCATCTCCAAATTTTGGCAAGCTCTTTGTCAAATATTACGAATTGAGCGAAAGCTCACTTCACCCTACCACCCTCAGACTGAAAGAGTCAACCAGTGTATAGAACAATATCTGCGTTGCTACACATCATACCTACAGGATGATTGGGTGGACCTTCTCCCTCTGGCGGAATTTGCTTATAACAACGCAACCCGCAGTACTACTAAGCAAAGTCCGTTCTACTTGAACTATGGGTTTCATCCCACACTTCTTCCACCACGCATCCTACCATCAAGTAACCCAGTAGCCTCGGACTATCTTACTCAAATAAAAGACTCTCTGGGTTTACTTAATACCACTATCTCACACGCTCATAGTCAACAAAAAAGGTACTACGACCTTCGTAGAAGACCTTCTCCTCAGTATGCTATTGGGGACCTCGTTTGGCTATCGACAAAAAATTTAAGGTTAAAGATCCCTAGCAAAAAGCTTGGACCTTTATTTCTGGGACCCTTCCCAATTAAGAAACTTATTGGGAAAGCTGCAGTACAGCTCACCTTACCGGCAGATCTCAAGATCCATCCCATCTTCCATGTGTCGCTACTGAAACCCCATGTTCCTAACCAAGGAATAAGGCCTACCATCTTGCCTCCACCTCCAGTACAAGTTGAAGGCAGAGAAGAATATGAGATTAAGGAGATTTTGGATTCTCGTATCCACAGAGGAAGATTCCAGTATCTCATAAGATGGAAGAACTATGGACCCCAAGACGACACCTGGTTGGATACCTCTGATGTTCACGCACCTAGGCTTATACGAAGGTTTCACTCGAAATACCCAGAGAAACCAGTGCTATAGGCCTTCCGGAGCCGGCCTTAAGGGGGGGGGGGTACTGTAAGATTCTGGTACCTCTAGTACCCTTAATTACCATTTCCTTTCAATATGCGTCCCACCTTTCTAATTAGGTGGTACGCATACACCTTTAAGACGGATGACGTCATCGCCGAGCGCCGCTCTGAGCGGCTATTTCAACCGCCGGCGTTCTCTCTCACGTTGTTCGTTCAATGTGCCTGTGCTTATGTGCTTATGTGCCTGTGTGTCTACATGCTTACAAGCTTGTCTCGCTGCCGGAACCTCCAGCTATTTGCTTTTACCTGGAACAGACCGGAACCTCGCTACTGATCCCTGTATCTCGCTACCGGATCACTCCCTCACTACTGGACCCTCTACTACTAACCTTACTAGTGATAAGTACCCCACAGGGGAATCCTCCATAACCTAACTTACACTACCTACCTCTGCACATTAAGGACTGTTACTATCTATGCATACTAATTCTATCATCTGCACTGTTACATAGATTGCTAGCTCTTGAGTCTACTACCATCTATCCTTGCACTGGGTTAGCCTATCCTGTATTTGTCATCTGCTGTCCTTACCACCTGTTACCATACTCGATTACTAACCTATCTGCATTCTACCTAAATACCATCTAATACTCTCCTGAACATTTCTATCAAGTGCTTACCATCTCTGTCACTGTTCACACCTGTCCCTTCAGCACATCACCTTCATACTATCATATACATCCTATCACTCCAGGAACATCTTATTGAGTGTGTGTGTATCTGTATGCTGAAGCTGATGGGCCCACAGTGATGAGTCTGGAGAGTTGGATCTGGTTATTCAACACATCTCTACATGACTACTGAGTGGAGATTCTGCAGCTGCAAATCCAGCCTACTACAAAAACGCAGGAGCGTTACATTATATCAGTTACCATTATCACTCTCCCTATGCCCACATAATAAATCAAAGTTAGGCAAATACTGTTATGCTTTTTATCCCTGATTAAAACTATCCTGCTACTGTCCAATTTTACACTGCTATATTCTTTTGCAATATCCAAATTCTTGTAGTAAAACTCCAGCCTGTGATATTTATCTCTAGTAAGTTTGGGCCTGGCCTTGCTCATTAAAATTGTTCTCCTGCTGGCCTTATCATCCGCAGTATCCTAATTATTATTTTTTTTTTTTAACTCTTCTCATTGCAAACATGCAAGTACAAATTAAAAAGCAAATAACACTTTTAGTGTCAAGTACATGAGGCATAAGCATTACAGAGAAAGCGAATAATTAAACGAAAGAAAAAAAAAAATGATGTCTCAAAACCTCAGAGTTTCAACTATCGTAATTGATTTAGGTGTACCTGTTCCCTAGGACAACAGTTGTTACATGTCTCACTGTATCAAGGTGGATTGCAGATTGCTCTAATTTCCCCCGGTCATGTCTAGTTGGTATAGTATAGGGCATTATACGGTCAAGGTAGAAGAGCACCAGCTATCCCATATTTTATTGTATTTTTTTGTGCAACCCCTATGTTCGTACAATATTTTCTCATGTGGCAGAAGCTGGTTTACAGCTTGAGTCCAGCTCTGCACAGTGGGAGGAGTGTATTGAATCCACTTGAGAGTGATGGATTTCCTTGCCATAAAAAGTGCTTCCCAGAGCAATAATCCTTCTATATCTGGGCCAGAGTTCTTCATCCAGGAGGCAGACCTCTGGGGTCAAAGGCACCGGTGCAGACAGTACTGAGGATAATACGTCTATTACCTTTTGCCAGAACTTAATTTTTACTGGGCATTGCCAGATAGCATGGGCAAAGTCCGCTCTAGGAGCAGCACATCGCAAACAGTTGGAAGAGGACACACGGTGCATGGCAAACAGCCTGGTTGGGGTTAGATAACACTAGCGTATCATATATAGCTGAATAAATTTGTTGTTAACTGCTGGTGATACATACAGGCGGGAAGAACATGCTTCCTCCCAGATCTCATCTGACATGTTGGGGATAATTGTTTGCTGTTTAGTGCAAATATCCAACTGGTTAGTATTCAAGGTAGCTTTAAATAAATGGGAGTATATGTCTGATATTAATCCCTTGGGACCCTGAGACCTCAATATTCCTATCATCGGGTAATTGGAAAAACTGCCACTCGAGCTGCGGAACTGTGCGTTGAGCACATGGCGCAATTGTAGGTATCTGTAAAATGATGTATGTGCCTGTAGCATCCTCCTAGTTAGGTGCTAGGTAAATGCATCTATGCTCCTTCTGCTTATCAGGGGAGCCTGATCTATTAGGTTGCCTGTCACATGTTTCCAGGTGTGATTCACTTGGTCTGAGGGAGTGTCCCCACTGTATCCAATGATGGAGCTTGTTGGACAGTGGAGGAAACCCAGCCAGTGACACATCAACTTTTATGGGAGTCAAAGTGGGAGGGCATTCTTGCAATCCATTCTGGGATTGCTCATAAAAGTGGAGGGGGCATGTGAGAAGGTGTCTTTGGCAGGAAGCAGAGTCCCAGGAGGAGGTGGAAGGCTGTCTCTCCTCCTGCAGAGTGTGAGGAAGGTGGTCTTAGGCGGTTGGCCTAGTGAACCAGGTGTGGAGCTAAGCTGCAGAGGATCTGGTGTAACTGACGGTGGAGCTGCTGGCAGAGTCTCTTTGGAAAAACAGTGTCCGTGAGTACTGAGGGACCTGCCAAAGGGTCTGGCCCAGGAAGGGCGACCACTCCAGTGAAGCCAGGGGATCAAGGAGCTAGCTCACATGGAGAGTATTACAGTAAAGGGGGTGCCATGTAGAAAGCCCTGGAGAATAGGAACAAAGGGGGTGTCAGGAAGGGCCCTGAATAGTGATCTGCAGTACAGTACAGCTTATCTAAAGCGGTTCATTAATTACTACTTCATTGCTAGTGTCCCAGCAAATTATGCATAGTGTTTTCATGTTAGAGTATACCATTCATTCCCTTCTCCTATCCAAGTTCTCAATAAAACCACAAAAAACAAAATTCCTAGACTGTTTCTTGACTGAGCCAGGCACTTTGAAGTTGTTGAACTATTGTACGGTTGCTATGGGTAACTCAGGGGTACCCGTCACCAGCAGCTCCCAAGGGAGTAGTGCTACATGCCAAATCATATTTACTTTGTAGTTTTGGGAATCAGCATATGACATTGTTGTTAATTACGTCATCTAGGGTGCGAGTGCCCTTGTGTTCCCAAAATCTATAGTCTTCATATTGTATCAAGTGGGGGAACATAGGATTTCTCCATAATGGAAGGTCTAAGTTAATGTCTGTGTAACCATCTATACCTTGGTATTCCCTCCAATATGGGTATGTTCCTGCCATGTAGGGGTATTGAAGGAGCCTCCAAAGCTATTAACAGATTGTCTAATCTCAGTGCATGTGTCAAATGAGATTCCACCACAAGAGGTGTAGTGGGCACCACCCATTCAGTCAGATGTTTAAGTTGACCATGCCAGCGTCCGCCCTCTGTCTCTGCAGTGTAGAGTACAGTCTGAATCTGCATCTACCTTTACCCCATATAAAGGTGGTAAGCAGGGTGTCTAGGGTTTTAAAAGTAGACTTTGGAATGGGGACATGCATATGAGACGTAATGTATAGACATTTAGGCATGAGAATCATCTTAATTAAGTTAATTCTACCAGCCATTGACAACAATAATTTAGCCCATATATTAAGTTTGGTTCTGATAGTATGCATGAGTGGATCCAGGTTAGCCTGCAGAGCTTCCGAAGATGTTGCCGTAATGACAATTCCCAGACATTTAAAGGATGTGACCACTCTAAGTGGACCCGAATGTTCCCCCGAGGAGGGTGTGCGCGGCCGAAGAGGTATAAGGGCTGATGTTTGCCAGTTGATCTTGAGGCCCGAATAGGTATCAAAGGTTTCTATTATACACATAACTGTTTGCAAAGAGGTTTGAGTGTCATTAAGAAATAGAATTAGGTCATCTGTGTATAGGCCAACAACATATGTTCTAACAGCTAGGGTAATACCAGCGAGAGAGGAGGACTGTTGCAGTCTCAGAGCCAGGGCCTCAATAGCCACCCTAACGAGGAAAGCGGGGATAAAGAGCAGCCCTGACGTGTGCCCCTATGGAGTTGTATGGGGTTGGACAGAAAATAGGGTTACCACCTGTCTGGATTTCACGGACAGGAGAGGATCGGACAGGTCAGCGGACATATCATCGCTGACATCCGCTGCCCCATAGGGGTGAAAGAAGCGTCCCATTAGGTCCGCCTGAAATACCGACAGACTGGCCTGATCGGAAATCACATGTAAAAGGGGCCTATGGGAGGGAAGCTGAGGAACTTTTTTTCTATGGGTGTGTCCAGGAACCCAGGAATTTGTGGAAAAAGGAATTAAGGGGGCCAATGCCTGCATCTGGGTATGGTGAGTAAATAAGCACTCCACCAAATATGTAAATGCTGATTTCCCCTGGGATGTGAATGGAGTGATCGAAAACTTGCTGAGATATTCAATGCAAGCATTCAGTGCAAGTATGAACAAGTTAATATATGCGACCTGGTATGTCAGTTTATATAAACTTTTGCTTACTGGCAGCTGTCATATTAATAAAGGAAATCATAATAAATAATTGAAATGCTGTCTAATTAAAACAATGATTGGTGTATTCATAAAAATATGCTAAAAAGTAAATTTGAATTAGTAATTACTTGGTCAAACATTATTTCCAAAGTAAACATCACTGCTTTGCTAAGCAAAAAAGGGTTCCGCACAATTCACTGCGTATTGCAGGGAGCTATACATGAATCATTGCTGCAGGATTTATTAAATTCTTCTGCTTTACGTTGTGTACACATAGGTGAAAGAGCTTTTACAAAGGCTTTTACTTTATTTTCTTTCCCAAGCAGCAATTTGGACGGTCTTTCTGTCTTTTTTGCTCATTTTAGTACTTACATCCACAAAGTAACCATTCTGCCTGTAAACATGTCTGAAGGGAAACTAACATTTCTCTAAGGCCTCTTTCACACTTGTGCGACTTGAAAGTCGTGCGATTTTACCGTGATTTTGTTGCCGTGATTTTGACGTGATTTTCATGCGATTTTGACTGGGCTTGACGCAATGTCTATGTCTTTGGACCTCAAAACGCATTAAAATCGGGCCAAAGTAGTGCAGGAACTACTTTGAAGTTGCTGCAACATTAAGTTGTGCATGTATGAATGGTTATCATTGGAAAACATGGCAAATGACATGTCGTGCAACTCTGATGTCCAAAGCTGCATGACAAGTTGCACAAGTGTGAAAGGGGCCTAAATACACATTATGAGTTCAGTTTAGAACAAGGCGACAGGTTCCCTTGATAACACTTTTCACCTTCTACTTTTACTTACTTTCACTGTACCCTCTCATTGTTTTGTTTCACTGCTGGGGCTTCAGTGTACCCCCTCTTTGTTCTAGTACGTTGCTGGGGGGTCCTGAATTACCCCATACTTCAAGCAGTGTTAATTTCGTCGACTAAAACGTTTTCGTCGACTAAGTCAACACAATTTTAGTCGACTAAAATACGACTAAAACTAAAACAATTCAGATGACTAAAATACGACTAAAACTAAAATTGCATTTTAGTCTTAAGACTAAAATACGACTAAAACTAAAATGGCATTTTAGTCAAAAGACTATAACTAAAACTAAATCGAAATTTGCTGCCAAAATTAACACTGGTGCATGCTGAAAGCTTAATACCACCATAAATAATAACATATTAGATTTTTCACTCCAGGACAAGCAGTAGTATATAATGAGTTTGGAAATTGTAGAGAAATGCTTAAATAATGCATTACAAATTACAATTGAACTACACCCATTGGATTATAGATGACTAAAATGAGTTTTAGTCGACTAAAATGTAGGACGTTTTAGTCGACTAAAATGTACTGGAGTTTTAGTCGACTAAAATGTACTGGAGTTTTAGTCGACTAAATACGACTAAAACTAAAACACTTGCAGAAGACTAAAATGGGACTAAAACTAAAATGCCATTTTAGTCCTAAGACTAAGACTAAAACTAAATTGAAATTTGCTGCCAAAATTAACACTGACTTCAAGTTATGGAATAGCATGTGACCTTATTTAATGTGGCAGGTGCAGTCTACTTTCTCCACTGCAGGTGGCGCTCGCAGTTGGAAAGAAAGTCAAGAGGAACATGGTTCCTTTATGGCTTTCTTGGTCACTGGGGAAGCTATCCAATTGGATGCTGCAGCCCCATGTGACTCTAGCAGCCATCTTGGATCAGGCAGAGCCTTTTTTTCCAGGCTTGGTACGCAATTATGAGTGGGTAGAGTAGGGGCAGGTACCCCATTTGTCAGGGACAAAACTAGTGGCAAGGAAAGGTTCCCGATGAGGAGGAAAAGCATATGATTTGCAATTTCTCTGAACATCTTCCCACTTGGGCACAAGACAGCCAGGCCTCATTCTGCCCCTCCTAACAGGCTGAAGCCCTCTCTCTACACGCTGTTGGGACTCGCGAGTGTTCCTAGTCGGGCTGTCTTCCCACCAGGTTTATTGTGAACTGTCTTTGCATTACTTCAATAAAAGTTCTTTACATTACACCTGGACTGTGAATGTTATTGCCGCTGCACCACGCTGCACCCCACCTCTAAGCAGCTGAGTAACTAGTCACCAGTCACATGGGGCGGTGGAAGATTGTTGGCCTTGCGTAATCTCTGACACTTAATTCACACAGGGCTTTAATCATAGGGCACTGGCTGGTGAACAGGGAGATAAGGAGATATAAGTAATGGCAGGAGCGAGTTATGGGCTATCAAGAGAAATTTCAACTGCAAGCATATATCTAATACATCCTGTAAAACGACTACAACTTCCCTTCCTTGTGTTATAGCAATAATAAAGAACAGACAATATAATGTAAAATTTCCCATTAAATATCATTGCCCTTGAATAAAATCTAATAATATGGTTGACATCTACATTTACAACAGTGCCATAAACCACTAACATTCTACATATTTTTCCCCATTCTTTGTTGCAATTCAATGCTACAGATCTCATGGAAGTGAGGTATAGAGGTAGAAGGTAATGGATCCAAATGCATATTGATCACAAAGTAAAGATATAAATCTTATTGAAGTGTACAAGGGTTCTGGCTGGTAGCTCATCAACATAAAAAAGGTGCCCCAGGGATATTTCAGGGGAAATTCAAGAGGTACAGAAAAAAATAGAAACCCAGAGTCAACTGTTGAGAAGAGTTTATTTCATCATAAAACATCAAAATGACAATCAGTGCATTTTGGAGGTTATAATAGCCACCATCAGACTTAATATTGATGGTGAGAAGCAAAATAGTCTCTGGCTTGAAAAGGTTAAAAATGAAAAATATTAAATCCGTATTAACCCAAAAGCAAACAGTTATTATATTGCAGCTTACCAATTCTTAACTGAAATATCCGCATTCATTTTTTTTTTCAGGATTTCTTTCTTTTTTTTTTTTTCCTGGTGATCTAGCCAGTAAGTCTGTTGTTTTTTCAACAGAAAAAGCTGTCCTGCAGATGTAGCAGTTAGGGGGTTAAGCCACTGACAGGGGTGCTTTCAATGATCAGCTTTAATTTAATTATGTAAAATCTTTATCCCAAAAAAGGAAAAAAAAATGTTTGCTGCAACTGCCTAAAAAGTGTAAGCTGGAGTTTGGCTTACATTTTTTAGTGTATTTAAATCTTCTACTACATCTAACACTCCATCCTCCCAGACTGACAATGCTGCTGTCCAAAGGTGACCCTTTTGCTCCTTTATTCAGCTTGTAGGCAAAAAACAGTTGCCATAACTGCTGTGTGAGCTGAAGATTGGCTTCAGTTTGATAGTGTATCTAAATCTGCTATTACATCTAACCCCACAGACTGACAATGCTGGTGTCTGCTGTGCCCCTTGCACTCATTCATCCAGAGTGGTGTCTCACTAATACAGGTTTATTTTTACTTGCCAGATCAGGAGGAAAAAAGCCTAAAAAAGAAAAATAATGCAGCCACTACATCTGATGACTGGTAAGCTGTAATATATTACCTTTTTTGTTATGGGGTTATTATTGATTTAACGTCTGATTATTAAAGGGGTTGTAAACCCTCATTTAGAAAAAAATAAATAAATAACAAATATTCCTAAACTTACCTGCTCTGTGCAATGGTTTTGCACAGAGCAGCCCCAATTCTCTTCTTCTGGGGTGCCCCGCCGGCGCTCCAGGCCCCTCCTCTTCATTAGGTGCCCTATGGAGAGCAGCTTTCCCTGGGGGCACCCATGCGGGCTTGTTTCCTACTCCCACTGCTGCATACATTTACACAGAAAGTGGGGCTCGTCCCCGTCCCCCCCACACCCTGGTTTCACTGGATTTGATTGACAGCAGCAGAAGTCAATGGCCAATCAATCTGTCCAATGAGGAGAGAGACAGCGGCAGGAGCCGCTGCGCTCATACACATCACTGGCTCAGGTAAGAAAAAGGGGGGTCTGGGGAGAGCTGCAGCACAGAAGGTTTTTCACCTTTAATGCATTGAATACATTAAGGTGAAAAACCTTGAGGCTTTACAACCACTTTAACCGGTTGCCGACCGATTATCACATATTTACTGTGGCAGTGTGGCTCTCCCAGGCAAACCGTCGTAGGGTTACGTCGGTCGTTTGGAAGCAGCTAGGGGGCGAGCGCGTGCTGCCGGCGGCACGCTCCCACCCCCACTTATCAGCGGGGAACCCGATGCAGCAGGCAGGTGGCTCTGATTGCCGCCTGACACCAGCGATCGTTCCCTGCTGAGAGAGAAGAATGGTCAGCTGTTGTAAACACAGCTGACCGTTCTTCCCCCTGGAATGATCATAGAGCCCCTGTGATCCTTCTATATAGGATCACATGTCTCTATGGTCATTCCACAAGCCACGTCCCCCCACAGAAACACACCCCTAGGTACACATTTAACCCCTTGATCACCCACACTGTTAACCCCCTTCCCTGCCAGTGTCATTATTACAGTAACAGTGCATATTTTTGGCACTGAATACTGTAGTAATGTCACTGGTCCCCCCAAAAGTGTCACAGTAATGTCACTGGTCCCCCCAAAAGTGTCGCAGTCTCGCAAAAAATCGCAGATCGCCGCCAAAAAAACAATAAAAATTACATAAAAAATTACATAAATTACATAAATCTTCCCAGTAGTTAGTAGAGGCAATAACTTTTGAGCAAACTTTTACCAAAAAATATGTAGCAGAAAACAAATTGGCCTAAAATGTAAAAAAAATTAGATTTTATAATTTTTATTTTGGGAACGTCATATAGAAGAATGTGAAAAATATTGTTTTTTTAAAGAATTGTCACTCTTTTTTTGTTTATAGCGCAAAAAATAAAAATCGCACCGGTGATCAAATGCCACCAAAAGAAAGCTCTATTTGTGGGAAAAAAGGACATAAATTTTATTTAGGTACAGTGTCACACGACCGCGCAATTGTCCATTATAATAACGCAATGCCGAATCGAAAATTATGGCCTGGTCATTAAGGGGGGAAACCTTCAGGTCCAGAAGTGTTTAAGAATGAACTCCAACATTTGACTGTTAATGATTCCAGGAGGTGGTTGTTATTCATGACTTTGAGGTAGCCACTGGTATTTGTCAGTCATTAGCTGGAGTGTAAATGGCACTAACATTCTGGGGGAGAAAGGGGGGGGGGCATTGGCATGGCTACCTATGAGAACAAACCACTCAGCTGGTAAATTTTTGGGGTGCATAAGGACAACAATGAGTCTGGAGTGTACATTTCATAATTATACATACATGGTCAAATACATGGTCATAAGTCTAGAGGTGCAGGTAATTATCAGAGGTCAGGAAGTCACTAGCCTGGGGTAGTGTGAATGCATACTTGCCAATTGTCCCTTTTTTCCAGGGACAGTCCCTGCAAATAGGAGCCTGTCCCAGGTAATTTATATTGTCCCTGGAAGTGCCTGTTAATCGGCCGCCCATAAATGTTACACAGAAGTAGTGCAGCTGAATGGGAGAATTATTCCAACTCTGCTACTTAAGTTTTTTAATTTCCTGTAATTCTCTCTATATTGAGTAGACTCTATAATCTGATAAATAGGCAAGATTAATTATGCAGAGTGGGCGGGGCTTCAGGGAAGTGGGTGTGGTAATTGATAGCTGTGCTGCAAAGTGTCCCTGGAATTTTTTTTTAAATGTTGGCAACTATGTGAATGGTCATGAACCCAGTGGTATACAGGTGACCATGGGTTTGAGGAAGCTGGCTGGAAGTACAGAAGAAAAGAAGAGTGGGAACATGCAGTGACAGTAGGCATGGTTTTTAAGCTGATCTCCAGCCTTACCTTCAGTCTTGCACAGTTATTATACAGGCTTCTCTCCTGTACTGAATTTGCATACTCTGAGTGCTACGGTGTGCACTAGAAGCTGCAGTAAGTCAGGTAAAGCTTACCTCATTTCTAGATTGAAGGACATACTGCATCGTCTATCCCTTTCTTCACCAGCCTTACTGTCCCTGGAATACCCCTCTCATTTTTTGGATTTCAGTTCTTTCAATCATGGAGACTAATATCACATGTGGTTATTACCTAAAGCAGTACGCTTAAAAATGCAGTCTACCTAGATACCCCCTCCCTTTCAGATCTATCAATCATGGCATTTTGATATTTGCATGGCTTCTTTTAAGAGCCAGCTCACTACTTGCCTAGTGGCTGAGGGCCCTTTATAGGAATACTGAAGCAGGCTGCTGCGATATTTTCAGATGACAAGCAATTATCATCTTGCATTGCATAGAGAAGCACTTAGAGCCCTAGTGAAGACATCACTGGGTCTAAAATAAGGCACGCAATGAAAATGGAAATTTTTTTAAATTCATTAGCATGTTGATGGGGGAGAAGACAATGAGCAGATTAAACTTCAGTTTTAAGGTCCACTAATTTCTAGCTCCCTTCTTCCTAATTAGAAAATGCTAATTTAAAGCGTTTATAAACCCTAAAAAAAAAAAAACAGATCCCATTCCCTTACAGTATGATATACAGCACAGTGCTTGTGCTGTGTAATTTGGCCCCTTCTATCACCTAAAATACCTGGCTGATCCTTCAAGTTTCTACCCTCCTCCCCGTACATTGACCACAGTGTATCATGGCTGCTGAGCCCTGACACCATGGTCAGCGTACGTGTTTCCGTCATCTGCAGCTATCTGCAGCTCTCCTCTGTCTTCGTCTGTCCTCCTCCCCCCTCCCCTCCCTGCCTGTCAGCTCACTAGCACCTCTCTGCTCCCCTCCCAGCTGCTACAAAACAATGTGATCTTTACATCATCCCCTCTGTTAGATTACAAACTGTATCCTAGGGCCTGTGCTTTATTAATTTAAAAAAGCAGATTTCTACCTGTTTTCACAGCTCCTATCGGCGGTCACGTGACTCCTGGCTCTCTCCTCCTTTCCTCCCTGCCTCCCCAACTGATGTCAGAGGAAGTTCTTGGCCCCACCCCCTGGAGATTTCAGACGGGGAGAGAAGAGAGTAGGGAGTCATGTGATCACCAATAGGAGCTGTCAAAACAGGTAGAAATCAGCTTTTTTTTTAAAAATAAAGTACAGGCACTAGGATACAGTTTGTACTCCAACCGTCTCTCTCCTCCTTTTCTCCCTGCCTCCCCAGCTGATGTCAGAGGAAGTTATTGGTCCCGCCCCCTGGAGATGTCAGATGGGGAGAGAAGAGAGGCGGGAGTCACGTGATCGCCAATAGGAGCTGTGAAAACAGGTAGAAATTAGCTTTTTTTTTAATAAAGCACAGGCACTAGGATACAGTTTGTAATCTAACAGAGGGGATGAAGTAAACCTAACATAATGGCTTAACAACCACTTTAAAATGATGCATACAACCTTGGGAGAAAATAATGGAAAAATTGCATGTCTTACACCCCACAGTGCAGAACTGTATTATTGAAGGATTTGAGTTTCTCACTCTCAGATTTCCCAGGATTCCACAAAAAGGCCCATTGACGTCATCCCCGTGTAGACAAGTGATCCAGAAGCCATGGAGTAAAGTGAGTATCTTTTCCTTTTTCTCCTAATAGTTTGTACTTAATGTTTTTTATTTGTGGCATGTGATTCTCTAGATCAGGCATCACTAAATGTTGGACCGCGGTCCACATGCGGACCCAGCCACTGTCCCATCTAGACCCGCAGTCGTGCCATTTTGGAGCCGCTTTTATTCTCCAGCCTCTCCCTAGGAGAGGGCAGAGCACACTACTGTTTGTGTGTGTGTGTGGGGTGATGTGAAGGGAGGCAGTGCTGTGTATAAGGATGGGGGGGGGGTGATATGAAGGGGGCAAAGGACTGTGGGGCAGGGGTGATGATTTATAAGGGGGTTGAGGACACTGCTGTGAAAAAAGGGGGTGCATTATGCAAAGGAACAGTACTGTGAAGGGGGTGGGGGTGATATAAAGGGGGCCTCAGAACACTACTATGAAGGGAAAACTCTGATGTGGAGTAGGGGACTGTGATGTGCGGGGGACTGAGGACACTGATGTAAGAATGGGTTTGTGATATAAGGGGGAGGGGGGCTGTAATGGGAAGGATCTGAGTCTTTGCCCAAACATATGACCTCTGCTGGAAGAAAATTTTACTGATTAGACCCTCGTAAATTTTAATTCAATAACCCTGGTATAGATAATGAGACCTTGCATTGTCATTCTTTTTGAAAAAAAAAAAAAAAAATAGTACCTATGAAATATTTTAAAACCTAAAGCATTTGTTACCCCACAACTTCATATTCCTCATATTCCTGATGTGCCTGCTGTACCATGTACTTGTATGAGAAAGGATCCTGTTTTTTCTTTTTGTATTGCTTCCTTTATGTGAAATCCCTGGTGTTTCTGCTAGTCCCTCTACTTTCCTATTAAAAACTGATCACACTAGGCATGGTCAGTTCTCTAGCTATGCTGGGAACTCAGTGTGCTCTCCTTAAAATAATCAGACTTGTCCTGACATGCCCCTGCTGCACAGCCATTCACTGGGAAGCTCAGTGAGCTGCTGCTTCTCCTCCCCCCAGCTCTTATGCAACTGAGCACAGAGGGAATGTGATCACTTTTAAAAAAGGAAAAACATTTATTTTTATTGTATCTATACAAAAATATTTTGCCTTTCATTTCTATTTTAAACTGAATGGGTTGTTTTACAAGGTGATCTTTCACAACCACGTGTGGGCGTATTAAAAAAAGAAAAACTGCTATATCAGATATTTTATTTTCAGTAAGAGGAAGATTTTATATAATAAAGAGTACATTTCAGATATGTATTAATCTATCCATATTCAACCAATTTTAATAATTTTAAGATACATACATACTGTATATTGTGCCATACGGATAAAACCATATATTTCACCCGCAGCAGCCATAGTGAGTAGCTTATTGTGCATTTTTCCTGAGTACTGGAGTGTTGCAAAATCTCTTGACTGGGATCCAAACCTTGCCATTTCTGTCCAAGATGGGTACACTTGTTTTACTTTGTAGATAGGTGTGAAGAAGAACCCCCCCCCCCCCCCAAAAAAAACAAAAAACAAAAAAAAACCTTACCAGGAATTACCTCAAAGAAATTACTATCTTAATCTCTGAAAAAAGAGAACTTTGTCCCCATCATGACTGTCTTGGGGGAAGGGGTATAAAAGAATAGTCTTGTTGAGCTGTCTTGTTTGTGTTCAGTTAATAATTAACACCTATGCATTATTGGGTACAATTCTCTGCCTCATCATTTTTCTTTTTTTTTGCAGATAATGGAAAGATCAGTAACCATTTCTCACCAACTTGTTATATGGGCTACATGGCTGAGGATTAAAAAACAATGAACCACATATGGAGGCAGTCGATACTCCAGGAAATGGAGGATCCAACCCCCCCCCCCCCCCCCTCACCTCTACTACTATAAGACTATTACATCTCCTCCCCTAGAACTACAGCAAGCAGGAAAACAAAATTAAATAAGATAAACCAACCTAACCCCCCCCCCCCCCCTCAAAGAAAAAAAAAACAGTACTTTTGGTCCTTACGATGACTGTTGAGTAAGTGGACATTATATAATGTGTGTGGTGCTTTGTAACGGGATGACACACAGCGCTGCTTAGGCTACTGTCATTAATGTCTCCATGCCTTCTATAGCACATTCTTGAATGTCCCCTGCTCTCCTTCATTATTGATGCCTGCCTGCTCTTTGTAATAAGCTTATTGATGTTTCCCTTCTTACAAAGCTACATTGGAAGGTTTACTTATGGGTGAATTTGCCTAAGGAGTCCATATGGTTAGTGTCAGGGTTCTGGCGGCAAGCCTGACGTGCAGAGGGTAGCCTTGGTCACCTTGGCAGTATACACAGGCTAGCCTGAGGTGCGGAATCTAAGTGCCAACCGGTTTTCACCAGAGCCTCTGATGGTGAGGATGGATTTTGCTGCATGTATAGCACCAGGTTGCGGTCCTCAGGCCCCACCAGGGGGGTGAAAAAGTCCAGATAAGATGGCGGATAAGCAGACAGGGGTAATGCAGGAGAATGGTCACAGGACAAGCCAAGGTCAGGACGGGCAGCAGACAAGCGAGGTGAGAGAGAAGCCAGGAGGTTAATCAGGGATAAATCAGGATACAGCAGGATTCAGGATCAGGAGCACAGGGGAAGCTGCAGACAAGATAGCAAAGCATGAGTGTACCTGCTACCCTTAAATAGGCCATTTGGTCACCAACCATAATGGCTATTGCGTACGCATGCACGCATGGGTGCGTGGCCAGTTCTTCGCTTAACGGGCAAAAGAGAGTTTGCGCCTGCGCACTCCAGTGCATCTCTGCAGTGTCATAGAGGAATGATTAGTGAGTTCCTGACAGTTAGAATGTGAATCAAGTTCGGTGCATTTTGCATCTCATCTCCGATCACTAGTTCCACTTAAATACATTCTGTTTTGCTACTTTTAGATTATGGGACATTGTGCTTCAATCCAAATCTGCTACCAAATTAAAGCCCTATCTATACTGAAAGAAATGTATGTTTATTATGTTAATTTATATTGCCTAATAAATAATAATTTTACAAAAACTAGGTTGTTGTGCATTTCTGTGGACAGCAATGTTCTAGGGGTCGTTACTTATCTTGTGGGAGGACAATGGCTTGGTGTGGTCCTCTTTTTAGTAGGATTCTGGTTTGTGGCAGTGAAATTCATGTATGTCTGTCTGTTACTCTTTCTCGCTATGGAATCATTGTCCTCTACTCAAAATATACAGTACAACGAAAAACACAATAGAAATTACTGTTACAGTCCAAACAGAGTCAACTAAAAAAGCAAAGAAGTGTTAGGAGCATCTAGCACTCCTGCTCCTCATTCCAGAATCCTGGTTTTGGCTGTGGCATTCTCCTTGTCTGTATGTCCAACTGAAAGGTGATTAATGTGGCCAATCTCTGGGTGGAGACCAAGCCAGATTTAAGCCAGGTAAGCCTGCAGTCTCATGCTTGTGATATTGCGTTTGTAACACATTTTACATCCTACCTGTTTGTCTGCTCTGCTGTTCAGATTTTCCTATGTATGACCTCGAATAGGATATAGACTATTCTCTGAACATTGCTTGCCTTGTACCCAGATTGTCATTGAACCACTCTGCCTGTCTGCCAACCACAAGTACCTATTTGCTTTGCCTAGTTCGTACCTGCCCTGGCATGGTAGCTAGGCACTATAGCATTGTGTATAAGTCCTGGGGGCAACCAAGTATTGGTAGGCCTGCATGCCTTATTGGAAAGGGGGCTACTATAGGTGAAGAACACAGAAGCTAGCTATAGTGTCTGACCACCTGCGTCAGGGGAAAACGTGACAACAAGGTGTTTAACTAACTTGAATAAAGATTTCCCAGAAGTCACCACTGTCATACAGTAGCTGGCCAAAGAAGTGGTGATACTGGAGTGGACGTTTTTAATGAAAGCATAACAGACTCATTCTTTTCTTTTTATCTGGATGTTGATTCCATTATCCCATTGCCAAGACTTCCTCATATCAGCATCATCCTTCTCTCTGATAAAGGCATGACAGGGATAAAACCAAAATGTAATACAATAGGAAAAAGACGAAATAACTGACATATCCCTATTTATAATCTTATCCGCCATGGCTGCCAAGCTAAAACTGTTTCAACGCCTCCATGATAAGATCACCTCGATTTGCTAGTCTTTTCGATGCGAGCATTTCTCTAGAGATATTTGGTTCTCTTTTCAGAAAGGAAATAGGGGGAGTGTAAGCCATACTAGATTTTAAATTTGGTCACTGAATGGAGATATAAAAAAAGTATTAGTGATACAAAGTAGAAAAGTACTGACTAAGGAAATGTGATTCTGTTTCAGTAAATTGTAAAAAAACAGATTTAGGCTTAGTTAACTCTTTAGTATTTCCATATATTTTGATGCATGAGAAAAAAATTACTCCATAATAGTATATTTGGAGTCAACATTACTGCACACAACACAGTGCTGCATTGCAAGAGACTTAGAAAAAATCGAATATACTGCCATCTGATTGCATTGTTTGAGTTAGGGTCCTTTCACACAGGCAGTCCGTATGTCCGTTTTTAATCCCACTTTTTTGCGGATGAAAAACTGACATAATGCATGTCAATGGGATTGCGGATGTCAGCGGATGACCATCCGCTGACATCCAATTTGCGTCCTTTCCTATCAGTTCAGTTTTTTGGAACGGAAGAGAACCCTATTTTTTTTCCCGTTTAAAAAAACGTAACGGACGCAAAAACGGATGTCAGCTGTGTCATCCGCTGACATCCGCAATCCCATTGACATACATTATCTCCGTTTATCATCCGCAAACAAATGGGATGATAAATGGACATACGGACCGGATGACACAAGTGTCATCCGCGTCCGTAAAAAAAAAAAAGTGCCGGAGCGGATCAAACAACGGTCCGCTCCATGTGAGAGGACCCTTAGAGGGTTTTCTGTGAGCTCTAGCAACAGGTGTTCTCAAAGGAGGTCTTTTACTAGACTAGCAATACAGTTAAAACTACTGGCCAGATTAGACACGTCCAGTGCAACCGGACGTATGCTAATTGTTTTCGGTAAAATTATCCGTCACTATTTTTAACCACCTCTTCCTGCCCAGGACAGTTTTCAGTTTTCGTTGCTGTAACACTTTGAATTACAATTACTCAGGCATGCAATACTGTACCCAAATGACATTTTTATCATGTTTTGAGACAGAGATTTATTTTGGTGGTACTTAATTACCACTGGGTTTTTATGTTTTGTAACATAAAAAATACCAAAAATTGAAAAAAAAAAAACCCCCCACAACTCCTTAGTTTCTGTTATAAAAATTTTGCAAATAATCTTTCTTTAGAAATTTAGGCCAAATGTATTATTTTACATTTCCTTGGTAAAAATAACCAAACGATGCCAGGGCAGTAAAAACACCCCCCTAATGACCCATTTTTGGAAGGTAGAAAGTCCAAGGTATTTAGTAACAGGCATGGTCCCATTGTTTTTGTAAAATTAAGAAATTACATAAAATGTGTGTGTGTGTATGTATATGTATATATATATATATATATATATATATATATATATATATATATATATATATATATATATATATATATATACTGTATATAGATAGATAGATAGATAGATAGATAGACAGACAGACAGACAGACAGACAGACAGACAGACAGACAGACAGACAGACAGATAGATAGATAGATAGATAGACAGACAGACAGACAGACAGACAGACAGACAGACAGACAGACAGACAGACAGACAGACAGACAGACAGACAGACAGACAGACAGACAGACAGATAGATAGATAGATAGATAGATAGATAGATAGATAGATAGATAGATAGATAGATAGATAGATTTTTTTTTTTACAAAGCATAGGCTATACTTACAATTAAACTTATAATTACATTCCAAAACACATTCTACTATGCCTCCCAAGTATGGGGATGCCACATGTATGAGACTTTTTTGACTGCCTAGATGCATAGAGGGGCCTAAAATCCAATAGGCTTTACAAATAACCTTTAGGCTTTCTAATTTTCCGACTACCTATCACATTTGTGGAGGCCCTGGAGCACCAGGCTAGTAGAAACGCCCACACAATGACTCAGTTTAGGAAACACTCCAAGGGGAAAGGCGTAATGAATCTTTTGAAAATATAACTTTTCCTAAAAGCTTTTGGAAAATGCAGGAAAGAAAATGAAAATTATATATTTTTTTTACAAAAAATTGTCAATTAACCAATTAATCAGCTCCGGAAGGTTTTCATCCCCTTAATGACCAGGCCATTTTTTGCAAAACAGCACTGCGTTATTTTAACTGACAATTCCATGGTTGTATCCAAAAAAAATTGATTTGCTTTATCGCCCACAAACAGAGCTTTATTTTGGTGGTAATTAATCACCTCTGTGGGTTTTATTTTTTGCGCTATAAACAAAAAAAGAGTGACGATTCTGGAAAAAAAAAAAAAAAACAATATTTTTGGGGGACCTTTAGAAGCGTCTGTGTGTTGTTTTTTCTTTGCAAACTTTACTTTTGCTGCAGGACCTCCTTTAGGAAGAATGAAAAAACAATTTGCATGGACTCCCCCCTCACAAATACATACCTTTTATGTCCGGTATGGATTTTAAGGGGGTACCTCATGTAAAACAAAATGTGTGACATTCCCCAGGAAATCCATACCAAACTCTCCTGGTCTGCTATGGATTTTAAGGGAGATCTCCATGTGGGGACCTGCAGGCAGGGGATTGTCTGAAACTGGAAGCCTCCTTTAAAAATAAGAGGGCTTCCAGATACTGGCCCCTTCCTACATGAATAAAAATTGAGTTACTTAGTCATTCACCAAAAAAAAAAAAAAAAAAAAATTCACCTAAAAATAAGGACCCCCAAACATTTGACAAATACTTTATTGAAAAATAAAAATCCATCATTAGTCAAGCTGCCAGTTTGCCTCTGCCTGCTGACCAGAAAAAATAAAAAAAAACAATGACCAATCCCAACAGTCCTGCTAAATGCTGTCATCGGTGAAGGGGCAGATACAGTATAATGGTGATATCATTGCCCAAATATGACCAGTGGCATCACTGCTACCCCAACCCTTTGTATAAGTGGTGGGAATTCCCAGTGACATAGGGAACATTGGGACTATCTCTTCAAAAAAATTGGCAGTGTAGGCAGTAGGAAAGGAAAGTATTTATGGTTTGCTTTGCAATTTTTAAAAGCAGTGACAGAGTCACTTGGGGGTGCATGCACAGGAACAAAGATAGGGCAGTACAGCTGGCCCTCCTGTATGGGGCACAGTCCCCATCAGTTCAACAGAGGAGCCTGGGCACCTGACGAGCAGGACAGCTAGCTGTACTGCCTTATCAGTGGACTTGCAGCCAGCACATGCACAGTACTGCACTGATTGGCAACTCCCAGACCATTGAAATCTTGTCCAGCCTGGAATAGGCTGCAGTGATTTTACTATGTTACTGTTTGAACTGAGGTCTCCATTTGGGTCTGTTTTTGGCCAGTATATAGAGGGGACCAACTGAGGCTTTTTTAGCTGAAAGTGAAACTAAAGCCAATTCCCCTGTGGCTCCCCCTGCAGTGCTTCTCCTCCTCTCCATCCTGCTGGCTTTTAACTGTTGCAAGGGGTGCTACAGAGAGATAGGTTACAGTATCTCCATACCCCCTTTCAAACTAGTACAATCCCCCTGTGTGCCTTCATCCACCACAGCACTGCCAGCTTCTCCTCTTCCTCCGGCCAGCTGTAGCTGCTGCTGGGCACAGTAGGATCGGGTTAAGGATAGAGTGTCGAGGGGCCTGTACAAAATGTCATGTTTAATAGAACATATGGCCCCAGGTGATGTCCTAGGGGATGAAGCATACGCACACGACACTGTCATGCCACCCCAGACTTGGAATCTTTACTGTACAGCCTGAAAATTGGGGGGTTTTTTGGACATATTTATTTTTATCTTGTGGGTAGAATCTGTACTGTGTATGTATATTAAAGCTTTTAGCGTATTTACACTATGTGGTTTCCTTCGCTTTGATTCCACGTGGATGTCTGCAATATATGGTCCTTAATTAGTTCATACACCTTGGCGAGCAAGCCAGTCCAACTTTCAGCAACTAGGGATGGGCAAACAGTTAAGCATGTGCATGGCCTGTTTGGCCGTTCACTGAACACCCGATTTTGCAGGGTGTTCCCCGGGTGTTTACCCCGACAAACCCCCTGCAATGCATTGAGTGCTGCACAGTGCATTCTGCGCCCTGATTGCGCAAAGCTTTGCCCAATCAAGGTGCAGTGTAGGCTGGTTGTTAAGGAGCGGGGCCAGGAAGCAAGCCATGGCATCCTTAACAACCAATGAGTCATCAAGTGTCGGTTAAAAAATAAATAAAAAAACTGCGTGGGGTCCCCCTCCCAATCTATACCAGGCCCTGTTTTTGGAGGGAAATCTCACGCCAAAATAAAAAAAAAAAAACAAAGTGGGGTCCCCCAAAAATCCGTACTAGACCTTAGTCCGGACATGCGTAAGGTCATAGCTAAGTAAGTCCAGTGCACCCTGGCACCCTGCCTTATCTGCGTTCAGAGATAGTAGCAGGGAAGGCATTTTGTGGAACTCTGTGTGATGGATAATATTGATCAGGTAGGGTGTAGTCTCTGAGGTTTGTCGCCCTTTGGTAAATCCGGATTGATCTGGGTGGATTGATTTTGGAAGTAGGTCTATTAGTCTAAGTAAATTATATGGTGCAGCGCCACTGAATTCATTACACACACATATCTCTGACACATAAAAATCTTTCAAAATAACTACAAAAACAGAAAAAGTCTCTTTTGCATATTATATAAATTATTATCCACTGCCTGTAATTAGCAGGGGTGAGGTGAGCTCACAATTCACCTGGTGGCAGTGGCATGTTTTATTTCATCTTTTCTTTGAAGAATTGAGATATACACGGTGGTGGATAATAATTTATATATTATACAAAATAGACTTTTTCTCTTTTTGTAGTTATTTTGAAAGATTTTTATGTGTAAGAGATATGTGCGTGTAATGATTTCAGTGGCGCTGCACCATATAATGTACTTGGTTTTTTTGTAGTGTGGTGAAATCACTATTAGGTGTACAGTAGCAGCTGGTTTGGATGTGTGTCACACTGACACTGAATTTGATTTTATTTATAGCACCAATTGTTTCAGGTGGCGCTGATTGTATAAATTGCACTTAGGTCTTTTAGTCTGTTTGCTACAATTTGGCATACAGCTTCAAGCCATGATTTAATAATGAGATAGGTCCAAAATTCTGAGGGCTGGATGGCTCCTTCCCTGGCTTTGATAGTGTGATAATTAACACCCTTAACACTTCTTCATGGGAAGGAGCAGGGCAGCCATCAGAGGGGGACAGCCCATACACGTGTAAGGGGCCCAGGCGTTCCGAGGGGCCTGGCCACCCAGGCCCCAACCAAGGAGACCGAGTAGTTGCAGCTGTAGTACCTAACAATTGATAAAGCATGGCGGCTGCAGAGTAAGCGGATGCAGCTGAAGGGATGTCTCTTTGCTGGATTGCACTGTCTCTTTGCTTAAAATATGAGCCTGTCTCTTTGCTGGATTGGGATATCTCTTTGCTGAATATATGAGGCCGTCTCTTTATTTGGTTGGGATGCCTCTTTGCTGAATATATAAGGCCGTCTCTTTACTTGATTGGGATGTCTCTTTGCTGAATATATGAGGCAGTCTCTTTGTTGGATTGGGATATCTCTTTGCTGAATATATGAGGCTTTCTCTTTGTTGGATCGGGATATCTCTTTGCTGAATATATGAGGCCATCTCTTTACTTGATTGGGATATCTCTTTGCTTAATATATGAGGCCGTCTCTTTGCTGGATTGGGATATCTCTTTTCTGAATATATGAGGCCCTCTCTTTGTTGCATTGGGATGTCTCTTTGCTGAATATATGGGATGTCTCTTTGATGGATTGGGATATCTCTTTGCTGAATATATGAGGCAGTCTCTTTGTTAGATTGGGATGTCCCTTTGCTGAATATATGGGGATGTCTCTTTGATGGATTGGATTCATTTTCATTTATTAAGTTGTAAGAGTGTTAAAATAGAAGTGGGTGCACTGAAGGACTCGGCGGGATGGCCAGTAAGGCAGATTCAGTGGGACGGCCAGAGGGTGGGCCCTGCGGAATGTTGATGGTCAGGCCCGGAGGGGCCCAGGCCTAAAGCTGTGTAAGGGGCCACAAAATTTCTGATGGCTGCCCTGGGAAGGAGGCAGAGGTAGCAGCAGCATTATAAAGTGGTTTTAGGTGGTCAATAAGAATGTGTTTGTATTATTTGTAATATTCTCCAACAAAGCCATCAGGTCTGGGAGACTTGCTTTTTGGCAGGGAGTTAATGGCCTTAAGGATCTGCTTTGAGGTAAATAAAGAATTAAGAGCTTCTAACTTATCATTGGTTAAACTAGACAGATTAATTCCATTTAGAAAGGTTTGGATGGTATCTGAGGACGGCTGTACGAGTGCGCATCCTCCTTGTAACGGGTACTGTAATAGTCGCTAAAAGCATCTGTTATAGCTTGTGTTTTGGTGAGTTTATCTTTAGTGACAGAGTGAAATAGGTGGGGAACATGGGTTTTAGTGTGGTGGACTGTGGCTTGTTGTGCCATGAGCTTCCCTGCTTTATAACCAGAAGCGTAGAAGGACATTTTTAGTAGTAGGGAACATATTTCAAACTATAGGTGCCCTAGTTTGGTTCTAAGGTTAGGATTAGCTTGCAGTCTGTTCATTGAATCTATAGTCTGAATCTCATTAAGCAGGCTGTTGATACACTGCACCCTCTGCCTCCCATCCTGGACCCTGGCCCCCAATTTGATAAAAAAAAGACCACACATAAAAGCTTTATGTGTAGCCCAAAGTATCATAGGATCTGACACAGAATTTATATTTAGCTGAAAGAAGCCTGTTAGTTGTTTCCTAATGTCTTTGGTATACTGGGCTAATTGAAGAAGGTAGGTGTTCATCCACCACAAATAAGTTGGATGGGAAGTTGGAGTTTCCTTGATAGAGATGCACTCACGTGAGTGATCAGACCAGGTAGTTGGTAGGATGGTGGAAGAGGAGAACTTTTGTAAGAGCCATTGATCTGTGAGGAAGAAGTCTATGTGGGAGTATGTGTTATGGCAGTGATGGCGAACCTTGGCACCCCAGATGTTTTGGAACTACAATTCCCATGATGCTCATGCACTCAGCAGTGTAGTTGAGCATCATGGGAAATGTAGTTCTAAAACATCTGGGGTGCCAAGGTTCGCCATCACTATGTTATGGCATGGTGAGAAGAAAGTTGGCATCTCCACACATCAAAAAGTTAAAGATCGCTCAATAGAGATCCCAAATTCGGTTTGCCACGCCTAGGTGGTGTAGAGGAGTCCAATAGAGGGTCTGAAATTATGTTAAAGTCTCCGCACCAAAGGAGAGATCCCTGTTGGACAGCATTGACTTTAATATGTAGTTTACGGAAGAAACCCATCTGGTGAGCATTAGGTACATAAACTGATACTAGGGTATTGATGTTGATAGGGTGTTGATTAAGAGTGCAGGAGAGAATAATGTAGCAGCCTTCTGGGTCTGTAATGCAGTCATGGATTTTGTATGCAACTGTTTTTGATTGCTATGAGTACCAAAAAAGCTCAACCAGGTAATTGTAGATCCTCAAACAAAAAGGAACACAGAAAGGGCCAAACACCCACATACACTTCTTAAACGTAAAGCACTGGATGTGCCTAGGAAGTAAGGCAAGAGGTAAAGAGTTACAAAAAGAAAAGACCAGAGGACCAATATGCACCGGCCGGAGTAGTGTCATGGGTCTTCGAGCCTGACCCCTGATCGTGACAAAATATTCTGTCCCAAACATGGAGGCCACTATAGCAAGTGTTGTGACTCCTCTTAGGCAGCAAATTGCTGAGCAGGCAAGAATTTGGTGTTACCTACCAAGAAAAAGTTGCTAAACTAGAAAGTATATTGGAAAGGCAACAGGAGGAGATTCATACTCTGCCTCAGCCTCTACCATCTGAGTTTAATGGAGACCGCCATCATTACAGAGTTTTCCTAAATCAGTGTCGTTTATATTTCCAAACGCACCCTGCTGCATTTCCTTCTGAAAAAATGAAGGTAACCTTTATTCTCAAACTTCTGACTGGAGAAGCTCTGACTTGGGCCTCCCCATATATAGAACAAGACAGTGCCACTTTGAATAATCTTCAGACTTTTTTGACCCGTAATGAATCACGTTTTTGATGATCCCAACTGCTGTGCTACTGCCGAAGCAAAGCTGCATAGTCTGAGGCAGGGTAAACGCTCTGTCGCTGAGTACAAAGCAGAATTCAGATGTTGGGTCGCAGATACTACTTGGAACCCTGCAGTGCAAAAAAGCCAGTTCCACCGAGGGCTTTCTTAACAAGCAAAGGATGAGCTTGCTAGAGTTGAGACCCCTAATGATCTTGATGCTTTCATCCAATTATGTATCCTAATGATCAGAGACTTACAGAAAGGAGGAAGGAGAGGCTGGGAATGTTTGGAAGTAAGGGTGGCATGCATTTCTCTGCTACTCCATTTGTTAAGCAGGATTTCAAAGTTTCTCCGGATTCTAACACTCCTGAGCCAATGTAGGTAGATAGATGCTATTAAGAGATCCATTTCCATTCAGGAGAAAGAAAGAAGACGTTCTGAGAATCTATGTTTTACTGTGGGGATTCTGGTCATTATGCAGTTAACTGTCCTAACAAAGTTAGAAGAACGGTTGATGTGTTCATGCCTGGACAAATAAACTCCATTAGCCAGTCTATCTTTCCATTGGTTCAGGAAGAAAATAAAGTAAATTCTTCACTATCTCATTTTGTCCTCCCCATTAAACGTATCTCTAAGGGCATTGACATCCTTTGCTCCGCTATGCTGAACTTTGGTGCACGGGGGAACTTTATGGACAAAGACTTTGCCAACAACAATAATATTCAAACAAGAAATAAATCTGCTCCTATTAATATGGAGACAGTGGATGGTTCACCCTTCACTTCAGGACCTATTACCCACGAAACAGTCCCTCTGGTACTCCAATTTGAGGCTGACGATCATGAGACCATCAGTTTTATGTGTCACCTAAATTTCCTGTCATCTTGGGCATTCCTTGGTTTTTCACCCATAATCCCTCCATTAATTGGGTAGCACGGATCGTACATTTTATATCCCCCTATTGTGAAGAATACTGTAGAGAGCCTTGTCAAACAAGTTCTTCACCAATCAAGGACTTACAGGTGGATGTAGTTACCACACAGTCATATGACAACCTGCCTCCACAATATCATGAGTTTTGGGATGTCTGTGATAAGAAGAATGCCAGCCAGTTACCTTCTCATCGCCCATATGATTGTCCCTTAGAGCTGCTACCAGGGGCAGAAATACCTTTTGGACGCCTTTTCAATCTATCAGAACTGGAATTAAAGATGCTCAGGGAGTGGCTTGATAAAAATTTAGAGAAGGGGTTTATTAGACACTCAACATCTCCTGCAGGAGCAGCCCTGTTCTTTGTTGAAAAGAAAGACTCCACCTTGCGTCTATGCATTGATTACAGGTGCATGAATAAAATCACTATTAAAAACTGTTATCCTCACCCTTTGATCTCTGAAATGTTGGAAAGACTTTGTTCTGCCATCATTTTTACAAAACTTGACTTACGGGGGGCATATAACCTTGTTCGTATTTGTCAAGGAAATGCATGGAAAACTGCCTTTAGAACCAGATACAGACATTTGGAATCCTTGGTTTGTAATTGCTTATCTGGATGACATTCTCATTTTTTCCGATAACCTGGAGGAGCATCGCAAGTATGTTTGCACTGTCTTTGAAAGATTAAGGCAGAATCAAACTGGAGAAATGTGAGTTTGAACAAACCCAGATCCAGTTTCTGGGGTATATTCCCAGATGGAGAAGATTAAAGCAGTGGCAGATTGGTTCGTTCCTGGAAATGTTAAGAAAATTCAACAATTTGTCGGGTTTGCCAACTTCTACACGAAGTTCATGTAGCACCTTCCTAGGTAGGTGCTAGAGAGAGAAAGTATAGTTTTGAATCCTGTCTGCTTACCAGAGGGATCTCAGGTAAATCTATATTGTTCTCTGCCTACCAGAGAGCAGAATCTGTTAGTGAGGTCCTCTGCTCAATGTGCTCCGGTGCAACTCATTCTGTCTGCAGAATGTTTCACACTGGTCCAATAGGGAGGCCTGTTGGATAGTGGGAGGACACCTGACAAATGAGTGCACAGGAGTTTGATACAGCCCTGGTGATTTTGCAGAGGAAAGTGCTTTGTTGCATGCTGGGATACTGTATAAATGGCATCAGCACATGTGCTCAGGGTCTTTCGGCTGGATAGCGGAGTCCCAGAAGGAGGGGATGGCCAATTGAAAAATGGGATAAACGAGGGTGTGTGAAAAACAGCCGATCCCTAGTTTGAAATACTTACCCACCAGTCTGCTAACAAATCAAAATAAACCTGTCTAACAAATAAGTTAAAAGCAGGAGTTTAGTAAACACATATTTGCAAATGCATGCGGAAGCTGCAAGGCCAGCGACAAGGCATCCTGCGTTCTTGCAGAACCTAACACTAAATAACACTGCTCAACCTGAGTGTATAAGTGTCTTCACAAAGGGAAGTACATGCTTGCTAATAGATGGATTGGAAACAGATGGGATTGGAGACCGCCCAATCCTCCCCCACCTGCTCCAATCCATGACTGGCAAAGAAAAACGCATGGCTGCACAAAAAAGCCATGGGGTGCAAACTAAATGTGATCAGCTGGGAGACACACACCCCCATCCCTTTAATAAAGATGCCATGGGCAAATTGGGACTTTGAGTGAGAAACCCGCCTGTAAAGCAAGCGTCTCCATCCCTAGTCAGATACAAGAAATGGGCAATTTGGGACTTTATATGAGAACTGGCGAGTAGTGTTGAGCGAACACGGACTGTATTATTTGTGTTCGTACCGAATAATTGGATTTTTTGTACCCGAACACGGACACGGACACGGACACTTTACTGTATGTTCGGGTAAAAATCCGTGTTCGGTCGTTTTATTTCCAGGTTTTGCATGCTTTGGCGCTCTTTTCATGGCGGGCTTTCAACAGCCAATCAACAATCGTTTAACTGGTGTGCCTTAAGCCATCCCAGCCATGCCTGCAAATGTCTCAGTAGCTGTGATTGGCCGTCTGAAGCATGTGACCAAGTCTTTATAAGTTCCAGGCAGCTGCAGCGTCTTCATTCTGCTGCTTAGATCAGGGACAGAGCACACATCAACGTGCTGGCTGCTGATTAGGGAAAGACAGGCAGGAAAAAAACATTTGTGTCCGGATAGAATTGAGGGACAGGTCGGAGTGTTTAGGCAGGGCGAGTTGTAGGCATTTTAGGGATAGAGTCTGCTGAATTATAGGGTCAGTGTCTTCTACAAACTACAATCGATATTGCTGTGTGGGGGGTGGGGTGACTCTGTACTCAATCCTGATCTACGATCTCTTCTCAATCCTGTTAGGGAGAGGCTGCTGCTGCTGAATTTTAGGGAAACTGTGTTCTACAAACTACAATCGATATTGCTGTGTGGTGTGGGATAGGAGATAGGCAGGTGTCAGTGATCCACATCCATTTTTCTGTGTGTGAGCTGCAGTGAACACAATCTTTTTGGGCTGCAGTGAACACAATCTTTTTGGGGTGCAGTGAACAACGTCCTTTTTGGGGTGCAGTGAACAAAATCTTTTTGGGGTGCAGTGAACAAAATCCTTTTTGGGGTGCAGTGAACAACATCCTTTTTGGGGTGCAGTGAACACAATCTTTTTGGGGTGCAGTGAACAAAATCCTTTGTGGGGTGCAGTGAACAACATCCTTTTTGGGGTGCAGTGAACAAAATCCTTTTTGGGGTGCAGTGAACACAATCTTTTTGGGGTGCAGTGAACAAAATCCTTTGTGGGGTGCAGTGAACGCAATCTTTGTGGGGTGCAGTGAACACAATCTTTTTGGGGTGCAGTGAACAAAATCCTTTTTGGGGTGCAGTGAACAACATCCTTTTTGGGGTGCAGTGAACAAAATCCTTTTAGGGTGCAGTGAACACAATCTTTGTGGGGTACAGTGAACAGAATCTTTGTGGGGTGCAGTGAACACAATCTTTGGGGGGTACAGTGAACACAATCTTTTTGGGGTGCAGTGAACAAAATCCTTTGTGGGGTGCAGTGAACACAATCTTTGTGGGGTGCAGTGAACACAATCTTTTTGGGGTGCAGTGAACAAAATCCTTTGTGGGGTGCAGTGAACACAATCTTTGTGGGGTGCAGTGAGCACAATCTTTTTGGGGTGCAGTGAACAAAATCCTTTTTGGGGTGCAGTGAACACAATCTTTGTGGGGTGCAGTGAACACAATCTTTTTGGGGTGGAGTGAACAAAATCCTTTTTGGGGTGCAGTGAACAACATCCTTTTTGGGGTGCAGTGAACAAAATCCTTTTTGGGGTGCAGTGAACACAATCTTTTTGGGGTGCAGTGAACAAAATCCTTTGTGGGGTGCAGTGAACACAATCTTTGTGGGGTGCAGTGAACAAAATCCTTTTTGGGGTGCAGTGAACAACATCCTTTTTGGGGTGCAGTGAACAAAATCCTTTTTGGGGTGCAGTGAACACAATCTTTTTGGGGTGCAGTGAACAAAATCCTTTGTGGGGTGCAGTGAACACAATCTTTGTGGGGTACAGTGAACAGAATCTTTGTGGGGTGCAGTGAACACAATCTTTGGGGGGTACAGTGAACACAATCTTTTTGGGGTGCAGTGAACAAAATCCTTTGTGGGGTGCAGTGAACACAATCTTTGGGGGGTACAGTGAACACAATCTTTTTGGGGTGCAGTGAACAAAATCCTTTGTGGGGTGCAGTGAACACAATCTTTGTGGGGTGCAGTGAACACACTCTTTTTGGGGTGCAGTGAACAAAATCCTTTTTGGGGTGCAGTGAACAACATCCTTTTTGGGGTGCAGTAAACACAATCTTTTTGGGGTGCAGTGAACAAAATCCTTTGTGGGGTGCAGTGAACACAATCTTTGTGGGGTACAGTGAACAGAATCTTTGTGGGGTGCAGTGAACACAATCTTTGGGGGGTACAGTGAACACAATCTTTTTGGGGTGCAGTGAACAAAATCCTTTGTGGGGTGCAGTGAACACAATCTTTGGGGGGTACAGTGAACACAATCTTTTTGGGGTGCAGTGAACAAAATCCTTTGTGGGGTGCAGTGAACACAATCTTTGTGGGGTGCAGTGAACACAATCTTTTTGGGGTGCAGTGAACAAAATCCTTTTTGGGGTACAGTGAACAACATCCTTTTTGGGGTGCAGTGAACACAATCTTTTTGGGGTGCAGTGAACAAAATCCTTTGTGGGGTGCAGTGAACACAATCTTTGTGGGGTACAGGGAACAGAATCTTTGTGGGGTGCAGTGAACACAATCTTTGGGGGGTACAGTGAACACAATCTTTTTGGGGTGCAGTGAACAAAATCCTTTTAGGGTGCAGTGAACACAATCTTTGTGGGGTGCAGTAAACAAAATCCTTTTTGAGGTGCAGTGAACACAATCTTTGTGGGGTGCAGTGAACACAATCTTTGTGGGGTACAGTGAACACAATCTCATACTTCTGAACATTTGAGGGTGCTGCCTGTTCCATACTCCTCCTCCTACTGCTCAACCATCCTTTTAGGGGTACAAACAATAGTAATTGGGGCCTAGTGTGGTGGTGTACGTGTGAGATACATACACTTTCTTTTTGATCATATTTTCTATTCCGCTATTCAATTAAAACCTTGGGGATCAATTAAATTGCGTGATAGTCTGTGTCGGTACGTGTGAGATCCACCTTTCCAAGTTTTTGGGGTTCATCTCATACTTCTAAAGATTTGAGGGTGCTGCCTGTTCCATACTCCTCCTCCTACTGCTCAACCATCCTTTTAGGGGTACAAACAATAGTAATTGGGGCCTAGTGTGGTGGTGTACGTGTGAGATACATACACTTTCTTTTTGATCATATTTTCTATTCCGCTATTCAATTAAATCCTTTGGGGATCAATTAAATTGCGTCATAGTCTGTGTCGGTACGTGTGAGATCCACCTTTCCAAGTTTTTGGGGTTCATCTCATACTTCTGAAGATTTGAGGGTGCTGCCTGTTCCATACTCCTCCTCCTACTGCTCAACCATCCTTTTAGGGGTACAAACAATAGTAATTGAGGCCTAGTGTGGTGGTGTACGTGTGAGACACATACACTTTCTTTTTGATCATATTTTCTATTCCGCTATTCAATTAAAACCTTTGGGGATCAATTAAATTGCGTGATAGTCTGTGTCGGTACGTGTGAGATCCACCTTTCCAAGTTTTTGGGGTTCATCTCATACTTCTGAAGATTTGAGGGTGCTGCCTGTTCCATACTCCTCCTCCTACTGCTCAACCATCCTTTTAGGGGTACAAACAATAGTAATTGGGGCCTAGTGTGGTGGTGTAGGTGTGAGATACATACACTTTCTTTTTGATCATATTTTCTATTCCGCTATTCAATTAAAACCTTTGGGGATCAATTAAATTACGTGATAGTCTGTGTCGGTACGTGTGAGATCCACCTTTCCAAGTTTTTGGGGTTCATCTCATACTTCTGAAGATTTGAGGGTGCTGCCTGTTCCATACTCCTCCTCCTACTGCTCAACCATCCTTTTAGGGGTACAAACAATAGTAATTGGGGCCTAGTGTGGTGGTGTACGTGTGAGATACATACACTTTCTTTTTGATCATATTTTCTATTCCGCTATTCAATTAAAACCTTTGGGGATCAATTAAATTGTGTGATAGTCTGTGTCGGTACGTGTGAGATCCACCTTTCCAAGTTTTTGGGGTTCATCTCATACTTCTGAAGATTTGAGGGTGCTGTCTGTTCCATACTCCTCCTCCTACTGCTCAACCATCCTTTTAGGGGTACAAACAATAGTAATTGGGGCCTAGTGTGGTGGTGTACGTGTGAGATACATACACTTTCTTTTTGATCATATTTTCTATTCCGCTATTCAATTAAATCCTTTGGGGATCAATTAAATTGCGTGATAGTCTGTGTCGGTACGTGTGAGATCCACCTTTCCAAGTTTTTGGGGTTCATCTCATACTTCTGAAGATTTGAGGGTGCTGCCTGTTCCATACTCCTCCTCCTACTGCTCAACCATCCTTTTAGGGGTACAAACAATAGTAATTGGGGCCTAGTGTGGTGGTGTACGTGTGAGATACATACACTTTCTTTTTGATCATATTTTCTATTCCGCTATTCAATTAAAACCTTTGGGGATCAATTAAATTGCGTGATAGTCTGTGTCGGTACGTGTGAGATCCACCTTTCCAAGTTTTTGGGGTTCATCTCATACTTCTGAAGATTTGAGGGTGCTGCCTGTTCCATACTCCTCCTCCTACTGCTCAACCATCCTTTTAGGGGTACAAACAATAGTAATTGGGGCCTAGTGTGGTGGTGTACGTGTGAGATACATACACTTTCTTTTTGATCATATTTTCTATTCCGCTATTCAATTAAAACCTTTGGGGATCAATTAAATTGCGTGATAGTCTGTGTCGGTACGTGTGAGATCCACCTTTCCAAGTTTTTGGGGTTCATCTCATACTTCTGAAGATTTGAGGGTGCTGCCTGTTCCATACTCCTCCTCCTACTGCTCAACCATCCTTTTAGGGGTACAAACAATAGTAATTGGGGCCTAGTGTGGTGGTGTACGTTCGAGATACATACACTTTCTTTTTGATCATATTTTCTATTCCGCTATTCAATTAAATCCTTTGGGGATCAATTAAATTGCGTGATAGTCTGTGTCGGTACGTGTGAGATCCACCTTTCCAAGTTTTTGGGGTTCATCTCATACTTCTGAAGATTTGAGGGTGCTGCCTGTTCCATACTCCTCCTCCTACTGCTCAACCATCCTTTTAGGGGTACAAACAATAGTAATTGGGGCCTAGTGTGGTGGTGTACGTGTGAGATACATACACTTTCTTTTTGATCATATTTTCTATTCCGCTATTCAATTAAAACCTTTGGGGATCAATTAAATTGCGTGATAGTTTGTGTCGGTACGTGTGAGATCCACCTTTCCAAGTTTTTGGGGTTCATCTCATACTTCTGAAGATTTGAGGGTGCTGTCTGTTCCTTACTCCTCCTACTCCTCATCCATCCTTTTAGGGGTAGAAACAATAGTAATTGGGGCCTAGTGTGGTTTTGTACGTGCGAGATACATACCCTTTTTTGGATCATATTTCCTATTCCGCTATTCAATAAAAACCTTTCTAGGGCAAGATCTTAAATTACAGAAATATGAGGAGACCGTCAAATAAGGGCCGTGGCCTGGGTCGTGGTGCTGCTGGTAGAGCTCCTGTTGCAAGGAGAGGACGTGGTCGATCTGTGCCAGCTACACGCACAAGTGAAACACCTTCCTCAAGTGTGAGTAGGCGACAGAACCTGCATCAGTATTTGGTAGGGCATCATACGCCCCTAGAAGTGATGAGGCCAGAACAAGTGGAGGCGATAGTAGATTGGTTTGCTGCTGACAGTGCCTCCAGTTCCTTCACATTGTCTCCCACCCAGTCTACTGCAGAAAGGTCACAGTTGTCACCTGCAGCCGATGTCCAACCGTCTTTCACCTCACCCCCTTGCAAATCAGGCAAGCAGTCTGAGCCCCAAGCCATACAGCAGTCTCTTCTTCTTTTTGATGACTCTGTCAGCAGGGTTTCCCAGGGCCATCCACCTAGCCCTGCCCCAGAAGTGGAAGAGTTTGAGTGCAGCGATGCCCAACCACTTATTTCTCAAGATGAGTACATGCAAGGATCATCGCAGCACGTCTCCGATGATGACGAAACGCAGGTGCCAACTGCTGCGGCGTTCAGCATTGTGGAGACCGACAAGGAGGGCAGGGGTGAAGACTGGGTGGAAGATGATGTGGAGGACGATGAGGTCCTCGACCCCACATGGAATGAACGTCATGCAGGTGACCTGAGTGGTTTGGAGGAAGAGGCGGTGGTCACACAGAGCCACCAGCACAGCAGAAGAGGGAGCAGGGTGCAGAAGCGGAGCGGCCGTGCCCTAGACACTACGCCCGCTACTGGCAACGCAGCAAGGGAACGAGCGCACCAAAGTCAGCTCAAAGGAGTTCTCTAGCGTGGAAGTTCTTTAGAAAATGTGCTGATGACAGGACACGAGTGGTTTGCACCCTGTGCAATCAGAGCTTGAAGCGAGGCATAAACCTTCTCAACCTGAGCACAACCTGCATGATCAGGCATCTAAGTGCAAAGCACGAGCTGCAGTGGAGTACACACCTTCAAAAACCACGTCTCTGGCTCATCCTGCTTCCTCTTCTGCTGCAGTCTCGGCCGCTCCAGCCACATCTGTAGTGATACCGGCACCTGCCACCCCGCAAACAGACGATCTGTCAGCAACACCACCACCTGGGTAACCAACAACCATCTCCACAATGTCCCGTGGAAGCGTTCAGCTTTCCATCTCCCAAACACTTGAGAGGAAGAGGAAGTACCCCCCTACCCACCCGCGATCCCTGGCCCTGAATGCCAGCATTTCAAAATGATTGGCCTTTGAAATGCTGTCATTCCGTCTGGTGGAGACGCACAGTTTTAAAAACCTTATGTCGGTGGCTGTCCCACAGTACGTCGTGCCCAGCCGCCACTACTTTTCCAGGCAAGCCATCCCTTCCCTGCACAACCAAGTGGGGGAAAAAATCAGGTGTGCACTGCGCAACGCCATCTGTGCCAAGGTCCACCTAACTACCGATACGTGGACCAGTAAGCACGGTCAGGGGTTATATCTCCCTAACGGCACACTGGGTAAATGCAGTGGCGGATGGGCCTGAGGCGGATAGCAATTTGGCGCATGTCCTTCCACCACCGAGGATTGCAGGGCGCTTCAGTTTGCCTCCTGTTCCTAACTCCTCCTACTCCGCTTCCTCATCCTCTACCGCCTCCTCATCCGGACAGCGTAACACCTTCACCACCAACTTCAGCACGGCCAGGGGTAAACGACAGCAGGCAGTTTTACAACTTGCCTGTTTGGGGGACAAACCACACACTGCGCAGGAGTTGTGGAGGAGCATGGAACAGCAGACAAATGAGTGGTTGCTGCCAGCGAGCCTTAAGCCGGCCTGGGCGAAATCTCATAGCAGCTCTGGGCCTAGCCGGTTTGACGCACATCCCTTGCCTGGCGCATGTGCTGAATTTGGTAGTGCAGAGGTTCCTTAAAAACTACCCCGATATGTCAGAGCTGCTGCAGAAAGTGCGGGCCGTTTGTGCGCACTTTCGGCGTTCTCACCCTGCTGCTGCTCGCCTGGCAGCGCTGCAGCGTAACTTCGGCCTTCCCGCTCACCGCCTCATATGTGACGTGCCCACAAGGTGGAACTCCACCTTGCACATGCTGGAAAGACTGTGCGAGCAGCAGCAGGCCATAGTGGAGTTTCAGCTGCAGCACGCACGCGTGAGTCGCTCTGCGGAACAGCACCACTTCACCACCAATAACTGGGCCTCCATGCGAGACCTGTGTGCCTTGTTGCGCTGTTTTGAGTACTCCACCAACATGGCCAGTGGCAATGACGCCGTTCTCAGCTTAACTATCCCACTTCTATGCCTCCTTGAAAAAACAATTCGGGCGATGATGGAAGAGGATGTGGCACAGGATGAGGAGGAGGAGGAGGATGAAGAGGTAACATTTCCAAGGCTTTCAGGGCAGTCATTCGCAAGGGGCTCCGAGGGTGGGTTCCTGCACACGCAAACGCCAGGGACGCAATTGTCCAGCAGGGGCACAGTTCTGGAGGATGAGGAGGATGAGGAGGAGGAGGAGCTGGAGGAGGAGATGGAACCATGTTCACAGCAGGGTGGCACCCAGGCCAGCTCATGGCCATCACTGGTGCGTGGCTGGGGGGATACAGAGGACACGGACCATACACCTCCCACAGAGGACAGCCTTTCGTTGCCTCTGGGCAGCCTGGCACACATGAGCGATTACATGCTGCAGTGTCTCCACAACGACCGCCGAGTTGCCCACATTCTAACTTGTGCTGATTACTGGGTGGCCACGCTGCTGGATCCCCGTTACAAGGACAACGTACCGTCCTTAATTCACTCACTGGAGCGCGATCGCAAGATGCGCGAGTACAAGCGCACGCTGGTAGACGCCATGCTGCTGGCATTCCCATCTGACAGCGGGGCCGCAGTGGAAGCACAAGGCAGAGGAGGAGGAGGAGGAGGTCGCCAACGCAACCAGGGCACCGCCAGCACCTCAGAAGGCAGGGTTAGCATGGCCGAAATGTGGAAAAGCTTTGTCAGCATGCCACAACAAACAGCAGCACCAGCAGCTCAGATGGAACGTCTTAGCAGCATTTTACCAACATGGTGGAGCAGTATGTGTGCACACGCCTACATGTAGTGAATGAGGGGTCTGCCCCCTTCAACTTCTGGGTCTCCAAATTGGGCACATGGCCTGAGCTTGCCCTTTACGCCTTGGAGGTGCTGGCGTGCCCTGCAGCCAGTGTATTATCTGAACGGGTATTTAGCACGGCTGGGGGCGTTATAACAGACAAGCGCAGCCGCCTGTCCAGAGACAATGTGGACAAGCTCACGTTCATTAAAATGAACCAGGCATGGATCCCACGGGACTTTTCCGTACCTTATGCAGAATAGCAATGGATACCGACCTTACCCACCCATTGTTCCATTTTTGCTCTTTCTCACTCTTTTGGGGTGTACCCTCATTTAAAATTTGTGAAAAGAAGCAGTGTTGGCTACCTCGTCCTCCTCCTCAGGGCCAGATTAACGTAGGGGCTATTGGAGCTGCAGCTCCAGGCCCCTACCTTTTATATAGGCCCCGGGTTGGCCATATTCACTGTTACCGCTCTTCTGTCACTTGTAAACACAGAAGTCTGGCTTCTATGCTCGCTTCCCCAGGCAGCACCCTCAGAACCTCCCCACACAGCGCGAAGGCCGGACAAGGAGGGACAGTTGCCGATGCATGGATGTGTTTATGGGCTTCAGAGACAGCATCCCATGTTGAATTAGGCATGCATGGCTGCACCCTTCCTCCTTTGGGTGCATGGCAAGGCACGGCCCTTAAGGCCCTTCAAAATCCTCAGCACCAAGCCCATGATGCTCTTAATCCGGCCCTGGTCCTCCTCCACCGCCGCTTCCACCTACACCGCCCATAGGTGTGCGCAGCCTATTGCATTAAGGTGTGCACCCCAAAGTTGAAATACACATGCATGTGTTTGCCAGCAGGGAGAGTAATGTATCGGGGCCATGTACCTGTAGGCAAAGAGAAATAGAGCAGAGCAGGTCCGAGGGAGATCTTTCCCATCTCCTCACTGGCAATGCTATGTGCCCTAGGTGATTAGGGTGTGCCCAGGCACACCCGGCACACCCTGTGCGCATGCCTATGTAACCGCCACATCCACCACCACCTCAACCTCCCTCCTACTCCATATAGGCCTCGTCCTTCAGAGATGAAGAAGAACATTGTTTTATTTTTCTGTTTTTTTTTGTTGTTTTAAGTTATTTCCCTATCCACATTTGTTTGCAGAGCACTTGCCATGCTCTTAATTACGTTTTGCTGCCATTTGCAGCACTCTAGCCCTTTCCTTTGGTGTTTTAGAGCCATTTTAGTGCCTTAAAGTTCGGGTCCCCATTGACTTCAATGGGGTTCGGTGTCCGGGAAAAGTTCGGTAAAAGTCCGGGACACGGACCCGGACTTTTTTTTAAAGTTCGGCCGAACCCGTCGAACACGGACATCTAGGTGTCCGCTCAACCCTACTGGCGAGCACTGCACAGTGTCTCCATCCCTGTGAATAGTCAATTGAAAAATGGGATAAACGAGGGTGTGTGAAAAACAGCCGATCCCTAGTTTGAAATACTTACCCACCAGTCTGCTAACAAACCAAAATAAACCTGTCTAACAAATAAGTTAAAAGCAGGAGTTTAGTTAACACATATTTGCAAATGCATGCGGAAGCTGCAAGGCCAGCGACAAGGCATCCTGCGTTCTTGCAGAACCTAACACTATTCTCATATAAAGTCCCAAATTGCCCATTTCTTGTATCTGACTAGGGATGGAGACGCTTGCTTTACAGGCGGGTTTCTCACTCAAAGTCCCAATTTGCCCATGGCATCTTTATTAAAGGGATGGGGGTGTGTGTCTCCCAGCTGATCACATTTAGTTTGCACCCCATGGCTTTTTCGTGCAGCCATGCGTTTTTCTTTGCCAGTCATGGATTGGAGCAGGTGGGGGAGGATTGGGCGGTCTCCAATCCCATCTGTTTCCAATCCATCTATTAGCAAGCATGTACTTCCCTTTGTGAAGACACTTATACACTCAGGTTGAGCAGTGTTATTTAGTGTTAGGTTCTGCAAGAACGCAGGATGCCTTGTCGCTGGCCTTGCAGCTTCCGCATGCATTTGCAAATATGTGTTAACTAAACTCCTGCTTTTAACTTATTTGTTAGACAGGTTTATTTTGGTTTGTTAGCAGACTGGTGGGTAAGTATTTCAAACTAGGGATCGGCTGTTTTTCACACACCCTCGTTTATCCCATTTTTCAATTGACTATTCACAGGGATGGAGACACTGTGCAGTGCTCGCCAGTTCTCATATAAAGTCCCAAATTGCCCATTTCTTGTATCTGACTAGGGATGGAGACGCTTGCTTTACAGGCGGGTTTCTCACTCAAAGTCCCAATTTGCCCATGGCATCTTTATTAAAGGGATGGGGGTGTGTGTCTCCCAGCTGATCACATTTAGTTTGCACCCCATGGCTTTTTTGTGCAGCCATGCGTTTTTCTTTGCCAGTCATGGATTGGAGCAGGTGGGGGAGGATTGGGCGGTCTCCAATCCCATCTGTTTCCAATCCATCTATTAGCAAGCATGTACTTCCCTTTGTGAAGACACTTATACACTCAGGTTGAGCAGTGTTATTTAGTGTTAGGTTCTGCAAGAACGCAGGATGCCTTGTCGCTGGCCTTGCAGCTTCCGCATGCATTTGCAAATATGTGTTAACTAAACTCCTGCTTTTAACTTATTTGTTAGACAGGTTTATTTTGGTTTGTTAGCAGACTGGTGGGTAAGTATTTCAAACTAGGGATCGGCTGTTTTTCACACACCCTCGTTTATCCCATTTTTCAATTGACTATTCACAGGGATGGAGACACTGTGCAGTGCTCGCCAGTTCTCATATAAAGTCCCAAATTGCCCATTTCTTGTATCTGACTAGGGATGGAGACGCTTGCTTTACAGGCGGGTTTCTCACTCAAAGTCCCAATTTGCCCATGGCATCTTTATTAAAGGGATGGGGGTGTGTGTCTCCCAGCTGATCACATTTAGTTTGCACCCCATGGCTTTTTTGTGCAGCCATGCGTTTTTCTTTGCCAGTCATGGATTGGAGCAGGTGGGGGAGGATTGGGCGGTCTCCAATCCCATCTGTTTCCAATCCATCTATTAGCAAGCATGTACTTCCCTTTGTGAAGACACTTATACACTCAGGTTGAGCAGTGTTATTTAGTGTTAGGTTCTGCAAGAACGCAGGATGCCTTGTCGCTGGCCTTGCAGCTTCCGCATGCATTTGCAAATATGTGTTAACTAAACTCCTGCTTTTAACTTATTTGTTAGACAGGTTTATTTTGGTTTGTTAGCAGACTGGTGGGTAATTATTTCAAACTAGGGATCGGCTGTTTTTCACACACCCTCGTTTATCCCATTTTTCAATTGACTATTCACAGGGATGGAGACACTGTGCAGTGCTCGCCAGTTCTCATATAAAGTCCCAAATTGCCCATTTCTTGAAGGAGGGGATGGCTGCCTCCTCTTCTGTAGAGGTGCCATGCAGCCTCAGGTAGTCAACCTGAGGGCCTGGAGAGTTCTAGTGAGGAACTGAACCCAGAGGTCTGACTGAAGCTGACTGAGAGGGGAGATACTGGTGGATCTGATTCTGTAGTACAGGGAGTACAGATCTGTGTCAAGACCTAAAGGGGGGCCACCCCTGCAGCTATAAGATTCAGTGGACGGGTGTCAGTAAAGGGGATGCTAGTGAGTCTCCCGAAAAGAATATAGTTCACTAAGTCTATTGCTAGAGAGAAAGAACAAGGAGACTTAATCCTTTCCATACATGTGGCAGTATGGATTAAGTAGTACAGCTGCTTCCACAAGCAACCTAGTGAGGCCAAGTGAGAGTTGTCCTTATCCATTGTGAATAGTTACAGTTGGAGTATCCCACAATTCCCTTCTCCCATTAAAATTACAAAATAAACACTAAAAACCAATACCCCTGGACTGTTTATTGAGTGACGAACCATCAGGAGTAAGGAGGGATGTGTGAACTGTATCCTAAGTGACTGTGTGCTGGTAATCAGAAGAGGCCCAGCAAGTCATCACACAGCAAGCCCTACAGGGACAGTACTACATTCATAAGAAACTTCTCCACCAGCTCCGATTACACAGCTAACAAAGAAAGGGTTGCCCTCAGTGTGGTCACCTGATGCACAGGCTGCTTTTGCTAAATTAAAAACTTTTTTCATTTCCCAATCCTGATACCTTTTGTAGTGGAAGTGGATGCTTCTGACTTCATCCCTGTGCTTACTTGTCTCGTTTAATGTTTTCAGCTGAGAGGAATTACGACATGGGGAATAAAGTGTTACTTGCAATTAGGGAAGCTCTTTCTGAATTAAGGCATCTGCTGGAAGGTACTAAGCATCCTGTGACCATTCTCACTGATCACAAAAATATAGAATTAATTTGTTCTGCCAAAAGATTATCTTCTAGACAAGCACGTTGGACGCTGTTCTCTTCTAGGTTTAATTTTATTTTCTTGTATCGACCTGCGTCAAGAAATGGTAAGGCTGATGTCTTATCACGGAGGTTGGTGGGGCTTCTCCAGGAAAACCACTCTGAATGTACAATCCTGCCTCAAAATAACTTCCTAGGGGGCCACAAGTTCTAAGGCATTCTTGAGTCTCCTTAAAGAAGGGTACGAGAATGACCTGCTCCTCAATAATCCTCCTACCAACATCAACCTTGAGTACAAAAATGGCTTTTGGACTCAAACACAAGGCTTCTTTGCAACTGAATCTACTCAGGTTGAAGCCCTCGGTTGTTTCATGACTCTAAACTTGCTGGACATTTTGAAGTTTCTAAGAGGAACTTTTATCAGGTTCCTTTGGGTGGCCTGGATACCAGAGAGATGTCAAAAAGTTATGTAGCCTTGTGCCAGACCTGTGCACACAATAAGACACCCCAAGCTTCTCCTTTGGGGTTGCTCCAGCCACTTCCTGTTCCATCAGGACCATGACGGTCAATTTCTATGGAGTTTGTGGTCGATTTTCCCCCCTCAAAAGTAATGGCCACTATCTTGGTAGTCGTCGACCGCATAACCAAGATGGCTTACTTTATACCTTTTAAGGGGGTACCCTCTTCTGAACAAACTGCAGAGTTGATGGTTCGAGAAGTCTTTAGACTACATGGAATTCACAAAGACGTTGTGTCAGACAGAGGAGTACAGTTTACTTCAAAATGTTGGAAAAGCTTTTGCTCAGCTTTAGGAGTAGTCAATTTCTCTGTCTTCTGCTTTTTATCCTCAGTCTAATGGTCAGACCGAGAGGACCAATCAAACTTTAAATCAGTACCTTCGATGTTTTGCTAGTTATCTTCAGGAGGACTGGGTGGACTATCTTCCTACGGCAGAATTTTCTTATGACAAATCTAGACATGGCTCCACCTCTCAAAGCCTGTTTTTCTTAAAGGAGGCTGCTGATAGACATCGCAGATCACTTCCTACCTTTAATGTGGGTGACAAAGTTTGTCTATCAACCAAAAATTTGAGAGTCCATGTTCCATCTGCAAAGTTGGGACAAAAGTGTTTGGTACCTTTCCAGATTTCTGCTCAGATCAACCCAGTCACCTTCCTGACAGTATGAGAAATCGCCCTCTTTTTCACATATCGCTACTCAAATCATTTAATGAACATCCTTTTTCTGGAATAATTCTTCCACCTCCTCCACCTGTTGAGGTACAGGGTGAAGAAGAATTTGTGGTGGAGAAAATTCTTGATTTCAGGATCTTTAGGAACAAATTACAATATCTGGTTCAATGGGAAGAACATGGATCAGAAGAAAATTCTTAGGAGCCTGAGGAAAATTTTCATGCCCCTAGATTGACAAGAGAATTTCACCAGAGGTTCCTCTTAAACCTGGCCCTAAGATGTCCAGCGGATGTTCTGAGAGGAGGGGAGTACTCCCAGGACCTGGACTTGAACCTAGGACCTCTGCTGTGTCTGGCGATGTCTCTGCTTGCTTTGCCACCTGGAATGCTGGACAGTTCCCTGGACAGTTCGCTGGACAATTCCTTGAATGATCCTGCAGTGAATCTTAGTTGCCTTGAACCTTGAACTCTTTGCTCCTCCCATGGACTTCCTGATTTAAGCCATGCACTTCCTGGTTGCCAGAATATTGTGCCTTCTCCAGCCAATATATTGCTTTTGTCTCTCCTGCTGCCGTCTGTATCTTCGCTACCATCCGTTACCAACATTTGGCTTGCTCCTCAGCTATGTTTCTGCTTAATCCCAACTTGCAACTATTTGTTACTGACCTTTGGCTTGTTCCTTGACTACGCTTCTGTTTGATCCCTACCTGCTATATCTGCTACTGGACCCCTGCTTGATCACCTCCTGGTGGGGTGACCCTGAGGACCACGACCTGGTGCTAACATGCAGCAAAATCCATCTCCACCATCAGGAGCTTTGGTGAACACCGGTAAGTACTTAGATTCCACACCTCAGGTGAGCCCACGTCATCTGCAAGGGTGACCTGCCTGTGTTCCTATCCTGCTGGTTTCTGTGTGAGCTTGCACTGCTATAGCAACTGGTATTCGAGCCTGGCCCCTGATCATGACACTGGCCTCAGCAGTCATGAAAGCCTCTTGATCCCTTTAAGGAAAGAGAGCCTTCACTGATAGGGCATAGTCAGGAGCTGAGTGCGGGTGGGGGGGATCCAGTAAGTGAAGTGGTCACAGAGGATTTGATCAGGGTGATGGGGCTGGGCCTGATCTCAAAAAAAGTTCTGCCCCCAGGGAATTCTGGGTCATTTTGATAAAATGTGGATAAAAGAGCTGCCCACAATCCCGCCCTCTGGATGGTCTGTCGCAGCTTTAGCGGCAGTTTTTTTTTACCTTGCTAGCATTTAAACTTGGTGTAATGGGCTATGCTCTGGACTGCAAGTTGGAGTTAGTCTGTCTGTCCAGCACTTATCTTAAGAACAGCCCCCCCCCTGAAATTTGAATAGTTAATGTAAAAACGTACTCACAGTACAGCTGTGACTGGCACTGGTTAAACGTGTTTACATGTTCTGTGTTGGAAATGAAATAAAGCTGTGGCCTTACCATTTTCCAACTTAATGTGTGAAAGTGTAGTATTTCTTATACTGATGGGAAAGGGGTTTGTCATTATAATAATATTTGGCTTTCCTTGGCTTTTGCACCTCAGCAGTCATGTGTTTTAATGCACACCTTTCAGTACTATCCCCCTTTGTGCTTGTTAGTGTAGAAGGGTTGAAAATTTAAGGTTGAATGACCGATTTTAATTATCTTGTCTTGAGGAAGAGCAGACCTGGGGAACGGATGAGGGCTCCATCAATGAGAAGTTCTCTGCAGGGCTCTCTGCATGTGTTGACATCATATTGAGAGATTTGAGGTGTGGTGCAGCCTGTTCCCCGGTGGTAGAGAGAACATTGGAATGCCTCTCTGGGGTACAGGTTCTGGTGAGCTAAGATGGATCTGCAAAAGTCAGTTTGCCAATGAAACCCATACAAGCAGTGGAAGAGAGATGGTGAGGTATGAGAGAGGAAAGGTTCCTAGGGCTGCCAACAAGCATCTTACTCTGCCAGGAGCAGGTCGCACCTTTCATATATTTAGTTTGGAAATGTTTTGTTACCATGCCAATTTAATTTGAAAAGAGGATCAAACATTGAAGTAGAAGTTATTTAATACATACATTTTTTTAGATGTTATCCGATTAGGCTGTTAGTATAAAATAAGAATTGCTCAGGTTTAGATCAGCATTTTCAAAAAATTGTTTTAGCTGAATGTTATACTGTATTTATATTTAAAGAAGAATTCCAGTATGGCATTTTTACATAGTTACATTGTTCCAACTTGAACCTATAGAGCCTATAGATGCTGCACGCACCATTGAAAGGGAATAGTGGTTTATGAATATAACATCAATGCGAGAATATAGATTATGTGTCTTAGAAAAATATGAATCGTCGCAAATTCTTGGGTTTAGGAGACGCCATACATCCATCAATTGAAGATCATGTAATCGCTTTCTAATGAATGACAGTTTTTTAAAAGGTATGCTTGAGCGACCCTGTGATGTATCTACTAATGGGTCTAATGGTAAGTTAATATCACCCGCCAACACCAATACCCCTTTCGCAAATACCGCTAATTTAGCAAGAATTTTCGATATAAATGATGTTATGTGAACATTAGGGCAATAGATATTCACAAATGTGTACATAGAGGAACCAATAGTCCCCCTCAGAAATAAATATCTACCCAAATCGTCTGATTGTATTTCCTCTACCTGAAACGCTATGTCTTTGCTAAAGCCTATGGCCACACCTTTAGCTTTATTAGTATCCGATAGGCCGTAATACCATTTTGGAAAAAAAGGCGAGGACAATCGCACCGCCGACTGATGCGTTAGGTGTGTTTCCTGTAGATAAAGCACAGGACCTCTCAATTTCCTTAATTCCTGCATAACCAAATGCCGCTTAGTGGCAGTGTTTAAGCCTCTTACATTATATGAGATTAAATTTAAATTTGCCATGGCCTTGACCAATGTTTCATTTCCTCCATATGATATACCTCCTCCCCGTCGCCAAGTAGTACAGCATTACAGCTACTCAAAGAAAAGCCTAGGACATAGTAACCAACACTGGGAAGACAAAAAAAACAACAGAAAAAAGAAAACAACAACCTAATCAAAATCCAAAAAAAGAAAAAGAAAAGGGTAAAGGGGGGGGGGGGGACACGTGCATATTGCACGTGTAAAGTATGGTCCCGGTAGGTCAGGTCGCGCCCGAGCGCCCAGCTCTCGCACCCATGAACAACTGAGCGCAACATGCTGGCCATCCAGGCACAGCCCATCCCACTGGGGCCAGGACGTGGTGCTCCGTCAACCTGCATGGAGCAAGCAAAGTCCCTAAAAGACATGCGGCTGCTTATCCTATATTCACATCATCTATATTTCCTTATATCCACCAAAAAAAAGGGTGTTTCTCTCTCTCTCTCCCTTCCCCCTCCCACTTCTTCACGTGTTGCCTACACGTCCCATTTTTATCCCAATATACACTTCTTAGACATTTCTTAGCCACTCCCTATTATATAAGGTCAAGATACCAACAGAGAGGGAGAGCTTGAAAGAAAAAAAAAAAAAAAAAAGAAAAAAGGGAGAGAGAGAGAGAGAAAAAATAAAAAGGAAGGAGGCGGACACATGACGAAGTATGATATTAATCACAATACTGTGCCATTGGTCCCATGGTGCTAAGTCCAGTGACTGCAAAAGATCCTTCATTATTTTATAAGAAAAAAAATTCCCGGGGGGGGAGCAGAGATACCCAAAAAAATAAAAAATTATAGATATGGGGCAAACATTACTCAGGGTTCCTAGTCTCCTTTTTCTGCCCCCATCTACAGACCACAGCAGCCCATGGTATCTAAACAAATCTAGACGGGTCCAGGGAGATCAGTGCGATTCCTCTTAGCTGAAGTCTTCTGCCATGGGGGGTCCGATTGAACCCCAAACGATGGAATATCATCTTGCCAGCCTGGAAGCTCCGGGATTTTTAGTTGGAAAGTCTGACAGAGAATTTTGACATCTTCAGGGAATCGCAGTATACAAGATTTACCCTCTTTGGTGGCTGTTAAGCGGGCCGGGAATCCCCATCTATATGTGATCTCCTTAGCTTTGAGAACCTCCAGCAATGGTTTAAGATTTTTCCTACGCTCCAGAGTTTCTTTAGCCAGATCTTGAAAAATGAACAAGGTAGCACCTCCAAAGGTTACAGGGGAAGCGGTACGCAATTTAGCCATAATCTTACTCTTATCCTCAAAGTAATGTAACCGGCATATTATGTCCCTGGAAAGTTCAGAGGGAAGATTGCGTGGGCGAAATGTCTGATGAATCCTATCAAATCGGATTAAGACATCTGATGGTCTGTCAAGGATTTTATTGAAGACTCCTTGTATTATCACCTGGAGATCTTCATTTTTTATTGTTTCTGGTAGCCCTCTTATGCGCAAATTATTACGCCTATTCCTGTTCTCGAGGTCCTCCAGTTTATAGAGAGTGGACCTATGCGCTGTGGCTAGTTTGATAACTGACTGTTGCAGTTCTTTAACAGCCTCTTCCTGGGTATCATGACGGCTTTCAGACTCCTCCACCCTTTTTAAAATATGGGACATGTCAGCTCTGACTGCACCCAGCTCCTTTTTGATGGATTTCTCCATACTGTAAAACATACCCGCTATCTCCTTTTTCAAATCTTGCATAAAAGCTGGCATCTCTGTGCTACTATGTGCACCTGAACCTCCTGCATCCCCTATATCACCTTCCAACTTCTCCATAGACTTCTCCATATACTCTGAATTAGACAAATCAGACAAATCAGATGATGAAGATGATAAAGCCGAAATGCTTCCTTTCTGCCTGTGGAGAGTGCGGAGAATGGGGGGAGTGGGCACGTACCTCGCTGGTATTACCAGTGGCGTTACTCGTAGCGTCTGACTCTGCGGTTTCCAAAGACAAATATTTCCTTATGAGGCTGGAGCTTTTAGGCAACGATCTTTGCGATTTGTCGGTTTTCCTTGCACTGGAGGAGCGGGTGTCACAAGCAATGCCGGTGGAGCTGGTGAAGCGGGTGGAGCGAGTCAGATGGGTCTTGAAAGACTTAGCAACCTTCGCTGGCATCGCTTCAACTTAGCAGCCGCATACAGGACCTGCTTAGACGCGGCTTCCCCGCGCCATACACCGACCACGCCCCTTCCGCCGGAAGAGAAACAGTGTAAGGTACTAGATTCACATTAAACTGATATTCTACACTGACAATAGAATCAGAATAGCACACAATAGCACACTTATTCTCTAGAGCCCTGTTCTATCTATCTTTCTCCACGTCGATATCATACTACAAATGGCCGCTATTGAAAGAATATTTTTATAGTGTGGGGTGGGACTAAGAACAATAAGCCATGATTGGATAGAGTTCTCATTACTTTCTCCAATCATGGCTCTGACAGTGCTCTGCGCCCTGATGGGGCAAAGCTTAAATTGCTTCAGTGCATGGTGGTCATTTGGCGGGCTGAACAAACTCCCTTCCGTCCCAATAATTAATTAACAACAGCCAATGTTTGGCCCATCCCTAGTGACTGGTGACGGCATGTAAAAAATATAAAAAAATACAAAATAAATAAACAAATACATTTTTAATTCATTTTTTTTTTAAATTGACATACTGTCTTCAGAGTAATACTCTGGGGTGATCAGATTTTTTTTATCGTACACTATTATTGCTTATACCAGCGATGGTCACTGTTATAAGCAATGCTTTTAACTGTCATGAATGGCTTTTATTTAGGAAAGCTTTCCTGCTATTGTGATGCTGTATTTGGCTACAGCTAATCACATGGTACAGGTCGTCAGGTAACATGTGATAGCTGTGGGTAAATCACAGCATCACAACAGTAAGCAATCATGTGATCGATATGATTGGTCATACCAAGCGCCATAATCTGCTGCAGGACATACCAGTACGTCTCATTGCTTGCAACTGCCACCTGCTCGCCCATAAATGTACTGTCGGTGAACAACAAGTGGTTAAAGGTATCTATACTTGTGTTTTTATAAGTGCTTGCAGTAACTTTCATTCAACCAGGTGTGCCAAAAGGGCTGAGGGTGTTCTTGGAGTCGAGGTGCAGAACAGAGAACCAAATATACTATGCGGCTCCTGCAAGTGTAGTGCTTCATTAAAATAAAATGTGACATGTAGTATGCTATATTATGTACGTATAGCACTATATACAGTATATGCCTGTAATTCCTATTAATAAATTATTAGGTTAACAATATCCTTCTTGTAGAATCACACTCATTTTAAATGTCCCACCCCATTGAAGTACATTCTCCTCCAACAATTGCTTGCTGGACACTGCAAAAAGGTGTCCCTGGAAACCTTTTTGAAATGTTAGCAACTATGCTGTAGTGAAAGATGTAAAACTTCTGCGCTAATGGTCTAATCGGAGGATATATGTGCAAACTGTGTGTTTGTGTGTTCAAAAATGTAAACGTGATATAAGAATAGGCTGCAGCCTCCCTAAATAATAGTCTGAAGACTTTCACTGTAAATGAATAAAAAAGAGGGATAGTGGCGCTGCCTATAAAGGAAATATAATATAATATAATATAAGGTGCGACAAAAAATTCTTGGTAATAAGGTGACTAGTGCATATAAATGGTGTGAACCAGTGATGTCAAGCAATATATGTCAAAACCAAGTTGCAGTCAACTGTAGAAATATTCTTGCTAGTGGTGTATAATAAATGACAAGGTGCAATATTTAAGGTGCTAACTACACAAGTTATAAAGTGACTGTTGCTTGCAGCTAATATTAAAACATGTGATAAATGTGATAAATATCAAACAAAATTGACAATAAACAATAACCAGCAAATATATTGATGTGCAAGATTGACGATGAGCAATAACCAACAAATATATTGATGTGCAGTATATAAAGTGCTTATCAAGAAAAAGTGCTAAAGTGAATAAAAAAACCCCACGTGACGCGCTGTACGCGCTGCTGATGACGTATTAACTACGAAACGCGTACAGCGTGTCACGTCATTTCCGGTTTTCACCATTCGAGATCGAGGCTTGGACCGCATCGCGCTCCTTCCTGTTACACGCTTGTTTGATTCTGCTCATATGTGAGTACCTCTCTATATTGTGTATTAATAAATACCTTACGGAATTACACTATGTCCCTTGTTTATGATTATTCCCTGGCATATACTTTGGAGTGATACCGGTAGGCACCCTGAACTTATTCGCCACTAGGAGCCTATAAGGACCCATCTACACCATAGGGGATACCTTATACTAGGATCAGCTAGGCTTCCTATAGGACGTCCCTATCCAGGAGCAATCGGAATTGAAGGATCGCTGGATATATTTTATACACCCGCTTTATACCCCTGTGTGGGGTGGATGTTTCTGGTAAGTGCGTTTTTTTACCAGAGGGATCACCCAACACCTCACCACCCACCACGGGGTCACTCCTTATAAATTATCACCAGAGTGTTGTCACCTATTTTGGATCTGGAATCTCTTACACTTGCTTTTGGTCACTGCATGTGACATAGAGACTGTTTATTCAAATAGGACTGTCCTTTGTGTGCATATTGAATAATATTTACTGTTGGCACTTTATATTACCCCCATACCATATTATATGGTAGGGTGGGGTTTTTTTATTCACTTTAGCACTTTTTCTTGATAAGCACTTTATATACTGCACCATGTCATTTATTATACACCACTAGCAAGAATATTTCTACAGTTGACTGCAACTTGGTTTTGACATATATTGCTTGACATCACTGGTTCACACCATTTATATGCACTAGTCACCTTATTACCAATAATTTTTTGTCGCACCTTATATTATATTATATTTCCTTTATAGGCAGCGCCACTATCCCTCTTTTTTATTCATTCAACTATGCTGTAGTAGCCGTGTCAGTGATTTCCAGCTTCTATCTAGAGCAGTTGTTCTCAACTCCAGTCCTCAGGACCCACTAACAGGCCAGATTTTACTTGGCCTATTAGTGGGTACTGAGGACCGGAGTTGAGAACCACTGATCTAGAGGGATCCCACAGATATCGTATATGCATAGTTACAGTGGTCCAAGCTGGAACAATGTAAGAGACTAAAAAATGCCATACCTGGGATTCTTTAAAAATCTATTCAGGTAAGAGCAGAAATATTAACAGCATCTACAGTATCTCCTTCTTTCACTTACTTGGCCCCTTTGCCATTTACTTGGGAAATTCGCTTAGACTGTTTTATTAATTTGTTCACACAGCAGATTATCATATAACATTTCCATTAGTAGAGTAATTTAGCAAGATAAAAAAATAAAAGTTAAACAAAGCCTATTTCCTAGTATATGTTGTTAACATATATTAGGACAAATTACCATGGTCGTTATCTGATAACTACCAATTATATGTGTTCAACTTCTATAGATCCAGAACCCCTAGAAGGCACAAATAGATGTGAGTGGTGCCACAGGTGGATCTCCAGCAAGCAATGACTCACCTCTTAATTTTAGTGAGGCAGTCTTCACCTGTTGTTGATGATGTATAGTTCATCACATGCTTTCTCAGTGGCAGGCAAGTCCTGCTGAGCCATGCTATTCAACAACAACTGGGAACTACAGGTAACCACTTTTTAAACGTATAAAATCTGCAACTTTGCTGAAAACATGAGAACAAGTATAGTTAACACCTGTAAGATGACACACGTTATGAACCATAAAAACACTTAGAAGATAAGTCACGCAAATTGCCCTCCATCCTTACCATCACGTACCATGGAAGTACGTAACGCTTTCTTTTTAACACGTTATTCCCCAGTTTTCCAACTGGTTTCACTGGTGATTCCAATGGACTCAATTAACGGGCTTATTGTATGGTTTTCTTTTAAAGAAAAAAGATCTGAACAGTTTATTGAGTTATAAGGACAGTAGCTTGTAGAGATGCAAGTGACTAAACTCTGATGCTGTTACTGATTAACTGAATAAATCGTGACATCTTGTCCGCTGCTAGTTTGCAAAATCTGCTCTGATCCTGTTTGCTAGGTTTTCTTTTTTAATCATTTTTTAAAATGCATTCTCTGCCCACTGCATGTAAAAGATGGTAAGCTAAAGTCTCAGCCTTTTTATACTACAAGCATACTCTTTTCTGTGTAAATACCAGCCCATGTGCAGTTTAGTGTTCAGGAGGTGCTTCAAGGTTTCTGATGCCCAGGAGCAGGTGGGTAATTGGGGATGCACAACATCTTCATGTTGTCTCCCTCTGCTGAGCCTGTATCAGTGTTCCTATTGGAGGCGCCTGGTTTGGAATATCTAGACACCAGCATTTGGAGTTTTGCTCGCAGCGGAAGTGCTTAGGCGAATCAGGACCTTTTTCTGCCTTTATCATTTTGGAGCTGGTAAGGGCATATGTATGTCAGCCCTCTTTGGTGACACGATTGGGATCTATGTGCTCTATTTATTTTCCTTTTGGTAAGCTGCAGTCCTATTGGGGGAGGTCCTCTACACTATTTGTTCTGCAATATTTTTCTATTACTCTGGTAAGGAGTATATTCACAGGATTGGAGGTGTTTATGTTCTTTACTATCACTACTACAGCACCTTTCTGATATTCCTATCACTTGGGGTGTTATATCTATTTGTTTGTGGTTTTACGCTATGGCGTTTTTTATTTCATTTCACATGATCACTCAACACTGAGGAGATCCATTCAACATACGGAGTCCGTCTGAGATCTGGTTCCTGTGGATCACTTGGAATCTTTGGGCCTATTTATCATTAGCCTTTGGTAAGCGGTACCTGTACAGAAAATTTCGTCAGACGTGCTGTTTGCCTTTATATGGACTTTATCTCTGGACTTTTTTACATTATCATATATGTTTTCACTATATAGCGCAACTTATATTTATACATTATATGCAACCTGTTGGATAAGTATGTTGCTAGCACCTGCCATGGGAAATTGGGCATTTTAGACATTTGTCAAGAGTAAAGTAAAAACAATATAAGGCTGGCCATACATGTTCAATTTTCTTGTACAATTTTCTGTTAGATTTGCCAAAAACCACATAATATGAGGTCAAAACTAAACAACACTTTCAATTGTATCTTATAAGGTAGGCCTTTTTACTTCATAGTTTAAGGTAAATCCAAATAAAATTGTACAGAAAATTGCAAGAAAGTTGTATAATGTATGGCCAGCCTAAGAGTATACTGTCTTTACCAGTGGTAGATGCAGAGTATAAGCAGTGCCCAGTCACCAACCTTGTCTTCTGCAAAGAGGGTAGTCTGTCAGTCAGCTCCCAATTTGTAGCCCTTAGTTTATCCCATTGACAACATATAATGGTTAGACAAATTGCCAAATCAGCAGAGCTGCAGTGGAATAATGATAGAGATCAGGGCTGGTAATATAAAGGGTAAGTTAGGGAACCAGATAGAAGCTCAGGGCAGGGAGAAGACATTATCCACTTTCCAAAAGTAACCATACATGTATAGATTTCTCTTGGTCAATCCTCAGAAAACAGGTAGATTCCTCCATACACACTAAATAACGGAATCTCCCCTCTTGTTGGCTAATGTATTCTTACAGCTGCCACCCAACCAGTGACTGCAACTAAATTGGATGCAGTCACTGTTCAACCAAAAATGTTCTACCAGCTTAATCCGACAAAAATCAATTGAAAAATTGCCCTTTTTTGAGCCGGGTGGTGTTGACAGGGCCATCCACAGCTTCTGCAGGAATCAGCCAAAATTTGAGCCATGTAAAGTCAATAAAGAATTTTCAGTTTAGGTAAGGGTGCCAGAAATCAAGCTAAGTCATAATTAAAGTAGCCTATCGTTTTTGCTGGATCTTCCCAACACACTGAAAGGGAGTAACTAACAGACACATTTGACACAGTACCTAAACAACCTGAGTACCTGTTACTTTCTTTTGGAAAAATCCTGCAAACACAATGATATGCTGCACTGAGCTAAATTTTAAGATGACCTTCAGGCACAAAAACTTCCATTTAAATAAATACCTCAATTGCTACAAACGATTTAAATCCACTTTGTATGCACCTAATGCCTTTGAAAACTCAGTCATGACCTTGTAGAGGGAGCAGTGCCATCACCACTGTGCTGCACATAGCATCTCTACATAGCAGAGCTGTTGGAGGTACTCACCAAGTCTACCCACTACAGGTTGCCTTTAGAAAACTACAGTAGGGGGCGGATAAGAGACCTTTCATCCTGTACAAGGAGAAAGAGAGCAGAAGTGGTCTGTACTATAGGAAACTCCTGCACAAAGGCAAAGTCCAAGAGTTTTTTTTTGGTGCTGTATTTCTGCACAGATTCTTTTTAGAAATACACCCAGGATACCAAGATTCAGGCAAGAATACACAAGAGATAATATTTGTTTGGCCCAAAGTTCAACTTTAAATCTGGCTTCTGGATGACATTGGAGGATTTCTGCTAAATGGGCAGTTGGCCTTATTCGATATCTGTCAGCAGAGGGTGTTGATGTACCCCTAGGAAAGACGGAAATACAGGTGCGCTAAAGCCTCATACATACTACTAGTTTTTTTTTCCTAGTTCAACCTAACTGCTGAGGTCAGAGTCGCTGTACTAACAATCTGATGTTAGTACAGAGATCTCCCCAGCTCTGCTATTGTGTTTTGACAGGGAGACAGCCCCCCAGCCAGAATACTCTGGTCAGCACTCTTGACCATTTGCTGAGAGTTCTGATCGGGAGCTGATCAGTAGACCTTTTTTGGTCATGACCCTTCAACAAAAGTCGGCCGGCTTCTATTGGACCGGCTAACGGGCACACGGCCCGAATGATGGCCGGTTTCTATTGAACCAGTCAATGCCGCCCGACATTCCGCCCGTGTGTACTGGGTTTAAGGAAATATTGGGAGGAAGAGACAAGAAAGGATTGCATTAAAGGGATTCTTCCACCTTATGAGCCCTCTGGGGTTTTCCAGGAACATTCAGATGAAGTTTTTCCCTAAAACGTCTTTCAGGACAGCACCTTAGAGAGATGGCTCCTCCCTCTCCTCATCAGGAAACACCCCATCCACCAGATTTTAAAAGGAGGCTTCTCCCACCATTCATCAGTTTTTGTGTTTCCTCCGGCCGAGGAACACCTCTGTGGGGAGCTGGGCTCTTAAGGTGCTATCCTGAGAGACCGGGCTTCCTACGTCCACCTACCCTTTTTTGGAGACGATTGCTTCTCCCATTCACGCGACCGACTGCAGTGCATGGGCTCCTTCTTCCTCTTCAGTGCTCTAGGCTGAGTCAAGACCCCGCAGAGCACAGCCCTGGGAAGGCATCTTGGAGGAGCGGAACGATTTTTCTTAGGTCCGTCGCCTTTTTTTTTTCAAATTTGCCGCCATTTCTCCGGATCGAGTGACGCTCGTCCGGACCGGAAGTGAGGTTCCGGAAAGGGCAGCGTTCTGCAGGGGGCGTATGGCGTCATTTCCGCCGGACGCAGAGGAAGAAGGGAGGAGCAAGCTGGTGCCTTATTCCGGATCCGGTCCAGTGCAGGTGCGCTTTGGTCTCCGGAACCGGTACCGAAGCCACGGGTGATACCGCTGCCAAGCGATGGAAGCTTCTTCAGCGAGTGGGACAGGCACAGGCACCAGTAAGGCCCAGGTAAGGGGTATCTTTATATGGCCTATCTTACTGTGGGGTCTCTCTCCATCCCTTTTATCTTTCCCCCCGGTGGCTGGGGGCCTGTCAGGGCACATGGGACTTCCCTTTAAATGTCTTTCTGTGCACCTTTGGTGGCCCTGAGAATCAGGCTGACTTTTAAGAAGCATGTGTATGTTTTCCCATTCATGTCTTCCAGGCTAAAAGCTCTGAAACTGTTTTCAAGAGAAAGTGTCCTTCATGCAAAGCAAAGTTGTCGGAAAGTTGGAAAAAGACACTTTGCCAGGGATGTATTGATGCTCTAGTAAAGGAAGAAGCATCTACAGTTTGTGGCGATTTAGTCGCATCTGTAAGGAAGGAATTGGATGCTACCATCCAATCTTTTCGGTCATCCCTACAGGACCCTGCCCTGAGTCAGCCATCAGCCTCACTGTCCTCTCAGGGTTCACAATTGCTTCCTTCGGTGGGGACAGAAGGGGTTCCTTCCACCCAAGGAGATAATTCCCCCTCACATTCCAAGGAGGATTCAGAGGAAGAAGAGGAGGGAGGGGCACACAGGCCCACTAAATACAAACTATCCTTAGAGCAAGTGGATGGTCTCCTGAGGGCAGTTTACATCACCCTGGGTCTAGAGGAGGAAAAGAAGGAACTGTCCCTACATGACAAAATGTATGCAGGCTTGGAAGAGCCTAAGGGCCGTATCTTCCCAGTGCATCAGACCATCTCAGATGCAATTAAACATGAGTGGACTGATCCGGAAAAGAAAACCTTCTTCCCTAAAGCCTTTAAAAGGCGATTTCCTTTTGATGAGGACCCAGGAGCTCCCTGGAATAAGATGCCAAAGATTGATGCAGCCTTCTCCCAGGTTTCTAGGTCAACAGACCTAGCATTTGAAGACATGGGAATACTGAGGGATCCCATGGATAAGAAGATGGACCAGCAACTTAAGAGATCCTGGCAATCCATCATGGGGAGTCTGAAACCTGCCATGGCAGTAACCTGTGTGTCCAGGAATTTGGAATACTGGCTTAGCCAGCTAAAAGCACACATCACAGCAGACTCACCTAAACAGGAAATTTTGGATTCCTTTTCCACGCTCTCCACGGCCATAGCCTTCATTGCTGACGCTTCAGCAGAGTCAGTGAAGATGACAGCAAGATCTGCAGCTTTATCCAACTCAGCCAGAAGGGCTCTTTGGTTAAAGACATGGCCTGGAGATACAGCTTCTAAAAATAAGCTGTGTGGACTTCCTTTTCAAGGGGATCTACTATTCGGGCCTGGGCTAGACTCTGTTCTAGATAGAACAGCAGACAAAAAGAAGTCTTTTCCTGTGAAGAAGAAACAGGCAGCAAAGAAGCTTTTTCGACCTCAAAAAGCTCAGCAAAATAGCAGACCCCAGGAGAAGAGAAGAAACTGGTCGACACAAAAACCCAAAGGGAAAGGAGGTGTTCTCTTCCATCCTCCTGTGTCAACCAACAAAACACAATGACAAGACATTGCCGGTGGGAGGAAGATTGAGGGAATTCCTCCCCTATTGGGCAGCCATAACAGAAAATCAATACATTCTGGGTATGCTGTCCCAAGGCTACAACATAGAGTTTTCAGAGACGCCACCCGAAAGGTTCTTTGTCACAAACCTCCCAAGAGATGCAGAAAAAGCCCTGGCTATGATGGACCTGTTAAAGGACCTGAGGCGACAGGGAGTTGTCTGTCCAGTTCCAGTGGAGGAACAACATCAGGGATTTTATTCCCACATATTTTTGATAAAGAAACCATCGGGGGATTTTCGTCTTATACTGAATCTGAAACCATTAAACAGGTCAGTTCTGTACAAAAAGTTTCGAATGGACTCAATTCTTACAGTCAGAACCCTGTTAACAAAAGGATGCTTCATGGCATCAATCGACTTAAGGGATGCTTACCTACATATCCCTATTGCCCCTCACTCACAGAGATTCCTAAGGTTGGCAGTAAATCTGGGAAAGGAAATGCTCCATATCCAATTCAAAGCACTCCCTTTCGGGCTATCATCCTCCCCTCGTATTTTTACGAAGGTAATGGCAGAGTGTCTAGCTCCCCTCCGCCTTCAGGGAATCTCTGTGGTGCCTTACCTGGACAACCTGCTTTTCTTTGCCCCGTCAAAGGAAAAACTTCAAGAGGACCTGCACAAGGCAAGAGGTCATCTAGAAGCTCTGGGATGGATAGTGAACATCAAGAAATCGAATCTCACACCGGCTCAGCGGGTTCAGTTCCTAGGGTTTCAGTTATGCTCTGTGGAACAAAGAATCTTCCTACCAGAAGACAAACAGGTCAAAATACAGAATTTGGTAGCAAGGCTACAAACAAATCAGTGGTGGTCGATCAGAGAGATCATGTCAGTCCTTGGAAACCTGACTGCATCAATTCCAGCTGTCCAATGGGCAAGGCTGCATTTTCGACCACTCCAATATTTCCTCCTCAGAATCTGGGATCACAATCCAGAGACTTTGGACTTAAAGGTAAAAATCCCCACCAAGGTCAAGAGGTCCCTTTGGTGGTGGAGAAATCGGATAACCTTGTCTCAGGGTTTGGCCTGGTCCTTCCCGGCAGACCAGAGGTTAACAACGGATGCCAGCAGGTGGGGGTGGGGAGCCCACTGGAACCAAAACCTGGCACAGGGGGTTTGGTCTCAGACCGAGACAAGAAAATCCTCAAATTGGAAGGAATTAAAGGCAGTCGGCCTAGCCCTAACTGCCTTCTCTCAAAATCTTCAGGGGACTCATGTTCAAGTCCTTTCAGACAACGCCACTACAGTGGCATATCTAAACAAGCAAGGGGGCACAAGAAGCAAAACCCTACAGCTTTTGGCAACGGAAATTCTGCAATGGGCGGAAAGGCAGTTACTTTCCTTGTCAGCAATCCACCTAAAAGGTACACTAAACAGTGTGGCGGATTATTTAAGCAGGCAGAAGATCCGAGAAGCAGAATGGAGCTTGAACCCAGAAGTCTTCATGTTGATAACCAAGACTTGGGGAAAGCCAGAGGTGGATCTGTTTGCAACGAAAGAAAACGCAAAACTTCCACTTTACTTCTCACTCCACAGAAACGACAACTCTCTGGGAGTAGATTCCCTGGCACATCCCTGGAGGTTCAGGTTGGGGTATGCCTTCCCCCCCTTCCAGCTCATTCCGTTGGTATTGAGAAAAATCCAAATGGAAAGAGCCTCAGTGATCCTGATCACACCTTATTGGCCCAAAAGGGTTTGGTTTTCGACTGTCCTTCAACTATCAGTCAAACCTGCTTTTCAGCTCCCTCTTCGTCAAGACCTACTGCTTCAAGGTCCAGTCTATCATCCAGAAGTGGAAAAGCTAAAGCTCACCGCCTGGTATCTGAGGAGCAACTGCTGAAAAGGAAAGGATTTTCAGACGCATTAATTGCTACTCTACTTTCCAGTAGGAAAAAAGTCACAAGGAATATATATGCAAAAGTTTGGAAGACATATAATACCTGGTGTGAATCGAAAGATCAAAAATTGAACAGTATTACTTCAATTTTGGAGTTCCTACAGGAGGGCGCAGGAAAAGGTTTGGCAGTAAGTACCCTCAAGGTACAAGTTACAGCCCTGGGGGTATTCTTGGAAAGGCCCATTTCTTCAGAATCTTTAATCATCAGATTCTTCAGGGCCCTTACCCGCTCCAGACCAGTGCCTGTCAGAAGCTTCCCCAAATGGGACTTGTCGGTGGTCCTTCAGGCCTTCACAAAGGAACCTTTTGAACCACTAGAAACGGTTACACTAAAAAACCTTACCCTCAAGACGGTCTTCTTGGTGGCAATAACATCAGCAAGAAGAATCAGTGAATTACATGCTTTATCAGCTATCGAACCTTTCTTGTCCATATATCCAGACAGGATAATTCTCAAGACGGATCCAGGGTTTCTCCCAAAAGTAGCTTCAACGAGAAACCGCTCACAAGAAATTGTGTTACCTACCTTCTGCCCTAATCCATCAGGAGATAAGGAAGAAAGCTTTCACTACCTAGATGTAAGAAGGGTTCTTATACACTACTTGGAGGTTACTAAAGAGTTTAGATCATCAAACTCTCTTTTTGTTCTTTTCTCTGGCAACAAAAAAGGTCGCCAGGCATCAAAAGGATCAATAACCAGATGGCTCAGATCCGCTATTTCAGAGGCTTACTCCCAAATGAAATTGTCTCCCCCACAGGGGATCAGAGCTCACTCTACTAGAGCGTTAGCCACTACATGGGCAGAGAAAGCTGGTGCCACTCCAGATCAGATCTGCAAAGCGGCTACGTGGTCAAGCTACTTTACATTTGCAAGACACTATAGGTTGGACCTTTTGGCAGCTGAAGATCAGGCTTTTGGCAGAAAGGTCCTGCAAGCTGTGGTCCCTCCCTAAATTGAGTAAGTCTCGATAATCCTCTCTAAGGTGCTGTCCTGAAAGACGTTTTAGGGAAAATTCAAGTTAGACTTACCGGTAACTTGTTTTCCAATAGTCTTTCAGGACAGCAGGAGGATCCCGCCCTATTGTATAAAATGTATTGCTGTGATTAACCATATCTGTTTATGTGTTCCAGCATGGGCCGGAGGTACTCTTCTACAAACTGATGAATGGTGGGAGAAGCCTCCTTTTAAAATCTGGTGGATGGGGTGTTTCCTGATGAGGAGAGGGAGGAGCCATCTCTCTAAGGTGCTGTCCTGAAAGACTATTGGAAAACAAGTTACCGGTAAGTCTAACTTGAATTTTTTCACAGGAGATGGGCATGAAGGTCTTTTTCTAAAACTCAGCATATTTTACCTAAATGTAGCCCTTCCAGCTATTAATTTGCTGGAGCTTTCCTTGCATAATCCTAAAATCAAAAATGTCTTCAATAAAATTATCCAGATTCAGCTTTACACTGTAGCAATTTTGAATGTATGCTTGAAATAGTAAAGTAAACCTAATAAAGTAAACCAGTAAGAATCCTGGGAATATCAATCTAAACAAATGATAAAAAAATTCAGAGATTACCTAATGAAAACAGCGTGTCGAAACGATTAGCAGTTCCAAGGTTGATAAAACAACGTGCAAATTTCAATTAATTCTTTAGAAGATGCGCTTGTCCTATCTTCCCTAACCCCCCGAGAATCTCCGTTGGTTCCTAAACATTATAAGTGGCTTCTTTGACTGATAAGAATGCCTTCGAGGTAAATAGAAATAGGGCTAGACTCAATTTCCACAGGTAGAGTCAAGATTTGCCTAGAAGTTCAGTTGACTGTATTATTATTTGTATTTATTTTTTATTCTGGAATTAACCTCTGATTCAACTTTTCCCACCATATGCAGCCTTTGGATTGCTCAGATGTATGACAGTTTTACTTTAAAGTGACACTAAATTATATGCCTGTCTGCAAAAATAATCAATACACACTTAAGATTCCCTGGGCCCCATCAGGTCAAAAGAGGGTCCCAGGAGGCAGGAGCAGAGCAGGAACCTTTTTTGATTTTTGGGCTTAGGTACATGAAGTGTGGTCGCATGTCCCACTGCACACTATAGTTCCGTCCGGCTGCCCACTGCCTATGGTATGCCCTCCTTGGTGGAGTGATTCTTTACACCTTTGCTCCACTCCCAGGTGCCGTGGAGTGAGGGAGAGGCTTATGTGAGGTGGCTGAGAGGGCACAGATTGGCAATCCCAGTGGCGGGGCACAGGCAACCGACAATCTGTGATAGGCAACATGCCTTAAAGTACAGTCCCCAGACTCTCCACTGTGTGCTAATTGACATTATCATTTTAATGATTACATGACTGGGTGGAAGGGGAACTGAGCTGCAGGGGTTAAGTGGTAAATAGGAGGTGGTCGGTGCTTGACCCTTACCTTATTGGTCAGTCGTACGGGGTGATGGGGTGGGGCCGTAGAAATATAGCTGCAAGGTCGGAGGGGTTTCGGTCACTCTTTGAGGAGAAATCATGGAAGAACATCCCTCCCTCCTGCCCTTTTTCTACTGAGGTGTTGTGGTATCTCAGTTTCTTCTCTGCTTTAAGTGTTGTGGCAGTTTGGGGTCCTTGACAGGGGGTCTAAAAGCTGTTTTTTTGGAAAAATGGTGGGGACCCATCCAAGGTATGGCGTCCTCTAATTGGTACAGGTGGGTGTCTGATGTCAGCCGTGTTAGTCCCCGAGACGGTGCTTAGCGGCTGGGGGCATGACTAGGCCAAATGGTGACACAGACACAAAAGTTGGTGGTAATATGGTACTGTCAAGGACCTGCAATCCAGTTGAAACTGGATTATTGTTATGTTTGTTAATAAGATTTGTTGTTTAATAAAAGGCCATGTCAGCCATTTTAACTCCAAGTATGAGTAGCATGATTATTTAATAGGGTGGGATGGTTCTGTAGTTAGAGTGGGAACAGTTGGTGTAGAATATGTTTAGAGCAACACGGGAGCTCTGACCTACCCAGGTCATGGCTGCAGCTAGATGCCATAACCCTGGTATTGTTCTCTCCCTTAGGCGGCCGGCTTTCCGATAAAAGTAATCCCAGTGGTGGATTCACCATGAAATCCCATTTAGAAGCGGCTGGAGAGGTGCCCCTCCTCCCGCCGCTTCCCAATCGTTTTCTGAGTTTACTGGAGCCATCTATTGAGCCCGGAAGCATTTAGATGCGGCCGTTTACTGGGCAGGAAGTCGAGTGAGGGCAAGATGGCCCCCGCTCGGCTCTTTGCCCTTGGAGGACTGGAGCAACCTCTGATGTCGCTTCCGGTTCTCAGGCATAAACAAATATTTTATTTTTATTATGCTTTTAAAGGTAAATAAGAAATTTGGGGTCTTTTTGACCCCGGATCTCTCAATAACCAAGACCTGTCATGCTTATTTCTATTACAAGGGATATTTACAGTCCTTGTAATAGGAATAAAAGTGATAAAAAATAAAGGGACCGTGAAAAAATAAAAAGTTAAATAAACAAAAAAAAAATAAAATTAAAGTGCCCTATCCCTCTGGGTTGGCGAACAGAAGCAAACGCACACGTAAGTCACCCTGACATATGTAAACGGTGTTCAAACCACACGTGTGGGGTATCGACACAATCATTAGAGCGAGAGCAATATGTCTAGTGCAAGACCTTCTCTGTAACTCTAAACAGGTAACCTGTAAAAATTTTAAAGCGTCGTTCATAGGGATTTTTAGGTACTGTACTTTGCTGCCATTCCACGATTTTTTAAGCATGATATGTTAGGTATCTATTTACTTGGGGAAGCAACATCTTTCACATTATACAAAAAAATTGGGGTCACTATTGTGTGCGTTTTATTTATTTCTTTTTTTAATTCATTAAAATGTATTTTTCTTTTTAAAAATTGTGTTTGAAAGACCGCTGCACACATACAGTGTGTCATAAAATATTAAAGTGACCGCCATTTTATTCTCTAGGGTCTCTGCTAAAAATAAAATATATAATGTTCAGGGCTCTAAGTAATTTTCTAGCAAAAAAATACTTATTTTTGGTTTATCCCACTGACATCAACGATGGCATTGACGCAAACAATGGGGCACTATTTCTCTTACTGAAACCAACAACGGGGGACTCTATTCCTCCCACTGACACCAATGATGGGGCACTATTTCTCTTACTGAAACCAACAATGGGGCACTACTCCTCCCACTGACACCAATGATGGGGTACTATTTCTCCTACTGACACCAACAGTAGGGTACTATTCCTCCCACTACCACCAGCGATTGGGCAGTATTCCTTCCCCTAATACCAAAGATGCATTGTTTACTCCCACTGATGCCAGGACAATAGAGGGAACTTTTTTGACTTAATTTTTTTTTTCCTTTAAACAAGCATTTAGTATACCTCTAATGCCTCGTACACACGCAACGATTATCGGCCGACCGATCGGCCGTCTTTTGTCCAGTGTTGTTGTGTTGGTTGAAATGTGCTCTAGACTGCACACAAATTTTCTCGGCCAACAAAAACCAACTTCAGAAGTGATGTCATGTGCTGGTTTACTTTCCGTGTGTTTTTTCTTCTCTGAGCATGCCCAGTCTTGCTCATCAGATTTTTGTCTGCCAAAATCTGTACTGACTGACAGAAAATCGGCCGTTCTGTTGACGGCCAACAAAAATGTTATAGCCTGCACACCAGATTTTATTCGGCCGAAAAGTCGGAGTTGGTTGTCGAAAGCATGATACTAACAAGCCGAAAATCGGCCGATCGGACGTTGGACGAAAATTCATGGCCAACTATCGATGCGTGTGTACGAGGCATAAGGATAGCTTTGGTTGGTTTCTATGGGTTACTGCTTTTTTTTTTTTTTTTACAATTTTTGTTTCTCAGCAGATAAGCCAAGTGAACCACATATCTATTCTATTTGGTTTCAAGGGACCCAACTGCATGATCTCATAGCCAGCAGCATTAGAAATAAAATATGTGCTGTGCTGTACTAGTGATGTAAGAAGATTTTTTGTTCAGCTAAATGGCCTCACTAGAATTCCGCTGTAATGTGTTTCAGTTATTTCCAAACACTCGCAGTTTCTGTGTTTTAAGCAATTCTCAGCATCTTAAAGGAAATCTATAATACCCTTTTTATACAATTTTAGCACTATGTCTCGGGAAGGATTACCACTATTTACTGCAAAATATCTTCCCGTGCTGTCAGTTATGGGTCCCACCAGTCTCCCCAGTGCAATATAAATCTGTTACCTTGAAGACTTAGATTAAAAGTGATTTGTCTCAGTAGTCTCCACTCTGCATCACTAAAAATCTGCTGTAACGTGTTTGAACTTTTTCTGAACATTCACAGTTACTGTTCTAATGCAATACCCGGCTTTTTAAAGGAAATCTATAATGTCTTTTGTTGTACATTTTTAGCACTATGTATTGGGAAAAGTGATTTATTTGAATCTATAAAAGAACATTTTCAAGCCATTAAAATATCCATTACTAACTTGCAAAATATCTTCCAGTACCATCAGTTATCATACCCATTGGTGTTCCTAGTGCAATATATCTAATATAAAACGAATATTAGTAATTATTTTGAAGCCTCAACGGGGCCTCTTGACAGAAATGTCAAATGTAACATTTATGTGCTTTTTAACCACTTCTGGACTGCTGTCTTACGTCTGGGCCACTTTTTGTGATTCGGCGCTGTGCGAATTTAACTGACAATTGCGCGGTCGTGCGACGCCATACCCAAACAAAATTTACGTCCTTTTTTTCCCACAAACGGAGCTTTCTTTTGGGGATATTTGATCACCTGTGCGATTTTTTACTTTTTGCGCTGAGAAAGACACCCCTTTGAGAAAGCTACGGGTGTTCGTAGCGCAACGCGTCAGGGATAAGCCGTATTGACGTCACTTCCGGTCTTCGGCCGAGACCGGAAGCTTCGGATCTCACCGCATCGGCGGCTACATTGGAGATTGTCTGCATGCTTTGATCTGCTTCTTTGTGAGTAGTCTGTAACTTTGTTATTAATAAAGTATACCCTATGTACTGCACCATGAGAGCCTCTCTTGTTTAAGCACTAGACACAGGGAGATACTTACGTGGACCGATTTGAAATCACTTAACCCATAACAACCGGAGGATAGTATTTAATCCATAACAGCTGGAGGATAATATATACACGTCAGAAGATTGTGAGGAGCCTGGAGATTTATACTTAACACTCTTTATAAAATAAAATGGATGTCCTTTTTTTTCCAGAAATAGAGCTTTCTTTTGGTGGTATTTGATCACCTCTGCAATTTTTACTTTTTGTGCTATAAACAGAAAAAGAGCGACAATTCTGGAAAAAGAAAAAAACAATACAATATTTTTCACTTTCCGCAATGTAACATTCCCCCCCCCCAAAAAAAAAATATAAAAATCAAAGTGTTTTTAACACTTTAGGCCAATTTGTTTTCTGCTACATATTTTTGGTAAAAAAAATCGCAATAAGCTTTGCGCAAAAGTTATTTTGTCTACTAACTACGAAAAAGATTTATGTCATTCTTATTGTTTTTTTTTTTTTACTAGTAATGGGGGCGATCTGCGATTTTTAGCGGGACTGCGACATTGTGGCGGAAAGATCGGACCCCTAACTGACATTTTTTACACTTTTGGGGGTACCAGTGACATTACTACAGTAATCAGTGCTAAAAAAATGCACTGTTACTGTAATAATGACACTGGCAGGGAAGGGGTTAATGCTGTGGGTGATCAATGGGTTAAATGTGAGCCTAGGGGAGTGATTCTAACTGTGGGGGGTGTGGCTTGTGAAATTATCACAGAGTCCTGTGTTCCTATATAAAAGGATCACATGGGCTCTATGATCATTCCAGGGAGAAGAACGGTCAGCTTTGTTTACAACAGCTGCCCGTCCTTCTCTCTCAGCGGGGAGTGATCGCGGGTGTTAGGTGGCAATTTTAGCCACCTGCCCCGTGCACCCGAGTCCCCGCTGCTGAGCTCACCCCCCTAGCTGCAGGCGTGTGACCCACGTATACCTACGTCAAGTTCACACAGGAGTGGCTGCCTGCCACAGTATAACTGCGGCGGGCGGTCCTTAAGTGGTAAAAGTGGTATTAAACCCAAAGTCAAAAATAATATATTGCACATTACTATCCCTAGATGTGGCGGCTGCATTCGTTTTTTTCTATTCTATTTTAGGCTTTACCTCGGTTTTCACCTAGTGATCTAGCCAGTAACACCCCCCCCCCATTTGTTACCCACTGTATGTTTAGTGTGCGGCTCAGGCTTGATCACTATGTAGAGTAGTGTGGGTGACGCTGAATCCACTGCAGGAGTGGCAGGAAGTCATAGAGCTCCTCCCAGCTCCTGTAGTCACTGGAAGGAAGAGAGGAAAGATCCCATGTGCCGCTCATCCACGGAGTCCTATGGTGGTATGAGAGAGGCAACCTCAGCCTGGGTTCACGCCAGGCCATGCCCCCAACGCATTTCACTCCGCCCTTGGAGCTTAGTCATGGGGTTCATGGGGATCCCCATGACTAAGTTCCGGGGGACAGAGTGAAATGCATTGGGGGTGTGACCTGGCGAGAGCCCAGGCTAAGGTTGTCTTTCTCATACCACCATAGGACTCCGTACATGTGCGGCACATGGGATCTTTCCTCTCTTCATTCCAGCACACCTCCTGTATTAGATTGCCCATAATCTGCATGAATCAGAACAGGACAGCAGCATTGTCAGTCTTGAGGGGAAGGTAGTGTGATTTTATTTGCCAAGTTCCCACGCTGTCAGATTGGCCCCAGAGCTGGTGTATTCTCCGCTACTAGTGGATTCGCTCCTGATTAGGGATGATCAAATGGTTTGGGTCGACCATAGGTTCGACCCGAACATTGACTGTTCGAAATTCGGCCGAATTCAGAACTTTTTGCGGAAAAAGTTCGGAATTCGGCAACCAGAACCGACCAAAATGCAATGGGACAGGAACTGGGCTTTAAAAGCCCTTGATCGGACCAAAAACATCAGTAAAAGCCAATTGAGGGGGCAGGAGGATGCTAGGAATGTGATTGGAGTGACTAGGGGGTCCAGAGGCCAATCAGTAGTGAATACGCCCCCCAGTATATAACATAGCCCCGCCAAATCTCTAGCACTGTAATACAGGGGCTGTGGAAGAGAGTGGAAGCAGTTCTGTTACTCCTGCTTCAAAAGTGTCATGTAGCAATTATTAGTGTGAGGAAAGGGATATCAAGTGTAGTTAGGGTACTATTTTCCACTATAGTTAGATCTAATAGTCTAGTTTCTGTAGGGAAAGTGTTAAGTGTCAGGGTGACTGTAGTGTAGTGTAGGATGAACTGACTACTATGGCAGGGTGACCAAACTCTTCCATGTCAGGGTGACCGCCATAGAAAAAAGATCATTTGTCTTCGAATTGCAGTAGAGCAGGGATAGGGCTCCGCTACTTTCACACCTGGCCGTTTTTGTTGCAGGCGTTTATTGTGCATTTTTTGGGCGTTTTTGGAGGCAGGCATAACATCTGAACTTCTGTATAGGGGTATATATATATACACACACACACATATATATGTATATAAACACATACACACATATAGGTGTGAAAGTAGCAGAACCCTATGCCTGCGATAATGAACGCCCAAAAAATGCCCAATAAACGCCTGCAACAACACACCTGGGCGTTTTTGTTTCAGGCGTTTATTGTGCATTTTTTGGGCGTCTTTGGAGGCAGGCATAACATCTGAACTTCTGTATAGGGGTATATATACACACACACATATATGTATATATACACATACACACATGTAGGTGTGATAGGAGCAGAGCCACATCCCTGCAAATAATTTCATTAGCACAGGCATAGGGTTCTGCTACTTTCACACCTATATGTGTATATGTGTATATATACATATGTGTGTGTGTATATATACCCCTATACCAGTGGTGGGATTCAAAAATTTTAGTAACCAGTTCCGACTTTCAGTAAAGGGGTCTGATCTGTCCGCAGAAATGTCGCAGTCCCGCTAAAAATCGCAGATCGCCGCCATTACTAGTAAAAAATATATAAAAATGACATAGATCTTTACCCTAGTTTGTAGACGTGATAATTTTGCGCAAACTAATCAAAATATGCTTATTGGGATTTTTTTAACCAAAAAGATTTAGCAGAAAATAAATTGGCCTAAAATGATAAAAAAATTGATTTGTGTGAGTTTCACCTCAGGGGTCTCATCATCCCCGTGGGGCAGCAGTAGGTCCCCCGGGACTCCCTGTAGGGAAAGAGCTCCTGGTGGGAGATAGCCACGGAGAAGCCTTAAGGTGAGAAGGAGTCCCTGTCCCCAGGGGAGAAGGGGGTCCCTGTCCCCAGGGGAGAAGGGGGTCCCTGTCCCCAGGGGAGAAGGGGGTCCCTGTCCCCACGGGAGAATGAGTCCCTGTCCCCAGGGGAGATGGGGTCCCTGTCCCCAGGGGAGAAGGGGTCCCTGTCCCTAGGGGAGAAGGGGTCCCTGTCCCCAAGAAAGAGGGAGTCCCTGTCCCCAGGTGAGAAGAAGTCCCTGTCCCCAGGTGAGAAGGAGTCCTTGTCCTCAGGTGAGAAGGGGCCCCTGTCCCCAGGTGAGAAGGGGTCCCTGTCCCCAGGTGAGAAGGGGTCCCTGTCCCCAGGTGAGATAGGAGTGCAGTTATTTAATAGTTATCAACTCCAGTTATTTTCAAATGTGTAATACCTGTGAGGTAAATAAGACCTTCCAACTTAAGCCCTAAAACATTCCAGGTTGTGCAAATGACCTAGCAACGGCGTAATTCAGTCACATCACTGCAAGCAACTAAAAACAGTAAAAATGGTCTCTGTATAAAAAAATGTTGTAGCACCATACAGTATACAAAAATGTTAGCACCTTTAAAAGCAATAATACATAAAATGGACAAGCCTGCAGGTGCACATGTATGAAGTAAAAACAATTAAATTAAAAAAACTATCAGTACCAATAAGCTTAAGGGCTCTTTCACACGAGCGTTCCGATCAGATCCGCCTGTCAGTTTTTTAGGCGGATCTGATGGGATGTCCCGTTCAGCCCTATGGGGCAGCGGATGTCAGCGGTGACATGTCCGCTGACACCCGCTGCTATCCGCATCTGATCCTGTCCGTGAAATCCGGACGGATGGAAACCCTATTTTCCATCCGTCCTGAGTGGGGATCGGATGGGATTGGATAAAAGCGGACAGGCGGTCCGCTCTCATCCTATTCCCCATAGAGAGCAGCGGGGCTCTGACACCTCCCTCTCCGCACTGTGTGCGGAGATGGAGCGGTCATCCGCCGGCTCAGCGGGGATCGGCGGATCGATCCCCGCTGAGCAGAGCACGGTCCACAACGGAATGCGGACCGTGTGAAAGAGGCCTAACAGTCCAGCACGTTCAGATTCTTTAAGAATCCTGTGGTGGTATGACCTGAATTAATACATACAAGAAAGTAACAGTAAGCAGCCTGAATGGGACAAGATATGAATAATAACATGGTAAATTGCTAAAAACAACTGTTCCATCAAGTCCCAACAATACTCTATATGCAGAGCTGGTGGTGCCTCTGATAAAAAGAGGTGTCCTGCTTCATCCTGATGTCACCTTGAAGATGCCAACTTCTGAAGATGCTACCAGCACCACACCACAATGTCCTCCTACCTGTCTGATAATGTTGCCCAGGCTCAGGCTGCCTGTCACCACCACGACCTGCTGTCTAGTCTTCTTCTTCTCCAGACCAGGTTCTGTGACAGTGAGTGTGAGTCCCACACTGCGCAGCGCACCTGCGCAGTGCGCGCTGAAAGTGGGTGGACGCGGAGCCAAATTGTTATAGGCGGGGACTGGGAGGCGGCGGGGCGGCGGCCTGGCTGGAGAAGAAGAGGGCAGAGGCTCAGAAGGCTGGGTGACGTCACTGGTTGCTAGATGGTAAGCGGCCTCTAGCCTAGCAACCAGTGCTCCCCGCAGAGAGAGAGCGCCGCAGCTGCAGCCACAGGACAGAGGCAGAGAGAGCAGCGCCGCAGCCGCAGCCAGGACACAGAGGACAGATGGTCAGTAACACTGCAGTAAGGCGGTCCTGCGAACTGCCAAATGTTTAGTAACCGGTTCTATAGAACCGGTGAGAACCGGCTGAATCCCACCACTGCACAGAAGTTCAGATGTTATGCCTGCCTCCAAAGACGCCCAAAAAATGCACAATAAACGCCTGCAACAAAAACGCCCAGGTGTGAAAGGAGCAGAGCCCCATCCCTGCTCTACTGCAATTCTAAGACAATTGATCTTTTTTTTTTCTGGTTCTGGACATGCTACAGAGCTGAAACTTCACAGGTACACTTTTTAGACCCCCCACAGACACTAAATCCAAAGAAATCTCTTTTTTTTTTTTCAATAATTTTTTCAATAATTGTCTCTCTCTCAAAAACTTATTTTTGTGTGATTAATAGTCCCTGGGGCATGACCCAGAACCCTAGGCTCTTTTTAGGGGCATTTATTGGGTTTTAGGGCTTCAAAATTGTGTTTTTTGATTACCGAAGTTCGGGTCCCATTGATTTCAATGGGGTTCTGGAATCCGGACGCGAACTATCGGAAAGTTTGGATGTTCTGGTCGAACCAAACTTTTCAAAAGTTCGATCATCCCTACTCCTGATCACCATTGCACTGCCTGGGTCTTCTTGATGATGGCTACAGAGCATATAACGTGCTTTTTTTCTACCACATGTGAGTGATTCATTTGCATTTTGGTAATAAATTGATCTTGTTTACTGCACTTAGATGAACCCTCTTGTGTTTTCCTAAATAAAGTAGCAGATTTAAAGTATTACTAAACCCACTACAATAAAATCAGTCTGCACATGCAGTAAAGCATGCTTGTTATACACACTGTAAGGGGTTAATCCTGTGCATTGTGTAAAAAGGCTGTTTGATCCTGTCTTCTCTGATCCTCCCCTTCTTCCACAGTCCCCAATCCATCTCCTGACAGTACAGAGCCTTGAGGGCATTCTGCACATGCTCAGTTTGATGTGTAATGCTGGAGAGTTTTTTCTTTTTTTCTTGGGAGGGGGCATTTAATCCACACAGGGCCAATCAGCACTGTCCAGACAGAGGGTCAGGGGTCATGCAGCCTCATTGAACAGTCAGAGTAGAATGAAAACTCCTCCTACAAGCTTTAACCAGACACTGATTAAAAACATAAGTCTGCTATATAGTGCTGATAAGAAAAGGTATTTAGCAGTTTATATGTACTAAAATGATTGCATTTTCATGTTCTGTGTACTGTGGGAGACCAGATATAGTGAATGCAGGTTCTGGGTTTAGTAATACATTAAATACACTAACAAATTGAAGAACCACTCCAGTTTAAACGTAAAAGTCAGTTACAGCAAACAGTTGTTTTTTTTTTTTTTTTTTTCCTTTGGGATGAAGGTTTTACATGAAGAAATACAAGCTACTCATTGTAAGCACCCCTGTCAGTAATAAATGGTTTGTCTCATCCCTGTAAACTGATAAATCTGGAAGAAAACTTGTTCTAAAAAAAAAAACAAAAAAGAAAAAACACTTACTGGCTGAATCAGCAGCTGAAAATGGATGAAATAGTGCCTAAAAAAAGAAAAGTAAAGCAGCCATCAAATATTTAAGATTAAGCTTGTCCTCCATGCTTGGTTCTTTTAACTGTCAGGGGGATTCCCCCACTGACAGATAAAATGTAAACAAAAAAATAGCCAGCAATTATCGGTTGTCACCCTCTGGGCCGCACACAAGTGCGTGATAAGAGGAGAGTTGATCTCCCTAGCCTCTAAACGGAAAAAGGCCTGACAAGCCCATATCACCAAACTCCCGAACCGCATCCGCTCCCTAGAAAAAAACTCATAAACAATCGCGAGCTACTCAAACCCTTGCAGATCCCACTCAAGCACGACAGAGTTTACTTGACGAACTTTGGAAAATGGTGCGGTGCAAATTCTCTCTACAACAGCGACTTTTCTACGAGTTTGGGAACAAGTCAGGCAAACTACTAGCTAGAGCCCTCCAGAAAAGAAAGTGACCAGAACAATTCACTCTATCACAGACCCTGCCGGCAACCACATATCATCTAACGAAGGCATATCACGACAATTGGTCCAGTATTACTCCTCTGTATACAACCTGCACCCCAACAAAGCCATGGACTCCAAAACTGACAGGTTGGATAGGATTAAAAACTTCTTACAACTTTATGCCCCGATACCCCTCCCCCCCTCGACGATCGCCAACCTAGATAGCCCCCTGTCCTCAGAGGAATTTCGTGCAGCCCTCAAACAACTCAAGCCGGGTAAGAGTCCCGGTCCCGATGGTCTCACTGCAGCCTATTATAAACTGTTTTCAGACACTCTTATGCCACATTTTCTTCGCACCTTTAACGCAACTTCCCCCGCAACGGAAGTCTGCCCTGACCTACTCGAAGCCCATATCACGGTCATCCCCAAGCCAGGCAAAGACACTTCCCATATCCCAAATTACAGGCCCATATCGCTCCTGAATGTCGATGTCAAAATTTACGCCAAGATACTGGCCAACCGCCTTCTCCCTCTCCTTCCCGACATAATCTCGTTAGACCAAGTGGGCTTTGTCCCAGGTAGGGAAGCACGGGACAACACCCTGAAAGCCATTCATATCCACCATTGGCTTACCGAATCACGGACACAGGGTTTCCTTCTGTCCCTTGACGCAGAGAAGGCGTCTGACAGGGTGGCATGGGACTATATGTCCGAAGCTTTTAATGCTATAGGAATCGGTGGACGGATGCTACAATTCATTTTGGCTCTATACACCAAGCCTAGAGTGAGAGTACGAGTTAACAACCACCTGTCGAACGCCTTCTCCCCCTCATCTTTATTATCACGCTGGAACCCCTATTACGCAAGCTCAGAATGAATCCCGACATCAAAGGAGTGGACATTGCTGGTAAACAATACAAGGATGCGCCATACGCCGACGCCATTCTCCTATTTCTCACTGAACCCGTCGTCACCATTCCTAACCTGCTTAAGGAATTCAAGTTGTTCCAAGACCTCTCAAATCTGAAAATTAAACTTTGCAAAATCCAAAGCTGTAAATATCTCCCTACCCTCCCATACCCTTAGACATTGCCAAACAAATTTTCCTTTCAACTGGGATCCCCACTCCATCACATATTTGGGCATTCAAATTCCCACTAAACTGTCTGACCTTTACTCCAAAAACCATAACCCTATGATCAAAACCATCAAAGATGAACTAAAGACCCGGACAGCCGGCTCCTTTTCCTGGTTCGGGAGAATGGCCATTGTCAAGATGAACATTCTACCACAACTCTTATATCTATTACCAACCATCCCTATTAAGCTTCCTCCCTCCTTTTTCCAATCCTATAAACAAATATGTTCTGACTTCATTTGGCATTCCAAGCGCCCCAGGCTGACATGGGATAGACTCACCACCCCAAAGCTAAAGGGGGGGCTGGGTTTCCCTAACTTGCACAGCTACTATTGGTCCTGCCACCTCTCTAGAGTGGTTGACTGGCACGTCCACTCTACCATTAAGGACTGGGTCGGCCTCGAATGATTGGTGTCCGATATTCCCTTCCAGCATCTCCCTTGGATCGGAACTGCTCTGACCCCCAGGGCTCACGCAAAACACCCTCTCACTAAGCCTACCCTAGAGATCTTTAGAACAGCATGCAAAAAAGTACATCTGGCTTCCATCCCCGGCCGCTTAACCCCCCTCCCGCACAACCCAAATTTCCCCCCTGGCCTACGATGACACACCTTGGAAGATGCCGGCCCTGTTGGTCCTAGCAGGGCAGAACACTTCTTCCATAACGGCTCTCTATGCTCCTACAAGGCCTTGAAAGTACGCTTTTCTGACCAAAAAATCCTGTTCTTCAACTATTTGCAGGTATGTCACTTCTTATTCTCCAAAAATCTGTCAGATTGGACCAGGCCTTACTGCCCCTTTGAATCACTATGTGCTAAAAAAAGAACCCCAGCAACACTTGATATCAGCTATTTATACCCTTCTCTTCTCCGCTTGCAACCCCGGTGACCTCTCCGACACCGATTGGGAACGCATCTATTCCCACATACATAAAGGTTCGGTCAACGTATCTGTCCAAGAAAATGGAGTCAAAATATATACTAAATGGTATAGGACCCCTGACAAACTACAAAAATTTTGCGCTGACATCTCCCCGCTTTGTTGGAGATGCAATCTACATAAGGGTACGATGCTCCACATCTGGTGGGACTGCCACCTCATCCAGCCCTTCTGTTAGGACGTACAACACCTCATCTCTCACATCACCACTTACACCCCGGACTACACACCGGCCCAATACCTCCTTCACCACACGTCATTGCCCCAAGCAACGTATAAACGGTCACTTACTCTACACCTTATAAACGCAGCCAAAATGTGCATTCCATGCTACTGGTTATCTACAACTCCTCTGTCCACCGGAGACTGGTTTAGGCGCATCTCCAAAATAGCAGACATGGAAGACTTAATTCACCAAGCTAAAGAAGCCCCCGATAGATTTTACTCTATCTGGGCCCCCTGGCTAGAATTCACCCGCTCGGCCTAATTCAACAAATTGATGGATCCTCCCGCTCAACACCTTACTTCCGGCTGATCACTAAACACAATTTTATTTCCCTATCTCTTCTATTTGCACTCATTCATGACACTACTCACACCTTCACATACACCTGACCACCTGCTCCCTTCTGCATTCCCGACCTGTTATTCTCTTGCCTTCACCCCCCCCCTCCGGGGGAGTGAAGGGTTCTTCCCTTCTCCTTTCCCCCCCTCCCCTCCTCTTCTCGACTGACTCTCCCTTCTATCTTCCCCTTACCCGGTACACTCTTTGACCACCTTTACATTGAGTCCTTTCTCAATGCCCTCTAAACTCTCTCTCCCCATTTCTTCATCTTAAGCTCGACAAAAGGGCATTCCCTATTACTCCCAACATCTAGACATTTAGATGGTTGACCCAACCACTGTTGAGGTGGCTCCTCCCCGGGTAACGGGCACAGCTAGTTTCCCTCGGGGGTGCCTAGGTCCTGGGAGGATCACTGAGACACTGAATTCAAATGTGAAACCTCTCCCTCTGTTGCTGGGCTCCAGTTACATGCTCCCTTTTCTATGATTTCAGGCACTGAGGTCTTACATGTTTATTCTTTGATGTTAGTCAGTTGTGTTCTAGACCTATATCTACTTCTTGTCAACAATGTGATACTGTTACCTCACCTACTGTTTTGTACCATACATTCACAAAAAACTTTAATAAAACGTTTTGAAAGAAATGTAGCAGAATACATTTTTGCCTAAATGTGTGAAGAAAGATTATTCATTCGCAAATGTTATAACAGAAAGACACATTTTTTTAAACAAATTTCCCGGTCTTACTTTATTTTGCAAAAAAAAGCAGTGATTAAATACCACCAAAAGAAAGCTCTATTTGTGTAAAAAAAATCATAAAAAGTGATACAAATTTAGTTTGGGTACAGTGTTGCATAACTGTGCAATTGTCATTCACAGTGTGACATCGCTGAAAGCTGAAAATTGGCCTGGACAGGAAGTTTTTGGTGCATGGGGGGGGGGGGGGGGGCAGCAGCGCTATCCCATGGTACATAGTCTACAATGTAACTCAGGCGGGCTTGATGGAAAACCTTGAAAAGTTTATTTATAAAAAATATATAGTGATTATTAAAACATACTAGAATGTGTTCCAAACCAGATCTGTGGTGTTGCTGTGGGTGACAGGATGACCGAGCCGCTGGGTGAGCCGGAACTATGTAGATGATCACAACAGGGATCCAGGCAGGAGGGAGAACGATCTTATGTGCCAAAAGCAGACCAGACCAGCCGGTAGGGTGGCGTGGTTCCTCCCACCTGATAGTGTGGCTGCTCGCACAGGAGCAGTGTAGACGTGCAGCGGAGCCGCCACCAAGAGGTATCCACAGCGGAGGCCGCTACCCTAAAGTGACGTCAGCAAGCGTCGGGACCCGGCCCGACGCTTGATACATATAATCATGGGGGAGCTTTAACCACTTCCCGCCCTTCCTATAACATCATGACAGCTGCAAAGTTGCTCTATCCTGACTATCCTGGGGGGATGCGCAGACCTGCGATCGGTGGTGCGGTTTGTCACTCTGACACATCGCATCTCTGTTCCCGGTAAAGAGCCTATGACGTGGGTTCTTTACCATGTGACCAGCTGTGTCCAATCACAGCTGGTCACACAGTAAATAGAAAGTGCGGTTGATCGGCTTTCCTCAGTTCGCGCCTGACAGGCGCGAGTAGAGTAGAGCCGATCAGTGGCTCTCCTGACAGGGGGGGGGTCTGTGCTGGTAATCAGAGCATTGATTACCAGTGCAGACCCTTGGGGGATGCCACTAGAGCCACCAGGGTTGCCCACCCATGGCCCCCAGGGATGCCTACCCATGTCCACCAGGGATGCTCACCCATGCCACCAGGGATGCCAATTAGTGCTCAGGGAGCCTGTAAATGCCCTCCTCATCAGTGCTGCCCATCTTTGCCATCAGTGCCGCCCACCAGTGTCCATCATTGCCACCTATTAGTGCCGCCCACCAGTGGCCATCATTGCCCATCAGTGCTGCCTATAAGTGCCCATCAGTGTTGCCTATTAGTGCCCATCAGTGCCGCCCATCAGTGCCGCCTATGAGTGCCCATCAATGCTGCATATTAGTACTACCTATCAGTGCCCATCAGTGCTGCATATTAGTAGTGATGTCGCGAACCTAAAATTTGCCGTTTGCGAACGGCGAACGCGAACCTCCGCAAATGTTCGCGAACGGGCGAACTGGGCGAACCACCATAGACTTCATTAGGCAGGCAAATTTTAAAACCCACAGGGACTCTTTCTGGCCACAATAGTGATGGAAAAGTTGTTTCAAGGGAACTAACACCTGGACTGTGGCATGCCGGAGGGGGATCCATGGCAAAACTCCCATGGAAAATGACGTAGTTGACGCAGAGTCGGGTTTTAATCCATAAAGGGCATAAATCACCTAACATTCCTAAATTGTTTGGAATAACGTGCTTTAAAACATCCAGTGTGTGTATACGATCAGGTATGATGTTGTATCAATCAGGTAGTGTAAGGGTTACACCCGCTTCACAGTGACAGACCAAACTCTGACTGACCAAACTCCCCGTTTAACGCACCGCAAACAACCGCAAACAGTCCATTTGCAGTGGGTACAGTATAGTCTGTGGACCTGACACTCACTGGCAGGCAACTATAAAAAATATATATTTTTTTAATTTGCAAGGTGCTGTGCCACCGTATATATGAGTGGTGGGCACTGCAGTGGGCACAGTACACTCTGTGGACCTGACACTCACTGGCAGGCCAGGCAACTGCAATTATAAAAAAATATATATATTTTTAATTTGCAAGCTGCTGTGCCACCGTATATGAGTGGTGGGCACCGCAGTGGGCACAGTACACTCTGTGGACCTGACACTCACTGGCAGGCCAGGCAACAGCAATTATAAAAAAATATATATATTTTTAATTTGCAAGCTGCTGTGCCACCGTATATATGAGTGGTGGGCACTGCAGTGGGCACAGTACACTCTGTGGACCTGACACTCACTGGCAGGCCAGGCAACTGCAATTATAAAAAAATATATATATTTTTAATTTGCAAGCTGCTGTGCCACCGTATATGAGTGGTGGGCACCGCAGTGGGCACAGTACACTCTGTGGACCTGACACTCACTGGCAGGCCAGGCAACAGCAATTATAAAAAAATATATATATTTTTAATTTGCAAGCTGCTGTGCCACCGTATATATGAGTGGTGGGCACTGCAGTGGGCACAGTACACTCTGTGGACCTGACACTCACTGGCAGGCCAGGCAACTGCAATTATAAAAAAATATATATATTTTTAATTTGCAAGCTGCTGTGCCACCGTATATATGAGTGGTGGGCACTGCAGTGGGCACAGTACCCTCTGTGGACCTGACACTCACTGGCAAGCCAGGCAACTGCAATTGTAAAAAAAATATATATATTTTTAATTTGCAAGCTGCTGTGCCACCGTATATATGAGTGGTGGGCACTGCAGTGGGCACAGTACACTCTGTGGACCTGACACTCACTGGCAGGCCAGGCAACTGCAATTATAAAAAAATATATATTTTTTTTTAATTTGCAAGCTGCTGTGCCACCGTATATATGAGTGGTGGGCACTGTAGTGGGCACAGTGCACCCTGTGGACCTGACAGTCACTGGCAGGCCAGGTAACTGGAATTATAAAAAATATTTTTTTTTTCAATTTGCAAGCTGCTGTGCCACCGTATATATGAGTGGTGGGCACTGCAGTGGGCAAAGTACACTCTGTGGACCTGACAGTCACTGGCAGGCCAGGCAACTGCAATTATAAAAAAAAAAAAAAATTTCAATTTGCAAGCTGCTGTGCCACCGTATATATCAGTGGTGGGCACTGCAGTGGGCACAGTACACTCTGTGGACCTGACACTCACTGCAATTATGACAGAGGAAAAAAAAAAATATTTTTTAAACTGCAAGGTACTGTGCCACCCGATATGAGTGTGGTGTACACACAGTACAGTCTGTGGTGGGTCTGTGGCCTCTCACACACGGCGGGCAGGCAACTGCACAATATATATATATATATATATATATATATATATATATATATATATATATATATATATATAAAATTACTCAAATACCAGCCTTAAAAAGGGCTTTTTGGGGTGCTGTCAGGATGCTGTCCTTACAGCAGGAGTGGACTAAGAACATTATCTATAATCTAATAAGACTAACAACTGCCCCTATTAGCAGCAGCTCTCACTACTAACACTGCTTCAGAATGATCTAAGATGGATGCCGCCCTTGCTTTTTTATAGGAGGTAGGAGGGTGTGGGAGGGAGGGTATGCTGATTGGCTGGAATGTGTCTGCTGACTGTGAGACACAGGGTCAAAGTTTGCCTCAATGATGAAGTATAGGGGGTGGACCGAACATCGCATATGTTCGCCCGCAGCAGCGGACGCGAACAAACGATGTTCGCCGGGAACTGTCCGCCGGCGAACAGTTCGGGACATCTCTACATATTAGTGCCTCATCAGTGTCTCCTCATCAGTTCCTGTCAGTGCAGCCTCATCAGTGCTCGTCAGTGCAGGAAAAAAATTATTTATTTACAAAATTTTATAACATAAACAAAAAACTTTTTTTTTCAAACTTTTTGGTCTTTTTTTATTTGTTTAGCAAAAAAGAAAAAACTTTGCAGTGATCAAATACCACCAAAGGAAAGCTCTATTTGTGGAAAAAAAAAATGATAAAAGTGATACAAATTTGGTTTAGGTACAGTGTTGCATGACCGCACCATTGTCATTCAAAATGCAACAGTGCTAAAAGCTGAAAATTGGTCTGGGCAGGAAGGTAGTGAAAGTGCTCTGTATTTAAGTGGTTAAAAAAAAAAACATTGATTATGGGGACTGGAGCTCTGCTTTAAGGGTAACATCAATACTTGGGAAATCCAGAGTGGCAGTATCCATCATTACGGTGTGCTGCTGACGAGTTGGTGTCCCAGAAGCAGACAACAGGCCCCGGCAACAAGCTTCTTCTTCAACGGTTCCCGCTTTGCCTTGCTCTTTTTGGACCCCAACCTCTCCTCTTTTGTAACATACAGGAACAGAGGCCAGACCCAAAAAACCAACAAACTAGATCAGAGAAGGCAGTAAAACATTAACCCCTTCCCCCTGACTTGGGCAGCCGACTGGTTAGATAACTACAGCCTCAAAAAAAAAAAAAAACATAAACACTAAGCCCCAACCCCATAAAAACTAAGCAAAGAGGGGACCTAGCAGCTACATTGCAACGTATATTTACCTACAAACACTGTCTATCCACTCCAAGTGTCCCCCAGCACTAGCAGACTGTAAACATAAGAATTTTCAGTGGCACATCTTTGCCTCTGTGACTCAATGTACACTAAATATATCAGTATCCAGCAATTACTAGCAGCAACATATCTCCTGGAATATACTTGTTTCTCTATCCCTATATGCTCTAGGGCTGTCAAAAACCCAGTCAGTGCAAATATAACAGTGTGTAAAAATAGCAGATTTAAGGAAATAGCAGAAATAGCATATTTAGGGATTAGTAGCACCAACAACTAGCTGTCCCTGCATTCACTGTGCTCTGTCCATAGCTACACCATGTTTCCTATACTATAACGACAAAGGGCTAATTGGATTCCTCACCTTTATGGGGGAGGGGGAAAAGACACATAACAAAACCCCATGATTTGGCCCTTCTAAACCATGGACTACATTTTAGAGGCCAACTCTGCTCTAAGAATAACAAGGGGATAATCCTTGACAATATAAGGTGTTATATGCCCCAGATGTCATCAGTTAGGACAAAACGCGTAGGGAGAAGCCTGCAGTGACGCCATTGCGCATTGCTGGAAGTTATCGGGAAGCTATCTTTGTTGTTACGTGGCAGAGTGTTTTTAAAACAAGCACTGTTTGTTCATACCACATGCGAGTTCTTTCCTTTCTATGAATACATTTGCTTTTATGGTATATACTATAAGGATTCTTTACTTTTATCTTCACTGTACTAACATTGTGATTGATATCTGAACAGGGTTTCCTTTCCATACACCCACCGTGAGATGACCAGATAAACCCTTTTCTCTAATGACAACATGTTTGAAGATTTACTAGACTGCCATATTCCTTATGCTTGCTTTGACCTATCTATATTGTCATTGCCATCTGGTAAGCCTCATAGAGTGTCATCTGGTGGAGGATTTTTGTCAACTGCACACCTAATATTGTTTTTCACACCAGTGATTTGAGTTCCACATCCATCTGTCCACCGATCACATCTGGATTGCACCTTCACACGTTTTATTTGCACTTAAGACTTGGCTTCAATTAACTTTTCTTTATATTTATATTTTGATTTTGTTCATATGTTGGGATATTAGCACAACGTTTTGTTTTTCAAAATAAAGGGTTGCCACCACCCCTACGATACTGCAATTCATACTTTTACTTTCTTTCAAAGGAACTTTGAGGGCTACAACATTTTACATGTATTTTATAAACACAATAAAGCATGTACTCAGGTAAAACCAACAACAAAAGACCAATGCTCTTATTGGCTGAAAGATGTATAAAATATTGCAAAATAGCTGTCTCCAATTAACACCCAGAGAGGACTTTAGACATATACATCCTGTCTTATTTTTCCATGTTGGTCCTTTAGCTGGGTAACCCAAAGCATTTCAAAGTCTGTCTTTTTCTTCCTTAGGGGTAGAGGTATGCCACTGTGAAACAAATGGGAAGCATATTTAAAAGAACTATTAACTTTATTTTCGGGTCTAGTAGTGCAGAATGTAACTTACAGTACATATTAATGGTACACATGCAATTTCATTACCCAGGCACCTTCTCCCCCCCAAAAAGTGCAAAATGTAGCAGTGGAAGGGAGAGGATGCAAACAAGTGTAACTTTCCCTTTTGGACGGAGTTCTTTTTTTAGGGTATATAAAGCTAAGGGGAGATTTACAGTTTAGGCCTTACAATATAGTTCACACTGTATCAAAGAGATAGCGGTCCACTACAGTGGTCCTACTTATAACAACTTTTTTTTATATAAAAATATTATCAAAGTGATAACGATCAAATATCTGCTCTAACCTCCGAAAACAGCATATGGTAAGTGATAAAAACAGACTTTCTATTTCAAAAGAAAGTAATATCATATTTACTCACAGAATCAGAACTGTCAGTGCCCAATTTTGAAGCATTCAGCTCTAAAGTAAAGCCTCACATCTCCGTGAAGATCACAAGGAAGGAAAATAAAAGTAAGAACTCCAGTTCTGAGGCCAGGAAGTGCAACATGATCTCAGGTTGAACTTATGTTGGACTTGAACCCAAAGTTTATTCCTAACAGATGAAAGGCTACATTCACTCAGAGGTTAATGTCTAACAGTTGAGTGGCTCTATGGCACGTCTTGTGCATCTGATTGCACCTTCACTTGACCTTTTCACTGTGTTCTTTTTAAAAAAGAACCTAAAAGTGAAGCTTGGACACTTCTTAGATTTTAGGCTGAGAGGATGCATATCACAGTCCACAGCATTACATGATAAAAAGTTGCAGCTCCACCCAGCAGCACTGTAGAAACCTGGCTCCTATACATTTTAAAGCACCCAAATAAAATGGAAACTGTGAACTGAAGCACAATTGCACTGCTCCCTAGACTGCACTGACAAAGTTCTGCTTAGTGACAGCTGTGATTTTTCTTTTTAACTGTATAGCTAGTATACCAATTGCCTGACTTTCTTATCAATCCTACCTTGTTAATTTCTATACTGATAAATACCCTTAACACATCCTGTGTATACACCTTCATAAATCAAATCACATTTCAGATAGTTGAGTAGTTTTTGCTTATTAGGAGGAAGAGAATGAAGAAAAATTGTAACATTGATTAAGGATAAGGATATAGAGTTCAACCTTATAAATTACTGCATTACACAGCAACAGACACGTTTTCCAATAGACAGTATTGGCACTCTCTTATATCTTATAATATGTTTCAACAGTTTATTATAAAGTTGACACCTGTATATTAACCCACAGATGGCATGTTCCACTCACTCTAAGGAAACATTGTATATACCTGTATGTTTATGCATTATCATTTGTCAATTTAGGACTAATAACAATGCAATTTGTGATTAAATACAGTATATGCTGTATATTTTGAAAGTTGAATATGGCATTAAAGCCAGGCTAATTAAATGGTGTAAAGAAGAACACATATGACATTATCTTGGGGAGAAAAAAGTAGACAAGCACCAAATGTTTGGATCGGGCCCATTGTTTTACACATTTTATATGCACAAAGTCCTGAATTTAACCCTACTGAACACCTTTGAGATAGCGATCAGCCAAACTTCCCTGGGTTCAGTTCGGCCAGGGTTGGGCAAAAATTCAGATGCTCAACTCAATGGAAGCCCAATCTGTAAAAAAAAAAAAAGGCCTATTTTTTGGGCGAATAGGCAAGGGTGTGTATAAAAAAATGTATGGGGGTGAGCTTTGCTCTGGGGAACATGTACCAATGCAAAATAATTTATATTTTTGGTACTGACATTTATAGAGCAAAAAAGTTTTATAATTGCAATAAAATGACTTTGTGGCTTTATAGTTTAAAAAAATAGCACTTGAACCCTCCCAAAGGTCTGCTATATACCTTTGGGGGGGGGGGATTGTATGCATTGAAATGGTTTGTTTTTTTTCTGTGTCATTTTTGCAGCAAAAAAAGTCTAGTATGAATTTTAAGGGGGTGCCTCACAAAAAACATTTTTTTAACTTCCTTCCACCTGTCCACTGCACATATACGGCTGGATGAGAGCTTCCTTTTTCTGAGTGGAAGTTCCTGAATGTCCTTCAGAAGGAGTGAGATCGCGCAGTTGCATGCCCGCACAGCTGCATGATCCCATGGTGTCCCCCAGACACAGCGCAACACTGCTCGGCAGAGGGCTCTGTGATTGGCCCACCTGATCACATGGCGGCTGTGTCCAATCACAGCCATCATATAATGTAAACACAGCCATTGTAACGGTGATCGGCTCTGCTTTGAGTAAAATAAATAGATAGGTGCTATTTAAAAGGGTATCACCTATAACCTAATGATAACTCAGACCAATAATAAATAATCATAAATTGTGGCACCATAAAATTCAAAGAAAATTATAATTAATCATTTGGAAAGTGCAAAGATATTCAACAAAATTTGCTAGGTGAAAAGAGTAAACATGTACTGAGTATATATCCAAATAAGCATAAATAACAAAAAGGATTCGGATACGCAATTATACCAATTTTTAAATAAAACAAACAAAAATTATTATGGTATATATCCTTGAATGAAGTATCTGTTGTGCTTCAAAGAGAGTAATAGTTAAAGTAACTCCGTGCTCCGTAAATAATATTAATAATATATGATACAGTGACTATGTGCTAAGAAAAAAAAATCATGCATATAGTGAATAAAAATGATAAGAGGAATAGATACATATATAGTACAAATGTCACATGACGTGCTGATGATACTCAAAATAAATAGTAAAATGGTATAAGGTGTCCTTTGTGCTTCAAAAAAGTGTCCATTAACGAATAAATAAATATAAAGTGACACTGTGTTGAGCAATATAGTCCAATTCCAAAAGTGCAAATACAGAATTCCAAAAAATCTTTGGCTAAGTGAGTGTCTTCAAGTGGTATAGGGGATTTCAAATCACCGGACCAGTGCAGCTGTGGATATACACTAATAGCTATGGCCGCTCACCTTAATGATAATAATTTATCGCAGTGTACAGAGACTTTTGGATACAGTGGGTGTATCCCTCAGACGATCATCAGGTGCCAGGTCCTCTTTAGTAATACTCAAATGGATACCCCCTCTGGAATATTCCACTAGTATGCTCCTTCGCTCATGTAAATATAATCAAAGACATCCCCATAGTGTAGTATGATAATGGCAAGTTTTATTGAAAAAAGTAGTAACTCACATATCAAATAGCATGGAAACAGCATAGGTAATAGACCGCCAGAGTCCGCAGACTAAACCAGCATCTTACACAAGTGACATAACCCGGCTCCTCACGACGCATTGCATCACAAGCGTGACTTTTTCAAGGGTTCTGATCTGATCAGTTCTGCTTGTCCTCACAGAGCCTGTGAGTAAGGAGAAGGAGAGCGGATCTGTGCTGCCAGATGGGGATCAGTGAGTTTACAGCACTTTTACTGCTTTTTACACACTGATCACCCAGCTAGTGCCCCCCAACACAGTGTTCCCAACACAGTGAAAAACACCCGCCACACATCTGTCCCAGTAAAATAACATCTGTCCATGCTCATCTGGCACATCTGTCCATGATCATCTGACACATCTGTCCATGGTCATCTGGCACACCTGTCCGCAATCATCTGGCGCACATCATCTGCCACATCTGTCTGTGATCACCTGCCACATCTGTCTATAATCTGCCACATCTGTCCATGATCTGCCACATCTGTATGTGATCATCTGGCACATCTGCCTGTAATCATCTGGCGCACATCATCTGCCACATCTGTCCACGATCTGTCACATCTGTTCCGTGATCATTTGCCACATCTGTCTGTAATCATTTGCCACATCTGTCTTTGATCATCTGGCGCACATCATCTGTCACATCTGTCTGTGATCATCTGCAAAATCTATATGTAATCATCTGCCACATCTGTCCCAATGACCATCTGCCACATCTGTCCCAGTGACCATCTGCCACATCTGTCCCAGTGAACATCTGCCACATCTGTCCATGATCTGCCACATCTGTCCATGATATGCCACATCTGTCCCAGTGAACATCTGCCACATCCCAGTGATTAGTATCTGTCACACATCTGTCCCAGGAACTATCTGCACACATCTGTCCACATGGCTAAAAAATTATCCAGGGCCTTCAGAAATGTGATAGGTACTCAGGAAATTAAATGTGTAATTTATGCCTTTAAAATGCCTGAAGGTGCTATTTGGATGTTGGGCCTCTGTATGTGGCCATGCTGTGTAAAAGTCTCACATATGTGATATCCCAATACTTAGGACGAGAAGCAGAATGTATTTTGGGGTGTAATTTTTGCTATGTACATGCTATGTGTTAGAAATATCTTATAAATTAACAACTTTGTGTAAAATAAAAACTACGTTTTTTTTAATTTTCTTTCCACATTTTCCAAAAACTTGTGGAAAAAAATGACATGTTGGAAAGACTCATTATGCCTCGTACAATATACATTGGGGTGTTTTATTTCCAAAATTGGGTCATTTTGTGGGTAGTTCCTTTGTCCTGGTGCTCCAGTGCTTTAAAAATATGTGATAGGTACTCAGGAAATGTAAGTTGTAATTTATGCCTTTAGAATCCCTGACGGTGCTACTTGCATTACCCAGTCCTCAAGAAGATGACATTAGGTATATAGAGTTTAGCAATGTTTAGAGAGTTATTGTGCAGATAATGTCAACCTTTAACATCTTTATAATACAGTGTACAAAGTAAGCAGCCTTAATTCAAATGATAATGTTATTGAATATTCAGAATAATAACTGTGACAATATAAATAGTGAAAAACATAGAAACATAGAATGTGTCGGCAGATAAGAACCATTTGGCCCATCTAGTCTGCCCAATATATCTGAATCCTATGAATAGTCCCTGGCCCTATCTTATATGAAGGATAGCCTTATACCTATCCCATGCATGCTTAAACTCCTTCACTGTATTTGCAGCTACCACTTCTGCAGGAAGGTTATTCCATGCATCCACTACTCTCTCAGTGAAGTAATACTTCCTCATATTACTTTTAAACCTTTGCCCCTCTAATTTAAAACTGTGTCCTCTTGTGGTAGTTTTTCTTCTTTTAAATATGCTCTCCTCCTTTACCGAGTTGATTCCCTTTATGTATTTAAAAGTTTCTATCATATCCCCTCTGTCTCTTCTTTCTTCCAAGCTATGCATGTTAAGGTCCTTTAACCTTTCCTGGTAAGTTTTTTCCTGCGATCCATGTACTAGTTTAGTAGCTCTTCTCTGAACTCTCTCTAGAGTATCTATATCCTTCTGGAGATATGGCCTCCAGTACTGCGCACAATACTCCAAGTGAGGTCTCACCAGTGTTCTGTACAGCGGCATAAGCACTTCTCTCTTTCTACTGCTTATACCTCTCCCTATACATCCAAGCATTCTGCTGGCATTTCGTGCTGCTCTATTACATTGTCTTCCCACCTTTAAGTCTTCTGAAATAATTACTCCTAAATCCCTTTCCTCAGATACTGAGGTCAGGACTGTGTCAAATATTCTATATTCTGCCCTTGGGTTTTTACGCCCCAGGTGCATTATCTTGCACTTATCCACATTAAATTTCAGTTGCCAGAGTTCTGACCATTCTTCTAGTTTTCCTAAATCCTTTTCCATTTGGCGTTTCCCTCCAGGAACATCAACCCTGTTACATATCTTTGTGTCATCAGCAAAAAGACAAACCTTACCATCGATGCCTTTTGCAATATCACTTATGAAGATATTAAACAAAATTGGTCCCAGTACAGATCCCTGAGGTACCCCACTGGTAACATGACCTTGTTCTGAATGTTCTCCATTGACTACAACCCTCTGTTGTCTGTCACTCAGCCACTGCCTAATCCACTCAACAATATGGGAGTCCATGCTCAATGACTGCAGTTTATTGATAAGTCTTCTATGTGGGACAGTGTCAAAAGCCTTACTAAAATCTAGATATGCAATGTCTACTGCACCTCCACCGTCTATTATTTTAGTCACCCAGTCAAAAAAATCTATAAGATTTGTTTCACATGATCTCCCTGAAGTAAACCCATTTTGTTTTTCATCTTGCAATCCATGGGATTGTAGATGTTCCACAATCCTATCCTTTAATAGGGTTTCCATTAATTTGCCTACTATTGATGTCAGACTCACTGGTCTATAGTTGCTCAATTCCTCCCTACTACCTTTCTTGTGAATGGGCACGACATTTGCCAATTTCCAATCTTCCGGGACGACTCCTGTTACTAATGATTGGTTAAATAAATCTGTTAATGGTTTTGCCAGCTCACCATTAAGCTATTTTAATATTTTGGGTGTATCTCATCAGGACCCTGTGACTTATTTGTCTTCACTTTAGACAGCAATCTTAGAACGTCTTCCTCTGTAAAGACACATGCATCAAACGATTCATTAGTCATCCTTTCAAGTGGAGGTCCTTCTCCTTCTTTTTCTTCTGTAAAAACTGAACAGAAGTATTCATTAAGACAGTCGGCTAGCCCTTTATTCTCTTCTACATACCTTCCGTCCTTTGTTTTTAATTTAGTTATTGCTTGTTTTAATTTCCTTTTTTCATTTATATATCTGAAGAATATCTTATCCCCCTTTTTCATAGACTGAGCTAGTTTTTCTTCTGCCTGCGCTTTAGAAGTTCTTATAACTTGCTTGACCTCTTTCTGCCTAATCTTGTAGATTTCCTTATCTTCATTGCTCTGGGTTTTTTTATAATTACAAAATGCTAGCTTTTTATTTTTAATGATTTGGGCCACTTCTGCTGAGTACCACAGTGGTCTCTTCCTTTTTTTGCTTTTACTGACAAGTCTAATGCAATTTTCTGTTGCCTTCAATAATGCACCTTTTAAGTAGTCCCATTTCTCCTGGACTCCATGTAATCCGTTCCAGTCTGATAAGGACTCATTTATGACTAATTTCATTTTTGAAAAGTCTGTTTTTCTAAAATCTAAAACTTTTGTTTTTGTGTGGTGAGACTCTTTCACAGTTCTTATATTAAACCACGCTGACTGGTGATCACTAGATCCCAAGGCTTCGCCTACAATGACATCATATACCGAATCCCCATTTGTGAATACCAAATCCAAAATGGCCTCCCTCCGGGTTGGCTCCTCAACCACTTGTTGCAGAGACAACCCCAGTAGGGAATTTAGAATATCTGTACTCCTGGTAGAACTTGCTATTTCCAGTTTATATCTGGAAGATTGAAATCTCCCATAATGATAACTTCTCCTTTCATTGTCATTTTAGCTATTTCTTCAACTAGTAGATCATCTAGTTCTTTAACTTGACCAGGTGGTCTATATATCACACCTACACGAGTTACTGCATGATTAGCAAACTGCAACGTAACCCAAACAAATGAACAATAGATGTGAAAAGGTATTTGTAACAGAAAGTGTCCATAAAGGCGACAATAATAGGCCACACCGATAGGCATCACTGATAGGTGGCACTGACAGGCATCACTGGAGGACACTGGTGGGCACTGGTGGGCACAGATTGTCAGCACTGATGGGCACAGATTGGCAGCACTAGTGGGCACAGATTGGCAGCACTGGTGGGCATTGTTGGGGCTGCACTAATCATCAGGACACTGATGATCAGTGCCCTGATTGTTAGTACAGATGACCCTTGTGTGGATTTGCCGATAACCATCAAATCCTGTTTACATCCCTGATCAACTGAGCCGCCGTGATTGGCTCTTTACCCCAATCACAGATCACTGCCGATGCACACTGCAGGGGGGGCCTACCACCAAAGTGCGGCCACGCTGTAGCCATCATTCTGCTATAGTGTGGTCATGAAGGAGGTAAAATACAGCTCCAACATGACAATGAGAAAAGGATCGTTCAGTTCATGCATATAAAATCGTATAGCAGGCCAATTTCTTGGTAGTAGAGAGTCGGGCCGGCTTTTCATTGGTGACCTCAAAGCTGGAAGCCACTGGCATGATGTGGTGGAATCATTCCTAATCCTGACACATTGAGCCTTTTATGACCAAATATAATGTCCAACAAATCTGGTATGGAGTGTCTTTGACTACTTCACATAATGGTGGATTCTCTTTGCACAACAGGTTGGAAAGAATTTGTGCACAGTTCAGAGAGTGAAGACTCTTTAAACATTAGAGCTTTCTTAATGGACACTTTCTTTTACAAATACATTTTCACATCTATTGTTCTTTTGTTTTTAGAGTATTTATATTGTCACAGTTATTATACTTAATATTTTATAACATTATAATTTGAATGAGCGCTGTTTTCTTTGTACACTATCTGTTTAATTGGTATCACTGTTTTAAGTGGCTGCTTGTTTACTTAATTTGACCTAGCGCAGATATTATTTGGTGACTAAATAGAACGATATCAGTTCTTAAGACAACCGTTCACAGCCAAATCCCTGGAAAACATATATAGCAAGGACAAGAAAGGAGAGAAGGGTGCCGAAAACTCTCACATCCAAAGAGGATAAGAGGATTGGCTCACCCACCACCTTCTACAAGTGGGATTTTAAAGGCTGAGAGGTTGTCATCAAATATCATACAACATACTTTGTATAAAAAAGATACATATATATCCTTTCTTGTCCTTGCTATATTATTTGGTGATTATCTTTATAATATATTTAAAATATAGTTATTAAGGGCTTTGTTACCCTTTATTGTAATGTTTGCTGACAGTTTACAGGACTATCCTATATCTATACGAGGAGTGGGAATGTGATTATTGTCTATTTTTTTGTATTCAGCTTTATAGCTTTATAGTTTTTTCGGACAGAAAATTTATGAGTGCTTTTTTTCAAGAATGTAATCATAAATTAAATTCTCCTGATAGCTATGTTGACTAAAATAAGGGATTCTAAAAGAATCTGTCCAATTCATGACCTTAATCTGTGTTTTACATTTTTTAATTTAAAAAAAGCTCTTTCACTATAACTCTTTCACTAGTGCCTACATTAGTAAAAAGTAATTTATAAACTGCAAAAAAGGTTTGTATATGCAGCAGTCTGCAAGTTATGTTCATACAAAACCATTTAACAGGCAATAAAGACAGTTCTAAAATGCTGTACATTTTCCATCAGCGAGTTTCCCTTTCGCAACTAAATCATCAATGAGATTTTGAGGAGAGCATGGTTTCTTTAGAACTGGATAATTTTCTTTGAAACTACGAAGTTCACCCTTAAGTTAACTGGGAACAATATTAACTTCAGCTATCAGTGCTTTTGTTGGAATGTCACTTTGTTTGATATGATTATACAATTTAAGGTCTAAATAGGACAATATCCTTATATGAAGGATAGCCTTATACCTATCCCATGCATGCTTAAACTCCTTCACTGTATTTGCAGCTACCACTTCTGCAGGAAGGTTATTCCATGCATCCACTACTCTCTCAGTGAAGTAATACTTCCTCATATTACTTTTAAACCTTTGCCCCTCTAATTTAAAACTGTGTCCTCTTGTGGTAGTTTTTCTTCTTTTAAATATGCTCTCCTCCTTTACCGAGTTGATTCCCTTTATGTATTTAAAAGTTTCTATCATATCCCCTCTGTCTCTTCTTTCTTCCAAGCTATGCATGTTAAGGTCCTTTAACCTTTCCTGGTAAGTTTTTTCCTGCGATCCATGTACTAGTTTAGTAGCTCTTCTCTGAACTCTCTCTAGAGTATCTATATCCTTCTGGAGATATGGCCTCCAGTACTGCGCACAATACTCCAAGTGAGGTCTCACCAGTGTTCTGTACAGCGGCATAAGCACTTCTCTCTTTCTACTGCTTATACCTCTCCCTATACATCCAAGCATTCTGCTGGCATTTCGTGCTGCTCTATTACATTGTCTTCCCACCTTTAAGTCTTCTGAAATAATTACTCCTAAATCCCTTTCCTCAGATACTGAGGTCAGGACTGTGTCAAATATTCTATATTCTGCCCTTGGGTTTTTACGCCCCAGGTGCATTATCTTGCACTTATCCACATTAAATTTCAGTTGCCAGAGTTCTGACCATTCTTCTAGTTTTCCTAAATCCTTTTCCATTTGGCGTTTCCCTCCAGGAACATCAACCCTGTTACATATCTTTGTGTCATCAGCAAAAAGACAAACCTTACCATCGATGCCTTTTGCAATATCACTTATGAAGATATTAAACAAAATTGGTCCCAGTACAGATCCCTGAGGTACCCCACTGGTAACATGACCTTGTTCTGAATGTTCTCCATTGACTACAACCCTCTGTTGTCTGTCACTCAGCCACTGCCTAATCCACTCAACAATATGGGAGTCCATGCTCAATGACTGCAGTTTATTGATAAGTCTTCTATGTGGGACAGTGTCAAAAGCCTTACTAAAATCTAGATATGCAATGTCTACTGCACCTCCACCGTCTATTATTTTAGTCACCCAGTCAAAAAAATCTATAAGATTTGTTTCACATGATCTCCCTGAAGTAAACCCATTTTGTTTTTCATCTTGCAATCCATGGGATTGTAGATGTTCCACAATCCTATCCTTTAATAGGGTTTCCATTAATTTGCCTACTATTGATGTCAGACTCACTGGTCTATAGTTGCTCAATTCCTCCCTACTACCTTTCTTGTGAATGGGCACGACATTTGCCAATTTCCAATCTTCCGGGACGACTCCTGTTACTAATGATTGGTTAAATAAATCTGTTAATGGTTTTGCCAGCTCACCATTAAGCTATTTTAATATTTTGGGTGTATCTCATCAGGACCCTGTGACTTATTTGTCTTCACTTTAGACAGCAATCTTAGAACGTCTTCCTCTGTAAAGACACATGCATCAAACGATTCATTAGTCATCCTTTCAAGTGGAGGTCCTTCTCCTTCTTTTTCTTCTGTAAAAACTGAACAGAAGTATTCATTAAGACAGTCGGCTAGCCCTTTATTCTCTTCTACATACCTTCCGTCCTTTGTTTTTAATTTAGTTATTGCTTGTTTTAATTTCCTTTTTTCATTTATATATCTGAAGAATATCTTATCCCCCTTTTTCATAGACTGAGCTAGTTTTTCTTCTGCCTGCGCTTTAGAAGTTCTTATAACTTGCTTGACCTCTTTCTGCCTAATCTTGTAGATTTCCTTATCTTCATTGCTCTGGGTTTTTTTATAATTACAAAATGCTAGCTTTTTATTTTTAATGATTTGGGCCACTTCTGCTGAGTACCACAGTGGTCTCTTCCTTTTTTTGCTTTTACTGACAAGTCTAATGCAATTTTCTGTTGCCTTCAATAATGCACCTTTTAAGTAGTCCCATTTCTCCTGGACTCCATGTAATCCGTTCCAGTCTGATAAGGACTCATTTATGACTAATTTCATTTTTGAAAAGTCTGTTTTTCTAAAATCTAAAACTTTTGTTTTTGTGTGGTGAGACTCTTTCACAGTTCTTATATTAAACCACGCTGACTGGTGATCACTAGATCCCAAGGCTTCGCCTACAATGACATCATATACCGAATCCCCATTTGTGAATACCAAATCCAAAATGGCCTCCCTCCGGGTTGGCTCCTCAACCACTTGTTGCAGAGACAACCCCAGTAGGGAATTTAGAATATCTGTACTCCTGGTAGAACTTGCTATTTCCAGTTTATATCTGGAAGATTGAAATCTCCCATAATGATAACTTCTCCTTTCATTGTCATTTTAGCTATTTCTTCAACTAGTAGATCATCTAGTTCTTTAACTTGACCAGGTGGTCTATATATCACACCTACACGAGTTACTGCATGATTAGCAAACTGCAACGTAACCCAAACAAATGAACAATAGATGTGAAAAGGTATTTGTAACAGAAAGTGTCCATAAAGGCGACAATAATAGGCCACACCGATAGGCATCACTGATAGGTGGCACTGACAGGCATCACTGGAGGACACTGGTGGGCACTGGTGGGCACAGATTGTCAGCACTGATGGGCACAGATTGGCAGCACTAGTGGGCACAGATTGGCAGCACTGGTGGGCATTGTTGGGGCTGCACTAATCATCAGGACACTGATGATCAGTGCCCTGATTGTTAGTACAGATGACCCTTGTGTGGATTTGCCGATAACCATCAAATCCTGTTTACATCCCTGATCAACTGAGCCGCCGTGATTGGCTCTTTACCCCAATCACAGATCACTGCCGATGCACACTGCAGGGGGGGCCTACCACCAAAGTGCGGCCACGCTGTAGCCATCATTCTGCTATAGTGTGGTCATGAAGGAGGTAAAATACAGCTCCAACATGACAATGAGAAAAGGATCGTTCAGTTCATGCATATAAAATCGTATAGCAGGCCAATTTCTTGGTAGTAGAGAGTCGGGCCGGCTTTTCATTGGTGACCTCAAAGCTGGAAGCCACTGGCATGATGTGGTGGAATCATTCCTAATCCTGACACATTGAGCCTTTTATGACCAAATATAATGTCCAACAAATCTGGTATGGAGTGTCTTTGACTACTTCACATAATGGTGGATTCTCTTTGCACAACAGGTTGGAAAGAATTTGTGCACAGTTCAGAGAGTGAAGACTCTTTAAACATTAGAGCTTTCTTAATGGACACTTTCTTTTACAAATACATTTTCACATCTATTGTTCTTTTGTTTTTAGAGTATTTATATTGTCACAGTTATTATACTTAATATTTTATAACATTATAATTTGAATGAGCGCTGTTTTCTTTGTACACTATCTGTTTAATTGGTATCACTGTTTTAAGTGGCTGCTTGTTTACTTAATTTGACCTAGCGCAGATATTATTTGGTGACTAAATAGAACGATATCAGTTCTTAAGACAACCGTTCACAGCCAAATCCCTGGAAAACATATATAGCAAGGACAAGAAAGGAGAGAAGGGTGCCGAAAACTCTCACATCCAAAGAGGATAAGAGGATTGGCTCACCCACCACCTTCTACAAGTGGGATTTTAAAGGCTGAGAGGTTGTCATCAAATATCATACAACATACTTTGTATAAAAAAGATACATATATATCCTTTCTTGTCCTTGCTATATTATTTGGTGATTATCTTTATAATATATTTAAAATATAGTTATTAAGGGCTTTGTTACCCTTTATTGTAATGTTTGCTGACAGTTTACAGGACTATCCTATATCTATACGAGGAGTGGGAATGTGATTATTGTCTATTTTTTTGTATTCAGCTTTATAGCTTTATAGTTTTTTCGGACAGAAAATTTATGAGTGCTTTTTTTCAAGAATGTAATCATAAATTAAATTCTCCTGATAGCTATGTTGACTAAAATAAGGGATTCTAAAAGAATCTGTCCAATTCATGACCTTAATCTGTGTTTTACATTTTTTAATTTAAAAAAAGCTCTTTCACTATAACTCTTTCACTAGTGCCTACATTAGTAAAAAGTAATTTATAAACTGCAAAAAAGGTTTGTATATGCAGCAGTCTGCAAGTTATGTTCATACAAAACCATTTAACAGGCAATAAAGACAGTTCTAAAATGCTGTACATTTTCCATCAGCGAGTTTCCCTTTCGCAACTAAATCATCAATGAGATTTTGAGGAGAGCATGGTTTCTTTAGAACTGGATAATTTTCTTTGAAACTACGAAGTTCACCCTTAAGTTAACTGGGAACAATATTAACTTCAGCTATCAGTGCTTTTGTTGGAATGTCACTTTGTTTGATATGATTATACAATTTAAGGTCTAAATAGGACATATCATGGATCAAAGTTTCATTTTTTGAGAATTTTCTTCCAGGCTGGTTGTCGGCTGATCATTGTCTACATAGAAAACCTGAAACTGAAACCAATGAAGGGGATTAGAAAGGAGTTCATCCTGTGACAATTCTACAGGCATTCTTTATTTTCCCTGTGAGCCTTTTCTGGGGTGAATGGCTTTCAATTGCAGCATTAACAGATCCAAAAGGGTACTGCGTGTCCTTGTGACAAATAATTCCATCAGTGTAGTTAGGTTAAAAAATTAATCCCTGGTCATAATACTTTAGTCTATGGCTATTTTCACTTTTTTGCTATGTCTGGAAAATATGTAATTCACAACTGGAGATACTCTGAACCTATACTAGCATTTACAAGATTTGCATAATCAGGAGTATAACGGGCAAGGTTTCATATTGTGTCTAAGCATGAAACAGATTTTTGGCCTTACTTACAGCTTTACTGTCACATATAAAGGATTGAGAATTGCATTCCAAGCAGTACATGAGAACAGTAGACAATTCCTTTGATTGGTTTACAGATGAACCAAACCTGGTATGCTCTTAGCGTGCTGCACCATCTCACATTACCAATTTCTTCAGTCGGAAGAGCTTTTCATGCTCCTGGCCCTTAGAGCAGATCTGTTCTGTCCAAACATAAGAGCATTTGCCTGACTGAGAAGTGTTTTTTCTAAGACTTGTTTCACTGGAGTGGCATATTGTGTGACATTGGTATTCACCAGATTAGGATGTGAGCATAGCACCGCGTGTATAAAGACAGAATTGTACAATGTTGTTTTGATGTGGGCCTGTACTTCATTATAGATCCTATTTAGATTTCCATTAAATAAGCATCCAATAATGTTAACCTCTTGCCCCCCATGTAATGCATATGTTTAGCTGCAAAAAGGGTGGATTTTAATGCCCACATGGCTTACATATGCATCACATTGTGTCTTGTTGCTGTGCTCAGTCTTACCATGGTGTACGACCTGTGACATAAAACGTGTCTTCCACAACCGCACCTTAGTAGCAGAGTTTGGCTGTTATTCACCCAGTTTTAAAGTGATTGTAAAGAAAAAATTACAAACATGTCATACTTACCTGCTTTGTGCAGTGGTTTTGCACAGAGCAGCCCCGATCCTCTTCTTCTTATGTCCCCTGCCGGCGCTCTGCCCCCCCATAACAAGCCTTTTGCTGTGGGGGCGCTTGTGCGTGCTCGCTCCCGAGCTGGCTCTCTGTGTCCATAAGACACAGAGAGAGAGCTCAGCCCTGCCCCCTGCCTCACTGGCTGTGATATACAGAAGCGGGAGTAGAAAACCTTCAGCCTTTCACTTAAAGCCACCTACACAGCTGTTTCTGTTTCAGTTAATGACTGTGTTTCAACCCACATGTGAAATTGATGATCATTAGCGCCTGTTTGTTAAGCGTGCTCCTGACTCTACAAAATCCCTGATTATGTGCAAGTGTACAAAGTGTGTAAGTGCAAGAACTGGTGCTGGTTTGAAGCCAAAGGGTTGTTACGCCAAATATTTGATTTAGGTTTTTTTTTCTGTTCACTCACTTTACATTTTGAAAATTGATAAAAAATAAACAATAAATATACTGTGTGTATATATGTATATATCGGAAAGCATTTTTCCTTTACATAGATAAAAAGTGTTGTTGGTATATGGTGCTACCTGCAGCTCCAGATGACGTCTTGATGACGAAACGCGTAGGGTGGAGCTTACATGGTCAACATCACTTCCGGTTAGGGGAGTTCAGACCGTTGAACGCAGAAGTGTCCCGGTGTTTCCCCGCTGAATAGCGTGTATACAATTGTGAGTTTACTGCTTTTTTTAACTTTTACCCTGCATACTACACTATGGGGGATCTCCTGCTTGTTCTCTGAGCCCACCATACCCTACGGACCACCAGGGAAGGGACTAACAGCCGATCCTGCCACAGACACCAATGAAGCCCAGGACCCATGGGAAACCAGTAGCCTAGGACTACATACATAGCCAGCACCCCTGTCAAAAGGGGAATTCGGAAGGGTGGGTGCAGTACCTAGTGGGGGGCCACGGGTATCGGCACTACCAGCACCCTCACCGAAACCAGTCAATCACGCCGGCAGTAACTGGCACTCACGGTTGGGCATTGAGCACTGGCAGTAATCTCCCCACTAATTATCACATTCATTTTATTTTTAATTTTTATATTTTTTTCTCACACCCATGTGTATAATTATTGACTTTGAGCACTTATAGAACCTCTGAATAGAGGATTTCACAATTATTATTGGCAGTACACTTCCTTCCTCTGTACTAGCTACACCACTAAGCACATTTAGCTAATAAAGCTTGCAAAACACACTGAGCACTGTTACAGTGATCTTTTCTGTTGCACTAACACCTACCACTTATAAAAGCAATATTTGCTCAGTATTTTGGTTTACACTGCATGGTGCACTTTATATAAATTTATGCACTGTTGGAACACACCAGGAATATGTGTATTGATTTTATGTATATTTTTATTGAGTTTTATGAATTATTGCGTATGGTAAACTATCAAGCGTAGCCAAAACTCTCCCACACACTGTAAAGGACGCGAGTACATTCATTTTTTCAGAGCAGGTAGCGCCATATACCAACAACACTTTTTATCTATTTAACTTGACCCCTGGATATCCAAGGGTAGGTTGGTGGCAGCTTACACCTGACGGTTATACCTAGATACGCCATAGCGCTGGTCACACTTGAGCCTATATTCTTCCTTTACAGCATTTATTCACACCTACCTAAAACATTTGCACAGTACTATACATATTCAGCCAGCTGGCGGAGTGCTCAGCTAATTTTTACATACATATGAGTCTATCCTTGGTGCCGATGTGGCTGAAAGTACGCATTTCTTGTACTCTGCATATAGTGCAAGTTAGTGGCCTACAAATAAAGGATACAATTATCAGACTCAGTTCAAAGAGATATATTATTCATATATAATTTTTGGCAGTAAATTAGTTCGATAAATCTTAGGTATTATCTTACTAAAGAAGATGGCCATGTGCTTTGTGTCTCTTTCTGGATGAACTAACCGCACTGTTCCCATCTTTGCCTGCAGTCAGTGACCGCCCCCCCCCAACTACATTTTACCATTCTCACTCATAATGTTTTTTATATTTCAGTAAGTCGGTTATTGATATAAATTAAGGCTTTTCTTCACTCATTAAAGTGGTTGAAAGGCAGAAGTTTTTTTTTTTTAACGCATTTCATTCTATGCATTAAGATAAAAAGCCTTCTGTGTGCAGCAGCCCACCCCCCCCCCCCCCCCTCCCAGTCCCCCTAATACATATCTGAGCCCATATCGATCCAGCGATGTTGCAAAAGTGTCTCGGCTGCCTGAGACTCTCCCTCCTCATTGGCTGAGATGGCAGCGCTGTGCCATTGGCTCCCGCTGCTGACAATCAAATTCAAGGAGCCAATGAGGAGAGAGAGGAAGCAGGGTCAGACCACAGCTCCGTGTCTGAATGGACACACAGAGCTGCTGCTCAGCTTGGGTTCACCAATAGCAAGCTGCATGCTGTGGGGGCACTCAACAGGAGGAAGGTGTCAGGGTGCCAGGAAACCAGACCACACGGATATGCAGGTAAAATAAAGCAGTTTATTGGAGCAAACTGCAATAAATGCACAACAAGAGTCAGGAATGAGTTCAGAAACAAGCCCGGGTCAAGTCAAGAAGTAGATAGTCATCCAAGCTGGGGTCGAGTCCAGTAGTAGTAGTCAGCCGATGCCGGATCGTTTGTCTGCCGATTCGGGACCGAGAGCCTGGAAAGTCGTCAGCCAAGCCAGGTCATACACAGGGGAACACGGAGAACAGAAGACTGCTAGAAGTGATGCACCTTGGAGCACAAACGCAAGGGCAAGGACTGCAACCCATCAAGTGATTGATATAGTCAGGTGTGCAGCATCATCACTGTGCGGCACCCAAGCAGCAGGCAAGTGATGATGCAATCAGAGTTTATAAGGCAGCAGTCTGCACATGTCCAAGATGGCTGCCAACAGGAGGGCAAGGTAAGACCTTGACAGTACCCTCCCCTCAACGGCCCCTGCTCCACGGAGAAAAAAATGGTTTCTGAGGAAAGCAAGCATGGAAAGCGTGGAGAAGGGCGGGAGCATGGACAGCAGTGGAGGGAACCCAGTGACAGGGTGCCAGGAAATCAGGCCACGTGAAGATGCAGGTAAAATAAAGCAGTTTATTAGGGCAACTACAATAAACGCACAGCAAGAGTGAGGAGCGAAATCGGGAACAGCCGGGGTCAAATCCAGAAGCGGGTAGTTATCCAAGCCGGGGTTGAATCCAGTAGCGGGTAGTATACCGATGCCGGATCGTCTGCCGAGTCATCAGCCAAGCCAGGTCTTGCACAGGGGAACACAAAGAACAGAAGACTGCTAGCAGGACAAAGAGGAAACCAGGATTGGGATGAGAGGGCCTTGAAAGTTTGGATGGCAGCAGGCGTCCAGTTGTGGGAATTGCTGCCCCTCTTGGTCAGATCAGAGATAGGTTTGTCCAAAGATGAAAGGTTTTTGATAGTAGATGGCAAACCCAAGAAAACGCTGAATGCTACAGAGACCACTGGGTTCCCCATGTTGATGTGGGCAAGGGTCTCTTCCCCACAACCCTGGGCTGTGGTTGTGGGGGTCTGCAAGCAGGGGGCTTATCAAAATACGGAAGCCCCCTTTAACAGGAGGGGGCTCAGATCCCGCCCCCCCATGTGAATGAATATGGAGTACATAAATACCCTAACCCATTTACTAAAAAAGTGTCAAAAATAAATAAAAAAAAGTGCACAGGTTTTTGACAAATCCTTTATTAAAAAAAAAAAAACAGTGGCATGACGTAGATCCATTGTTAACGATGAGGCCCGCCTCACTGCTGGACCTGAAAAAGAAAAAAAAAATTGCTCCATCCACTGTGAAGGCAATGCACCGAATGGCTGGCTTGCTGTTTGACAGTTCTAATATAGGTAAGGGCGGGCCCACATGGCAAAGTCCCCTGGTGGAACCGCCCTCTTGTGATGTCACTGACCCAGCATGCACCGGTTGGTAACTTGACAAAGGGGGCGGTGCCACCAAGTGATGTCGCCAGATGGCCCCTCCCCTACCTTTATTAGAACTGTAAAATGTCAGGCCAGCTATTCAGCGGTTTGCCTTCGTGGCGGTCAGAGCAATTTTTTTTCTTCTTCGGGTCCGATGATAGCGACAGCGTCGTAATTGATGATGGATCTACATGGGGAGACACCTTTTTTTTTATTTTAAATAAAGGAATTGTCAATCTGTGGGGGAACTTCCTGATTCTGATAAGCCCCTGCTGGAGCTGAAGTGGTTAATAAACGGAGGGTAATGCACTAGGTTTGCACCCCCTATGTATTCTTTTGCAGCTCTTCGTTGGATTCTCCTGAGGAGTGCTACAACGCTAAAGCATTGTACCTGAGGTTACAAAGACGATGCGTATATCCTGGACAGATGGCTGTCCTTTTAAACACTGGAGAAATTGTTTGTTCTATTGCAGAAGTCTATGTAAGTTGCAATAAAATCGGTAAATAGTAGTGCAGGATTCTTTTTCATAAATGCTGCAACATGATTTGCAGTGATATAAACGGTTCTATGTGCTGAGCTGGTAGGCTGTGCAGGCCTGGTGTCCAGGAAGGAAGCGATATGGTGTGGCAGTGGGTGGCCATGTTCTTTAGTCATACCTCCCAACTTTTTGAGATGGGAACGAGGGGGGACACCTACCAAGAAAAGGTTTGTAGGCATAGTGATTTTTTTTTTTTTTTTTTACCACTACTATTCCTTTATACTGGCTTCTGAAATTTACAAACATGTTTCAATTTAGAAATTGGATGAAAGGTTTAGCACTGGGAAACATCTTTTCAAAGAAAAAAAGTGCATTTTGTATAGAACTATCTAGATCAGACCAAAATGAGGGATAATTGAGGAGGAACAGAGGGACTTTGTTCCAAATCAGGGACAGTCCTTCGAAATCAGGGACAGTTGGGAGCTATGATTAGTAAGTGAAAATAATCATAATAAATTACTTAATAACACATAAAAACTTTAACCCGGGGCACAGTAACAATGATCCAATTTATTTGGGGTCAGTCACACACTTCTGGACTTCTAATGCTAGCATTTGGGCAACTAACTCATTTAAAGTGATACTAAAGTCTTGTTTTTTTTCTGTTAAAAATAATAAACATGTTATACTTACCCACTCTGTGCAGTTGGTTTTGCACAGGGCATCCTGGATCCTCCTCTTCTATGGTCCCACTTCAGCGCTCCTGGCCCCTCCTGTCAAGGTCTTACCTTGCCCTCCTGTTGGCAGCCATCTTGGACATGTGCAGACTGCTGCCTCTTATAAACTCTGATTGCATCATCACTTGCCTGCTGCTTGGGTGTCACACAGTGGTGATGCTGCACACCTGACTATATCAATCACCTGCAGTCCTTGCCCTTGCATTTGTGCTCCAAGGTGCATCACTTCTAGCAGTCTTCTGTTCTCCGTGTTCCTCCGTGTCTGACCAGGCTTGGCTGATGACTCTCCTGGCTCTCGACCCCGCATTGGCAAGCGACCCGCTTCTGTACTCGACCCTGGCTTGGATGACTACCCGCTTATGGACTCGACCCAGCTTGGATAACTACCCGCTTCTGGACTTGACCCTGGCTTGTTCCTGATCTCGCTCCTCACTCTTGCTGTGCATTTATTGCTGTTTGCTCCAATAAACTGCTTATTTTACCTGCATCTCTGTGTGATTGGATTCCCTGGCACCCTGACAGTACACAAAGGCCATGAATCCTGATGATGCAGGTACTCCCACGCTTCTTCCCATGCTGGTTACCGGGGTCGAGCAACAAGATCTCCTTTTGGGTCAGTTCACTCAGGGGTTGTCGACATTGCTTGCATGCACAGCACTCCTTGCTCCTGGTGCTGCTAGGCCGGTGGTTCCTCCTGCTGCTGCTCCTGTTGCCACTCCTGCTCCTGCATTCGCAGCTGAAGTCACTGTTACCAGAGGGATGACTGGTTCAGCCACCCTTCTGCAGCGCTATGGGGGTGAACCGAGTTAGTGTTGTGGCTTCCTAAACCAAGTGGGCATTTATTATGAGATTGCTCCTTAGGCGTTTCCTTCTGATAGGTCCAAGGTTGGCTTCCTAATCTTGTTGCTCTCGAACATGGCCTTGTGCTGGGCGAATCCCTTATGGGAGAATGATAATCCTGTGATACTCAATTACCTGAGTTTTGTTGCCTCCTTTTTGTAGGGTATTCGATGTGCCTGCTCGCTCTGCCTCTGCTGCAAAGCTGCTCCTGTCCATTCAACAGGGTATACAAACCATTGCTGATAATGCCATTGAATTTTGTACCCTGGGAGCAGAGGTGGGCTGGAATAATCAGGCTTTGGTGCCTGTCTTCTCTTATGGTCTCTCTGATGCATTGAAGGATGACATTGCAGCCAATGATCTTCTTGATGAGCTTGAGGCTCTCATTTCCTTCCTGATTTTGAACAATACCAGGCTCAGGGAGAGACCATTGTTTAAGGAGCACCTGTGGAGGCTCCTATGTTTTCTTTCCCACCCATTCCTCACCTCCCATGCCTCCTGTGGATGGTGGGTTTGGCTGTGAACCCATGCAGCTGGGGTTCACTCGCCTTTCCGAGGCTGAGTAGGCCCTTAGGAGGAGGGAGCGCCAGTGCCTGTATTGTGGTCTTGGTGGGCATTTCCTGAAATCGTGTCCGGCCCGTCCAGGAAACACTCGCACATTAAGGTTCTGTTGGGGGCAGATCTTAGGTGAAATTTCCTTGTCCCCAGGTTCCCGTAAAGATAAACCGCTAATCACAGTTGTCCTTTCCTTAGCAGCGGGTTCGCTGGTTACTGGTGGTGTTGGTACAGTACGTTGGCTGCTGCAAATTCCATACCCTTGCAGCTTCGTGTTTCTCCACTGGTTATTGAGGCAATTGATGGCAGACCTCTGCAACTGGCAAAGGTTACCCATGAGACTGATCTGATTGATATGGCGATAGGGGCTGTTCACTGGGGGGAGTCCTGTTTCCAGGTTATTTTGTTCCCATACTACTCCGTTGCTTTGGAGTACCCTTGGCTTCAGAAACACAATCTGACCTTTAATTAGTTGTTGTTCGAGATCCTCTCTTGGTCTCCACAGTGTGGTGTTGTTTGTATCCGTGGGCCTATTAACCTACTTTTTACCTCCTCAGATTCAGTGTTGCCTACAGAATATCATGAGTATCAAGATGTATTTGACAAGGTGTGAGCTGCTCCTCCTCATTGTCCATAGGATTGTGCTATAGACTTGCAACCTGGAGCCATTCACCCTTGTGACAGGGTTTATGCGCTTGCCTGGGGGCACATTCGCAAGTCCGCTTCTCCAGCAGGTGCCATTTTTTTCTTGTAAAGAAAAAGGGGAGTGAGTTGAGACCTAGCATTGATTATAGGGGCCTCAATCTCATCACAGTCAAGAATGCATACCAGATCCCATTGATTACTGAGTTGTTTGACTGCCTTAAGGGAGTAAGGGTCTTTACCAAGCTTGACCTATAGGCTGCGTATACCCTTGTAAGGATCAAGGAGGGCGACTAGTGGAAGACTATGGACTAATACCAGAACCGGTCATTACGAATCAGTGGTTATGCCCTTTGGCTTGTGCAATGCGCCCGCTGTCTTCCAGGAGTTCATCAATGATGTCTTTCATGATATGTTGCAGCAATGCGTGGTAGTCAATTTGGACGACATCTTGATTTACTCAGACTGCATTGAATCACAGTACCTGGATCTCAGACGGGTGCTGCAACAGTTACATGAGAATGGGCTTTTCTGTAAGCTTAAGCAGTGTGAATTCCACCTATCTTTGGCTGCCTTCTTGGGCTACATCATTTCTGCTTAAGGGTTCTCCATGGACCCTCAGAATGTTTTGGCTGTCCTACATCGGTCCAATGCTGCATCTGTCCCGGTGCCTCTGCACTGAGAATAGAGCGATCGAACACCGCCGATCGCTCGGTTCTGACAGCTCCCCAAGCAGAGAGCTGGTGACTGTCAGTAACAGCTCTCTACTCTGCTTTCTCTTTGCTCATTGTAGCGCTGGGCTATGGAGGGGCGGGGAGCGGCCGGCTCAGAGGCTTAACGGCTCGCTGAGAGGCTGAACCGGGTGTTGGTCCAGGCACCTAGCGGATTCCGACTCTGTGGTCGTGATGACGCGGTGCCTGGACTGACTTCTGTGACGTCAGCAGAGAACAGACTTCAGACTGCTCTCTGCTCAAAATGGGTCACAGAAGTGCAGAAACGAACTGCACTCCTGTGATCCATAGGAGATGTACAGCCAAACAAGCTTTGACTATACATCTCCTTTAAAACACAGTTAAAACACCCTACTAGATAAACGTTTACATACATGTCTTGCTAAAACATAAGGTGTATGTGCCGTCTACTGAAGTCTTTTTTGAACAGGCAAAGAGCACTTGTGTGAAGTATCTTTACATTAATCTGAACCAGCACAGAAGCAGCTGCTAAAAACTCTTATCAATTATATAGCTACACGGCCCCACCTACAGTACTAACTAAGAACTGCAAATTCAAATTATACATATTTATATACATGTGTTAGATGGCATGAATGTAGAATGTACATTTTATATTTGAAAATGTTGTATATCATTTTTTTATAGCATCCAACTTTTAGGGGGTAAAAATAAATCATCTTTGCCCACGTCATTAGGATACAAGAGCTTACAAATAGATTTCTTCATTAAAAGCTTTTTATGTTCTTGAAGGGAAAACAGCATACTGTATATCGAAAATCACCCATTTAATAAATATGTCCCTGAATATCTCAATGTGTAGTATGTACAGTGTTAAAAAATTCTCAATTTTATAAAATGTACAGTATATTAACCACTTCAGCCCCGGAAGATTTTACCCCCTTCCTGACCAGGCCCTATTTTGCGATTCGGCACTGCGCGACTTTAACGGACAATTGCACGGTCGTGCGACGCTGTAGCCAAATGAAATTGATGTCCTTTTTTTCCCACAAACAGAGCTTTCTTTTGGTGGTATTTCAACAACCGATGCGATTTTTACTTTTTGCGCTATAAACAAAAAAATAGCGACAATTTTGAAAAAATAACAATATTTTTCACATTGAAATTCCCTCCCAAAAAAATGTAAAAATCTAATTTTTTTAACATTTCAGGCCAATTTGTTTTCTGCTACATATGTTTGGTAAAAAAAAACGCAATAAGCGTATTTTGATTGGTTCGTGCAAAAGTTATTGCGTTTACTAACTAAGGGAAAGATTTTTGTAATTTTTATTGTTTTTTTTTTTTAACGAGTAATGGCGGTGACCTGTGATTTTTTTTTTTTTGCGGGACTGCGACATTGCGGCGCACAGATCGCACCCTTGACTGACATTTTTGACACTTTGAGGGGTACCAGTGACATTACTACAGTAATCAGTGCTATACATATGCACTGTTACTGTAAAAATGACACTGGCAGGGAAGGGGTTAACTTTATTGGTGATGCAGGGGTTAAGTGTGTCCCTAGGGGCGTGCTTCTAACTGTAATGGGGTATGGCTAGTGATGTAACCACAGAGACATACGATCCTACATAGCAGGATCGTATGATCTCTGCAGTTAGATCAGGGAGAATGACAGGCGGCTTTGTTTACATTAGCCGCCTGCCTTTCTCCCTCTGCACCGGGAGATCGCGAGTGACCGACGGACATTGGGTCCGCCGGTCACACGCGTGGACATGTCAGGAAACGAGCGGGGCGGGAGCGTGCCTCCGGGGGCGCGCGCTCGCCCCCCCCCCCCGGCGGCGCGTGCTTGCCCCCTACGTCGCTTTGCCTGTACGGGACTGACCGCCGCAGTAAATAGTCGTGCGGCGGTCAGCAAGTGGTTAAGTTACAATATTACCAAGTAAGTATATTAACAAGATTAGGTCAAGCTTGCACTACAATATTTCTGAGCTCGGAAGATACAAATTAAAATCTAGGAAACCTCTTGTGAGACTTTTAAAAATTCCAGTAAACATACAAAAAGATATCACTGCTCTAGGCCTTCATGACCAAGACCCTATCGGGGGAGAAACACATTGAAAGGGTAGGAGAGGGAGAAAGAACAGTGCAGGTGCAGCCTGTTTGCACTTTAGAAATTCCAGTAGCAAGATAAACCCCTAGAGAGAATTTTAGCTTTATTTCCTTTGCTGAGCTTGACAACTAAATAGAAATTAATAACCGAATAAAAAAAAAAAACATATATGATGCAGCTCTGACATTCTCCTAATACTTCTCTGTTTGTGAATACAGTACCCCACTTGTTTTTCTATTAAATATGTTTTATACAGTACTTCCTTATGGGATATCCTTGCTCTTTCCTTGGTATGTATTTGTAGAGGTGAGATCGGTACATAAGGCATACCAGAGGTAGTGCATACCTGCCACCATAGACCACGAAGACCCCCGTGAACCCCACCTGCCACTCACCACTAAAATGATAAGAACGACACTTTTGGAGTGAAAATTGGCCATAGCGGCCATTTATTAACAATAAACAATATATCAACATTCCTTTGAACAGAAAGGTAATAACAATAATGACCAAGCTTACCGATCCTTGGAGACATCAACGAACCAACAACAAATTTGTAATAGCAGAACCACTTAAAGGTCCTCAGCCGCAGAACACCGACTCGAGGACAATACCTAATTTCCGCTGACCCCTCCGTTTCCACCAATTCCTGGTAACCCACCATTAACTGGGATTACACAGAGGATGCCATACCATAGACGGATCCTTACTCTGATGTCACACATAGTGATGAGATGAACACCCCCCTGTGCGGTTCGCACAGGGTAAATGTTCTAGCGAACATGCAAACTCCCTTAGTGCCGGTTCACATTAGTGCGATCACAGAGATCACATGTAATTCGGAGCGCACTGCTCCTAAATTACATGCTATCTCTGTGCGGTGCAAATTTCAGCCATACAGTTTGTATGGCTGAATTCGCACCACAATCGCACTAAACTCGCACATGACCCTTTTTTTTATCCGCAGCAGAATCGGATCGCATGGTGGTTTACACTAGTGCGATCCGATTCTGTGCGAACTTGCAGATCGCACTGCGATATGCGATCTCAACTGGGGGTGTCGTTAACTTTTAATTGACACCCCCTGCATATCGCATATGGCAGTGTGAACTGCCAGGGGTGCGGATGCGATGCGGGAACACGCTGCATATTCACAGCGTTCCCGTATCGCAGAAGTGTGAACCGGGACTTAAAGTCTATGGGACACGAACATGAAAAATCAAAAGTCCTAATTTTAAAGGCTTAAATGCAAGCTATTGGCACAAAAAAAGTGTATGGGGACCTGGGTATTGCCCTGGGGGACATGAATCACTGCAAACATTTTTTTTTTTTAAAAACAATCATTTTTACAGGAGCAGTGATTTTAATAATGCTTAAAGTGAAAAAAAAAAATACTTTAAATATTGTGCCTCCTTAATGTGCCTGTAAAGTGGCACATTTGTGCCATGTTTGTAGTCTGCCGCAGCAATACTGACATTTCTAAAGGAAAAAAATGTCATTTAAACTTGCTCGCGGCTGTAATGTATTGTCGTCTCCCAGCAATACAGATAAAAAAATGAAAAAAATGGCATGGGGCCCCCCCCCCCCACTCTATACCAGGCCCCTCGGGTCTAGTATAGATTTTAAATTTAAAAAAAAAGTGGGGTTCCCTATAAAATCCATACCAGACCCTTATCCGAGCCATGATTGGCTAAAGGCACCTGCCTTTGGCCAATTATGGCTCAGGGGCGGCTGCCGTGCACTGTGTGTAGGGCGAGATAGAAGTTAGTAATTAGGCAGGGAGAGTGCGTTCAGCCTAACCAGGCTTGACGGTGGCGTAGGTGGTAGAATACCAGGCTTGCAATTGAGAGGTTGGGATTCAAATCCCTTGGCCAGTGGATGATTTAGAAGTGGAATTCCTTCAGGGAGAGTGTAGTGAGTTTAACAGCCGCCCCTGAGCCATGGTTGGCTAAAGGCACCTGCCTTTGTCCAATCATGGCACAGATGATTTGATTGACCAAAGCATGGAGGGCAGAGTCCATGTTTTGGCCAATCACATAATGCACTGCCAGTGCGCAGTGCATTATGGATGTGGGAACTCAAAGTTCCCGCGGAGAAAGCCATTTGTTGGCCATTCAGCGAACGGGCTGTGTTCGAGTCGAACTTAGGTTTGACTTGAACACAAAGCCAATCCCTAGTTACACAGTCAAATTTGGACACCTCCAAGGACCCCAACCACCATGCCACAACAACCACCAACAAGTCAACCATCCAAAAGGCAGGAGGGTAGTAAGTTTCCTCATCGTCTGTTGCCTCAAAGTGCTCTCAGACCTTGCATCCCCGCCTCCACATTGATCCTGTCTCTCCCTATCTATTAAAGTCACTAATCAAGGTATGTGCCCCCTTATCATGAACTCTTGACTGGGTTATTAAATTATTTGACTCCTGGAATCCCCTGCTAGCCCAGTCATGCCTGCCCTTCAGCTTTTTTTTTTTTTGCTTTGGGCCTATCTATCCAGTGACCATTCTGAGGCATGCCATATTTATATGAAAGAGGCTTGAGGTGAGGCATAGTTGGCTGTAAGAGGAAGCAAGCTGGAGCCATTCATCTATCCATGGGGGATCTGTTACAATCTAAATGTTGATTTGTATCCCTTGAGATGGGGGGTCTAAGTATCTGGTAAGCGGTTTTATAGTCACATGGTGGTTGGTACACACTGGCTATATGAAGAGCAGACCGTTGTTCTCTCTCCACGGGGAGCGATCACGGGTGCCCGGCGGCAATCGCGGCCACCGGCCCCATGCATCACCTTCCCCGCTGCCTAATGGGGAAAGGCACACCCCCCCAGGAGCGCTCCCGTTAACCACCATATTGGTATGACGGTTCGCGCAGCCGAGCTAGCCTGCCGCAGTGTATCAGCAAGGAGTTAGGTATATGAATAGTAAGAAAATGAGGCCAGAACATATTGGCCTCATAAAGGATGATGAAGGGAATTTGGCAATAAAGAACAGAGAGAAGGCAAAGGTTCTAAATACATTCTTCTCCTCTGTAATGTTAGTCTGTAATGTGAGACTGTAATGTTAGTAAATAACACGTGACAAGAAGCATCCTCATGGTTAACAGAAGACAGACTCAGAACTAGACTTGAAAAGCTTTACATATATATAAGTCACTGGGACCAGGTGGCTTACACCCAAGGGTCCTTAAGGAACTCAGCCAGGTGATAGCCAGACCATTGTTCCTAATTTTTATGAGTAGTCTTCTGGTGGGAACTGTACCAGTTGATTGGACAAAAGCCAACGTGGTAACAATATTTAAAAAAGGGTTGAGATATATCCATGGGAACTACAGGCCGGTTAACCTAACATTAATAGTCTGCAAGCCATTAAAGGGGTTGATAAGGGACTAGATACAAGACTTTAGTAATAAAAAACTGTATCATTAGTGGTAATCGGCATGGATTCATTAAAAATCGCTCTTGCCACACCAATCTATTAACCTTCTTTGAAGAAGTGAGCTGCCGTCTAGATAAAGGAAGGCCTGTGGATGTGGTGTATCTGGTTTTTGCAAAGTCATTTGATACAGTTCCCCACAAACGTTTACTGTACAAACTAAGGTACATTGGTATGGACCATAGGGTAAGTACCTGGATTAAAAAAATTTGTTTCAGGGGCGAGTCCAAAGGGTGGTGATAAATGGGGAGTACTCGGAATGGTCTGGTGTGGAAAGTGGGGTCCTCCAAGGATCTGTCCTGGGGCCAATCCTGTTTAATTTATTCATAAACGATCTACAGGATAAAATATACAGCTCAATCTCCGTATTTACGGACGGTACTAAATTAAGCAGGGCAATAACTTGCATAATATGCAGGATGTGGAAACCTTACAAGAAGACCATACATCTGTGGTTTGAAAATGTTTTACATATGCAGATGTGAGCTACGTATGTGTTCGCTACTGTGTGCGAGCACGGGGGGACAGGGCTCTATAATTTTTTTATTTATTTATTTTTTACACTCTCCCTTTATTTTTATTTTTTAATCACTTCTATTCCTATTACAAGAAATTTAAACATCCCTTGTAATGGGAATAGGGCATGACAAGTCCTCTTAATGGAGAGATCTTGGGTCTATAAGACCCCACATCTCTCCTCTAGGCTGGAAAGCCTGAGATAAAAAAAAAAAAAAACAATCTCAGGCTTTCCAGCCAAACACACGACAGTGTTTACGACTGCCGGGGCTGGGCGTGACTTCATACCGTTGAGCCTCCGAGAGTCCTAAAGATCACTGGGGACATCTGGTCCTCGATCAGCTCTATAGTAAACTTCCACAGGCAGCGGATTCCTTCTCTGGCTCTCCGATCGCATGGGTAGAAGCCCTGAAGGCCCCCGCCGCCTGAAAAAACAATCAAGCGGCTAAACTGCCACTAAGATTGTTTTTTACTGTGCAGGGAATCTCTGGCTGATAAAAAAGATATCTGAATGATGCCTGTAGCTGCAGGCATCATTCAGATATCTCCACTCTAACCTAAGGACGTCATACGACGTTCGGCGGTATGGAAGGTAACTCCATTACTGTAAATATGTAATATGAAATAAAACTTGAGTATTCAGCTATAGGTCAATAACCATAACTCACAGATGTTTGTTCCTTAAACTGGACCGCAGACCATTTACGACTTTTCCATTTATGACAGGGCTTCATCAGTAGTTCTTTAAAGACAGTGATTTTAATGTGCCCAAAGTATAGAAGAAAAATAAATCATAAAAAATATACAAATTTTATTAAAGACAAAATATTAAAATCAATATATAAAAATACAGCATACAAATGGTGTGTTTTCAAAACATAATACATCCTGTAGTGTAGTGGATCGACGCGTTTCACCCACAATCTGGGCTTCCTCGGGATCTAGATGTGTTAGACATTTTTTCAGAATTAAACACCCTGAATAAAAGCTCAAAAATATCTCAACCGCCATATAGTGAGATATATAATAATGGGTTGGAGAAAGACTGATTGAAGTGGAGAAGAGGATAATAGAACCCCCTGCACAGAGTCTTGATCTATAGTAGAATATATGCAATCAAATATTAAGCAAAAGTGAGCCAATAAAACAAAAAACGTGTTGTAGTGAACACGACCTGGACACAGTCCAAAGCCAGTAAAGGAAAAATTCAGTTTACGGAGATAGTGATGCCAGAAAGTGCCCCTGTCACATCAAACCGGCAAGCTCCTTTGAGCTTCTTTGAACTCCTTTAAGACTCTGTGCAAGGGATTCTATTATCCTCTTCTCCACTTCACATCAATCAGTCTTTCTCCAGCCCACTATTGTATATCTCACTATATGGTGGTTAAGATATTTTTGTGCTTTTATTCAGTGTTCTTAATTCTGAAAAATTTCTAACACATCCGAATCCTGAGGAAGCTCAGATTGTGGGCAAAATGCGTCGATCCACTACACTGCAGGATGTGTTATGTTTTGTAAACACACAATTTATATGCTGTATTTTTATGTATTGATTTTAATATTTTGTCTTTAATAAAGTTCATAGAATTTTTTATGACCCCTTTTTTTTCTATACTTTGGGCACATTAAAATCCCAGTTTTCCTTGTCTGTGGGGCTTCACCCTGTAAGACTTGGTTTATTCTTAGATTTACCCAATTTCTAGGGGATCGTTCCTGTATTCATTAGATAGATATTTACTCTCCACTCAATTATCATTAGTTCTTTAAAGACCTTGCTTTTTGAAAGTTATGATACCTCTGTGTTCTAGCTGAATTGTGTTTTGTCAAAAGTGTTACCTTCCATGACTGCCTAGAATGGATAGGAGATTTTGATCTGACTGCTTTTGTTACCAGCTTTTGAAATTTGGCAGAAATCAGAATGGCAATGTATTCAGTACCCCTTCCCTGTTCTCTCCACGCGTTTTTGGTTTTGTCAGACCTTACAATCCTCACACCCTTTACAGGGGACATAGGCACTGAACAGTTGTCCTTGCCTCATCTTGCTGTTAAGTGCTGGTCATCTGTATACCAGATAGGGGATCAGAACCTACAGGAGAGCATACTGCCTACTACTTAATCAACAAAACCCATCTCCACACCTGCTGAACATTTGAGACCCATGGGTCTTACACTATATTACCAAAAGTATTGGGACGCCTGCCTTTGCACACACATGAACTTTAATGGCATCCCAGTCTTAGTCTGTAGGGTTCAATATTGAGTTGGCCCACCCTTTGCAGCAATAACAGCTTCAACTCTTCTGGGAAAGCTGTCCACAAGGAGTGTCTATGGTAATAATTGATTATTTTTCCAGAAGCGCATTTGTGAGGTCATGCACTGGTGTTGAAGAGAAGGCCTGGCTCACAGTCTTCGCTCTAATCCCAGAGGTGTTCTATTGGGTTGAGGTATGGAGTCTGTGAAGTCCAGTCAAGTTCCCCCACCCCAAACTCACTCATCCATGTCTTTTTGGACCTTGCTTCGTGCACTGGTTCATTGGAACTAAGGGGCCAAGCCCAACTCCTGAAAACAACCCCACACCTAAATCCCACCTCCACCAAATGATTTGGACCAGTGCACAAAGCAAGGTCCATAAATACATGGATGAGCAAGTTTGGGGTGGAGGAGCTTGACTGGCCTGCACAGAGTCCTGACCTCAACCCAATAGAACACCTTTGGGATGAATTCGATCACAGAAAGCAAGCCAGGCCTTCTCTCCAATCAATCTGTTTGGTTTGCACGCATCTCGAACAGGGAAAAAGTTCTAGCGAACATGCAAACTCTATTAAAGTCTATGGGACACAAACATGAAAAACCGAACATCCTCATTTTAAAGGCTTATGTGCAAGTTATTGCCATAAAAAGTGTATGAGGACCGGGTACTTCCCTGGGGGACATGTATCAATGCAAAACTTTTCTTGAAAACAATCATTTTTAAGGAGCAGTGATTTTAATGATGCTTAAAGTGAAACAATAAAAATGCAAGATTCCTTTTAAATATCGCGCCCGGGGGGTCCCCTCAATGTGCCTGTAAAGTGACGCATTTGTATGATGTATGGAGCCTGCTGCAGCAATACTGACATTTCCAAAGGAAAAAATGTAATTTAAACTTGCTTCGGGCTGTAATGTATTGTCGGCTCCCGACAATACAGATAAAATAAATTTAGAAAATGGCGTAGGGCCCCCTCCCCAGTCCATACTAGGCCCTCCGGGTCTGGTATGGATTTTAAGGGGAACTCTAAAAAAAAAATGGCATGGGGTCCACTCAAAAATATATACCAGGATGGGGGGGCGGAGCCGGCTAGCGAGGTGAATGGCAGCTTGAGTCTGCAGCTCCTCGCCACGCAGACAGACCAGAGCAAATTACAATGGAGAGGGTCACTCCACATCACAACAACTACACTCCGGACACCCGTGAGATCATACCGAACATGTCTCATAAGCGGAAAGATCGCGGAAAGCCGGGTAAGATGCTAAACTTCTTTACCCCGAACACTAGGCCGCGCAGCCAAGATGGCGCCGGCCCGCCACGCTCCTCACATTCCCAGCGCTTACCTTCCCCGGGATCGAATGACGGTGGGAGTACCTCGGGCGCACAAAACGGCGGTATGGGCCCCTTGCCACAATCTACCCCGGCCTCGCAGTCAAATAGCCCGGTGAAGTCCAAACAAAAGACGGATCATGCCGAGGCTGTCCCCTCACAAGGCATCACTATTAATGACACTCTGGAGTTCCAGGAGACTATGGCAGCTCTCCCTGCAAATGACCAGCCTGTGATGGCCTCTATGTTAAGGGACATGATGCTGTCACTGCGCTCTGCTATTCATTCTGATATGCTGCAATTGATGTCTCAGTGCAACACTGCAGTGGTCGCTGTGACTGACAGAGTGACCAAAATAGAAGACAAGATGGGGGAATTTGCCAATACATTTAACGACATGGTGGATGCACATAATGATCACAATGACGAAATAATATGGCTCAAATCTAAAGTAGCAGACCTTGAGGATCCTTCCAGACGGAACAATATCAAAATTAGAGGCATACCTGAATCTGTTAAGCCTCAAGACCTGTCTGACTACCTTACTTCTATTATGCAGGACTTACTGCCAAATGTGGCACCAACTGACCTGGCAATAGACAGGATCCACAGGTTACCTAAACTTAAACATATTCCTGATAAATACCCCAGAGATGCCATTGCTAGGATTCATTTTTACACTGTAAAGGAGAGGATCATGACACGAATGAGGAAGGCTGTGGATCTCCCAGTCAGCGTGCAGGGCCTGTCCTTTTACGCGGACCTTTCCACACACACAATGAATCGTAGAAGAAATCTGTTGACGGTAACAAAACCCCTGAGGAACCACCATATCCAGTATCGCTGGAATTACCCGGCAACTCTCCTAGTTACTAAAGGGGACAAAGAATTTAAAATAACGACCCTGGAATATGGCATTAACCTGCTCCATCAGTGGGGCATTCTGGACTCTGATGAACCAGATACTCAACACCAATCTAGGGGACCTGACCATTCTCCATGCACCTGACCAAGGAATCCTTCCCAAATGTGTCCACATGTTCCCTGTAGGAGTTGACCCTCCATTTACTAAACCAGCCAATTTTAAGATATCCGGCAGTTCTGTTCGGCTGCTTATAGTGTTTTCATACTAGTTGCCCCAAGTTAGCAGGTTTACATTCTGCTCAGATTTCCATCCGGATATCGTCTAATTTTTACCTAAAGGCGCCATCTGTTCCTAGTGCCTTGTGCTGTGTGTGTTATTTTTTCTTCTTTGTCTATTCCCCCTACCCAACGTGTTTTATTTTTGTTTTGTTTTTTTTGGATTATTTTTGACGCTTGCATTTTGAAGTGTTCACATCGCTTTCATAACACCATGTCTTTTAAACTGACATCATTGAACGTTCGCGGTCTCAACAGTCCTTTAAACGCCATATGCTATGGAAAGAACTTAAAGCACAAAAATGTGATATCATGCTCATACAGGAAACCCATTTCAGTGCTGCGACGCACCCCATGCTTAAGTTTAAGCAGTTCCCCCATGCCTACTATGCCAATGGCCCCAAGAAAAGAGGGGGAGTAGCCATCCTTGTTAAAGACTCCAAGGAATATAAATACATCTCACACTACTCTGACCCTGAGGGCCGCTTTCTCCTGTTAAAGTGCGAAATCAACAATGTTGCATATTCCATCATCAATGTCTATGCCCCTAATGCGAACCAAAATTCCTTCTTAAAAAAACTGTGGAAACGCATTAAACCTGACATCTCAGGATTTGTGATTTTTGGGGGAGATCTGAACTTGGTAGCTAATTGTCACCAGGACGTTTCCAGGGACCACCCGCTGCACTCCCGCAGAGCGGATATATGCAAATTTTTGATTTCCTCTGACCTACAGGACGTCTGGAGATGTCATCACTCCACAGAGAGGGACTTTTCTTTTTTCTCTAAAGTACATTCCTCATACTCCAGGATTGATATGATCTTAACTGATAAATTTTTGCTGCAAAAGGTGGTAGACTCTGCCATAGGCCATATTACATGGTCAGACCACGCACCAGTTTCAGTGACTATAGGCCCCCAGGCCTGCTCCACGAGAGCCAACAGATGGAAAAACGACATCAGTATTTTTGTGACCCGGGGACTTCCTCCGAGGTCCAGGTGGCCCTGGAGGAATTCTTCCGTATCAATGACGTTGGGGACACTTGCCTGTTCACGATTTGGAACGCCCATAAGGCATTTATGCGTGGTTTTCTCATGTCTAAAAGTGCAGCTAAATGGAGGCAGAGGAGGCAGCGGCTGGAGGACCTATTACAAAAAATCCAACATTTAGAATCTATTAACAAACAGAACCCGCTTCCAAACATCACTGACCAGTTGACGCAGGCCCAAAATGAGTTGCACTTGTTGTTAATTGGTCAACACCAGACTCAAACCCGTAAGCTGAAAGCCAACTTTTTTGCTCACTGTAATAAGGCTGGCAAACTCTTAGCCAACCATCTGAAAGACGAACGTATCCAAAAGCGTATCTCTAAACTAACTCACCACTCAACCGGACTGACCTTGACCAACCCCAAAGATATTGCGGATGCCTTCAGTCAATACTATGGCTCCCTTTACAATTTGAAAGACGACATGTCCACTCCCCAACCGTCCCCGGAGGACATAGATAGCTTTCTGGCATCAGTTTCCTTACCCAAATTGACTCCTTCCGCATTATCGGACTTAAACCTTCCTATTTCTGCAGCGGAAATTTCTACTGCAATTCTATCACTACCCTTAAATAAAGCACCTGGCCCTGACGGGTTTTCCTCAGAATACTATAGACAATTTCAGACCCATATCTTTATTAAACGTGGATCTGAAGGTCTACGCAAAAATTTTGGCTAACCGGTTGTCTGGGTTCCTGCCTGACCTTATCAAACAGGATCAGGCGGGTTTTGTACTGGGCCGTCAGGCTACTGACGCTACGAGGCGCCTCCTGAATCTCATCCACCATGCCGAATCCACTAATACGCCCACTGTGTTCCTGTCCCTTGACGCCGAAAAGGCCTTTGACAGGATACATTGGTGATATTTATATAAAGTTTTGCAACGTTTCGGCATGGGGGTGAGATTTTGGACGCGATTATGGCTCTATACACTCAACCTTCGGCCTATGTTTACACGGAGGGTATGTTCTCTACGAAATTTAATATCACTAATGGGACCAGGCAGGGGTGCCCACTTTCCCCATTAGTCTTCGCTCTCTTGATGGAGCCTTTGGCGGAAAGGATTAGAAGTCATCCGGGAATTAGGGGTTTGGACACCCACGGTTTCCCAAACAAGATATCATTGTTCGCGGACGATGTTATCTTATCAATGACAGCTCCATTAATCTCCCTTATTGCAGCTCAGGAAGTTCTTCAGGAATTTCACTCCATTTCATACTACAAAGTCAATGATACTAAGTCGCACATGCTGGGGGTGGGAATCGATGACACCCTGCGGACAGAGATCAAACGTTTAGTACCCTTTCAGTGGGGTCAGGGCCCCATTGATTACTTAGGTATCAAGCTCACTAGTAGTGTGAGAGATTTGTTTAAGTCCAATTTCACCCCATTTCTGTCCACCTTGACAGGCGACTTCAACAGATATGGTAAACATTTCCTTTCTTGATCGGGCAGAAATGCGGCATTTAAAATGCTAACATTCCCGAATCTCCTATATTTATTCAGGGCGCTTCCCATCAAGATTCCTCTGTCATTCTATCACACAGTACAGTCCGTGGTCTCCAAGTTCTTGTGGGCCGGGAAAAAACCCTGCTGTTCGCATAAGCTATTGGTCAGACATCCTCTGGTGGGAGGTATGGGGGTCCCCGACATAAAGGATTACCATGTGGCAGCCATCCTTACGCAGTCTCTTTATTGGTTAAAACCGGACCGAGCTCCTAGCTGGAGCCGGATAGAACAGTCGGAGGTGCCAAATGGGTCTCTAGCTGACCTTATACTCAGCATTCCACTATCTAGACGCACATTCTCTGTAGTGCACCCGACTATAGCATCTACGATACATGCGTGGCAATACTTTTTTGCCCACAGTGCCACAACAGGTCGTAGAGTGGATATTCCTGTCCCTCTGACGACCCTTTCCTTCCTCTCCCCGAACTTGAGAGTAAACCACTGGCCAGCTTATGGCCTACGCACAATCCAAGACTTTACACAATACCAAGGCAGCTCCTCCTTTACCACTAGGTGTGAAAAATTCCCTTCCTTTGCCAGGGAATATCTCACGTTCCGCAGGGTGTCGCATTTGATTTCTAACCTGGACGCGACTGGTATTTCTATACCAGCACAGATTCATTCCCTATGTTTTGGGGCATGCAAACACCTCAGAGGTATAGACACGTTCTACACAGCTTTCCATGATAAAAGAATATTTGTAAAAAACACCCATCATCTCAAATGGGAGGGCGAACTTAACCAGGAGTTCACTACTAGGCAATGGCTAAATTCATATAAACTTACTCAAACTCATACCAGATGTTCCAACTTCAGGGAAGGGCTTAAAAAAATACATCTCAGGTTGTATAAAACACCGTACACTATAGCCAAATACTCTCCAGAGGCGTCTAACCTATGCTGGAGGCAATGTGGGAGCTAGGCACCTTGCTACATGTACTGTGGTCGTGTGTTTCTCTGAGAAGCTTTTGGACCTCTGTATCAAAACTTATTGCATCCGTAACGGGAATACTAAATAGGGTGACAGCTGAACAGGCCATCTTGGGTATTAATGTGGACAGATACCCTCCCCAATTTAGGACGGTAGTCCAAAACATTCTTTTTGCTGCTAGATTGTCCATGGCTCGTAAGTGGAAGTGTATTGATGTCCCCTCGCAGAGGGAAGTCATTCAACTTGTGGGAGAATCTTATATTTATGAAAAAACTCTAGCCTTCACTGAACTTAAGGTGCGACAGTTTCAGGCCAAATGGTCGATCTGGAACGATTTTTTCCCCAAACACAGTTCCTGCTGAGCCCAATTATCAGTGGTCGGTGGGTACGGGTGGGTCGTGTGGGGAGAGGCCCGACTCAAACTGGGGGGGTGCAGCATGTTCCCTGTATGGGGAACCCTCCTCAAGGAATAGGTTTCAATATCAGCTAAGATAGCGTAGAAATGGGTCGTAAGCCCCTCCACCCCCTCCACATTCAGCCATGCTGTTGAAAAAATATATTCTAGGATGATGGCTAAAGAAGGTCGGTTACTAAGTTACTCCCTGTGAGCAAATCCATTTGGGGGCTGTAGGCCTCACATGTATGTTTGAAAGCATTATTACCTACATTTTTGTTTGAAAACATTGTTATTCACCTTTCTCTTTTGTGTGACGTTACCGTATGTACAATTTCGTCATACTATTGTTCATGTATATTTTCTGTGTTTTTTTTTTGAAAACCAAATAAAAAGATTAAAAAAAAAAATAAATATATACCAGACCCTTATGCGAGCATGCAGCCTGGCAGGTCAAGAAGGGGGGGGGGGGGGGTAAGAGCAAATGGCCCCACTCCTGAACCATACCAGGCCACATGTCCTAAACATGAGGGGGTGGATGCTTTGGGGCAGGGGGGGGGGTCTGCCCCCCACTCCAAAGCACCTTTTCACAATGTTGATGGGGACAAGGGCCTCTTCCTGACCACTGTGGTTGTCTGGGTCTGTGGGTGGGGGCTTAGCAGAATCTGGAAGCCCCCTTTAACAAGGAGGCCCCCACATCCCAGCCCCCCTATGTGAGTGGGTATCGGGTACATCGTACCCCTATCCATTTACCAAAAAAGCGTAAAAAATTCTAAACCACAGGACAAAAAAAAGAAAAAAAATAGTGTCCCTCAATGTAAATCTATTGCCCATCACGACGCCCGCCAACCAGAAAAATAGAAAAAAAAATTAAAAATGCTTTGCCTTAAGCCCGATCTTCGGCTTTGACAGTTCTTTTATAGGCAAGAGGCGGGGCCACACAGATATTTCAACTGGTGGCACCGCCCCTTCTGATGTCATGTGACCCCATGTGATGTCAGAAGGGGCGGTGCCACCAGATGACATAGCCAGGTGGCCCAGCCCCTTGCCTATAAAAAAAACAGTCAAAGCCGAAGATCGGGCATACGGAGGGTAGCCTCTTGAGAGGCGAAATGTTTTTCATTTTTCTCTATCTTTCAGGTCGTGATTGACGATGAATTTACATCAAGGGACACTATTTTTTTCTTTTTAATAAAGGACTTGTCAAAAACTGTTTCTTGTGGTTTTTACTTTTTTACACTATTCTGGTGAATGGGGTGGGGTATGATATACACGATACTCATTCACACGGGAGGGGGGGTGGGATCTGGGGGCCTCCTTGTTAAAGGGGCTTTCGGATTCCAATAAACCCCCCATTTCCAGACCCCCACAGTCCAGGGTTGACAGGAAGAGGCACTTGTCCCCATCAACATGGGGACAAGGTGCTTTGGGGAACACCCCAAAGCACCCTCCCCATGTTGAAGGCAAGTGGCCTAATATGATTCAGGAGGGGGGGGCGCTCGTTTCCCCCCCCCCTTTCCTGAACTGCCAAGCTGCATGCTCGAAAAAGGGTCTGGTAGGACCCCACGCCATTTTTTTAAATTTTGGAATGGAGTTCCCCTTAAAATCTGGACAAGACTCAAAGGGCCTGGTATGGATTTTTTTTTTTTTGGGGGGGGGGGGCCCAAGCTGGTTTTATTTTTAAATTTGCCGTGGAGTTCCTCTTAAAATCTATACCAGACCAAAAGGGCATGCAGACTGGTATCACTTTGTCAAGGGAGCACAGGGTGTCTTGCTTTTGTCAACATAACACACATTCTCATATGTTTTAGCATTGAGGATGTACGGTACTTTGAGAAGGTTCACAAAAAAAGTAAGGCCCCACTCAAAGCTCACTAAAGGCCCGTACACACGTACCGATCGTCGGCATACAAACGTCGGTGGACGAAGGATCTGCCGATTGTACGCGTGTTAGTATGGTGCCTCCGACAGATGTCTGCGCACAATCCGCGGACAAAAGTCTTTCGTGCAAACATGAAAATATTTGTATGCCGACACCAGAACGGACGATTGTTCGCCTGTCAGTACACAATTCGGCCGACAGACCGCAGATTTGCAAGACTGGGCATGCTCAGAAAATAGAAAACACAGGGAAAGTTAACCATTACATGACATCACTTCTGCAGTCGGCGGACAAAATTCTTGTGCTGTCCTTGTGCTGTCTTTGCACTTTTCAGCAGACACCGACGTCCCGGGGAGAAAAGAGGAACATTTGTAAGCCGACCATCGGTACGTGTGTACGGGGCTTTAGGTGCACAGGAGTAGATGTAAAGATGTACAAATGTACTTGCAAGCAAAACAAGTTGGTTGAACTTTGGCAGTATTCGTAGTTTGCTCATTCTTTTAAACTGATAGTTTTACTTTAATAGGTTCAGTAGAGATACCTTATATTTTTTGTATTTCAAACCTGCAGTACAAATAAGCTCATCTTCTCTATTTATAGAACTCAATTCTGTGGCGAGGAAGGTTCCAAATGTCAATTTTCAGCTATCTGCTCAGCATGGTAATTCCTAAACATAAAACACAATATGTAGAAGCCTATGTGTGGATGCTTTACTCTCAGTTTAAAGCGGTAGTAAAGTCAACTTTGTGGTTTTTACCTACAGGTAAGCTTATAATAAGACTTACCTGTAGGTCAAATTAATATTTCTTAAACGTGCACTGTTTAGGGGATTTTCACCCTGGATGCAGCTGGTGACTTCACCGACACATGCGCTCTGAATAATTGCATTCACTGCACCATTTAGGAGATCTTCACCTTGAATGCAGCCAGTGCCTTCACTTGCACATGCGCTTTGAAGATCTGGCATATCGTGATGGACCTTCAGAGCTTCATGCTGGAGCCGAGGGCTCCCGTGCCCTTGCAGCCGGAGCCGGCAAATCCGGAGGAAAGGTTGTGGGAAGATGGAAGCTTCGTTCTAAGGTAAGTATTTCATGATATGCTAGTATGCGATGCATACTAGTACATTATGCAATTGCCTTACTGTTTTTTTTTTTTTTTAACTGATGTGTTTTTTCTACCGCTTTAAAGCAGATATTGCATCCATATAGCAAGGTCCACTTTTTAAGTGTGGCCTCATTCCCTCTTGCATAAATTCTGCATGAAAATTAATAAAAACCTGTGGTGGTGGGGGGGAGTTAAAGTGGAGTTCCACCCTAAAATTATACTTACCTCCATCTTCTCGCTCCGGGTCACCTGAAAAACAAATGGATAATCGCAATTTTTTTTTTCTTACTTACCTCGTATAGAAGAAAATATACTTACCTTACTTCCTTCTTCCTCCCCTCGGCGGCCACGGCGATTCGTCACTTCCTGGCTTTGCAATGATTCCTGGGAGCTGAACGTCATCGCTCCCAGGAATCAATGCGCCTGCACCGGCCCCGACGTCAGTTCCAGTGCGCGCGCGTCAATCCCTTCTAAACAGCTTCTGGGCATGCCCAGAAGCTGTGGAGGGATGACGTGCGTGCACCGGAAGTGACGGCGGGGCCGGTGCAGTGCATCGTGGGACCGAAGAAGACGGAAGAGGACACAGAAGAGGATCGCGCTGGCTTCAAGCTGCCCACACCTGAGATGGCAGCGCTGGACAAGACTTTTTCATGGTGAGTATTTCTCCTAAAAGGTAAGTGCAACCCGGGACAGATCAGAGGCTAGCCATTGTGGAATGTACTAGCCCTGACTGTCCCGGGGGTATTTTTTATTAAAAAAAGTATTCCCAGGGTGGAACTCTGCTTTAATTACCTTTCCCCAACTTTAGATAATAAAAAGGCAATGCTGACATCATCCTCCCTCTGGTGAGATTCTGAGGAATGCCAAGTAGTGTCTTTAGAGTACTCAGAATTATTGTTGGCAGGATAATATTGTCACCCCCTACACTACCGACACCAGAGGAAAGGTGAGACAAATATCTAACTTTTTTTACCCATACAATATCTTTTTTTTTTTTTTTTTTAAGTTGTTTTTAGCAAGGGGGAGAAGATCACACTTAAAAAACTGACTTAGTGCAAGGTTCACTTTAAAAAGTAGAGAAATAAAATGGCAGTGTGTATTCCTTTATTTATCTATTATTTCTGTTGTGTTGTGTTGACCTAAAGTGCAGCCTGCATCTAAAGGTTGTGGGTAATACCTGTGCCAAGCAAAAGCCTAATTACCTTTGTACAACCACATTATCCTAACACGTAAAATGCTGACATTTCGTGACATTCACTTAGCATTCATCTACAGTAAGTGAATATCTGCTTTTAACTGCTCAATAAGTGTTGGCTAATATTAACAGAATCCTGTTGTAATCTGTGCTCCTATTATTCATGATTGGCAGTTACATTTATTTACATAAGCCATACTAATTATCTTAGCTAATTAATGCAGTGTCTTCCTTTTAATCATTACTCCTTAGCAGATTCTCAGTATCACAGCAGACTATATCAAGCATGATTTTATGAGAAATAAGAGTAAAGCACAAAGACCTGTTCACAAAACTAAGCCTTACCACAAAATGTTTAGCACAAGAGAGAAGGACATAACTAAAAGCAAGATACACGTGTGCCAAAAAAACTGTTTTTATGACCACCATATTTTCCATTTACCATTTTAACAGATTTTTGACATTTAGAAAATCCTCAAGAAGCTGTGCAGGATTTTTTTTTGTATGTGAGAGGAATGCCTAGATGTTCCTACTGCCATAGCTGGTTACTTTTTGATTTCCCATTCAGGGAAAAGTGTTAAGCCTCGTACACACGCGTCGAAAATTGGCAGGGAATTTTCGTCCAACGACCGATCTGCCCGATTTTCGGCTTGTTAGTATGATGCTTCCGACAACCGACTCCGACTTTTCGGCCGAAAAAAATCTGGTGTGCAGACTATAAAATTTGTGTATGCCGTCAAAACACGGCCGATTTTCGTGCAGTCAGTAAAGATTTCGACAGGGAAAAATCTAATGAGCAAGTCTGGGCATGCTCAAAGAAGAAAGAACACAAAGAAAGCGAACCAACACATGACATCACTTCTGAAGTAGATTTTTGTTGGGCGAGAAAATTTGTGTGCAGTCTAGGCACATTCCAACCAACAAAACACAACTCTGGACAAAAGACGGACGATCGGTCGGCCGATAATCGTTGCGTGTGTACGGGGCTTTAGGGACACTCCCACCCAGTGATACTCACCTTCCCTGTGCTTTTCCAATACTCCATTTTTCTATTAGAGACCTTGGATACCAGGTAATACCCGTGCTATATTACTTTAGGAGAGCATGTGATCCGCTCTAACCTCCAAGGATGCAGTGCTGGAGGTGGGGGGGGGGGATGAAGGCCCTGAACAATGTGTAAGCCCAGACACTAGGGTTGCCACCTCATCCCTTTATACCAGGACACATATGAATTACACAGGTTCTGAGGCTAATATAATGCACACAAGGCACTAAGTGGGTTTAATTACCACCTTAATCAGCCACAGAACATGTGTGATTAATGGGTTTCCTGGTTTAACCACTTAAGCCCCGGAAGATTTTAACCCCTTCCTGACCAGGGCCTATTTTATGATTCGGCACTGCGTGACTTTAACGGACAATTGCGGCACCGTGCGAATGTACCTAAACGAATTTGAAGTCCTTTTTTTCCCACAAACAGAGCTTTCTTTTGGTGGTATTTGATCACCTGTGCGATTTTTTGATCATGCTCTATAAACAAAAAAAGAGCGTCAATTTTGCAAAAATAACAATATTTTTCACATTTTTTTATATGAAATTCCCCCCCAAAAAAAATGTAAAAATCAAAATTTTTTAACATGTTAGGCCAATTTTTTTTTTACCATATGTTTGGTAAAAAAATCTCAAAAAGCATATTTTGATTGGTTTGCGCAAAAGTTATTGCGTTTACTAACAAAGGGAAAGATTTTTGTCATTTTTGTTATTTTTTTTTTAACGCGTAATGGCGGTGATCTGCAATTTTTTTTTGCGGGACTGCAACATTGGGGCGGACAGATCAGACCCTTGACTGGCATTTTTGACACTTTTGGGGTTACCAGTGACATTACTACAGTAATCAGTGCTATACATATGCACTGTTACTGTAAAAATGACACTGGCAGTGAAGGGGTTAACTTTTTTTGAGAGGGAGGGGTTAAGTGAGTCCCTAGGGGCGTGTTTCTAACTGTGATTGGCTGTGGCTTGATGTGTAAGAACAATGATCAACGGTCCTACATAGCAGAACTGTTTGATCACCATTCTTACACAGGGAAGAATGACAGGCGGCTTTGTTTACATTAGCCGCCTGCCTTTCTCCCGGTGTAATGGACGATGGGAGGCACACGCGCGGGAGAGTCCGTGACCGCGCGGGAGCGGGAGCGCCCCTCCGATGGCGCGTGATCTCTCCCTAGAGCCTCACAGGCTAGCGGCGTAGCCCTACGTCACTTTGTCTGTGAGGGGCTGACCGCCGCCGTAAATAGTCGTGCGGCGGTCGGCAAGTGGTTAAAGGGATGAGGTGGCTACCCTACCTGATACAAAGTTTACACAGGCATTAGATTCCATGCTTTAACAGTCAATGGGGGGATGGGGGGGTATAGGAAGGTAAGAAATTCTGATGTAAGGGAGGATTTTGATGTAAGGGGGAAATCTTATGTAAGTGAGGGTACTATAATGTGAGGGGAGACTATGATATAAGGAGGGACTCTGCAGTATATTATGTAAGGGGAAAGCTGGGAACTTTGATGTAAGGAGGGACTCTGCAGACTCTGGTATAAGGGGAGACTCTGGGGTGTGATAGGCAAACTCTGATGTAAAGTGAACTCTTATGTAAGGAGGATTCTGATTTAAAGAGGGTACACTGATGTAAGGGTCACTCTGGTGTTATGGGGACATTTGATGTAAGGGAGATTCTGATGTAAAGGGCAACAAGTGATGAAGCCAACGCATTTCGGGGGAACAAAAGCTCCCCCTTCCTCAGAGCTATTACAGAAAAATGAGATGTACAGAATAAACTGCATATAGAAAATATGAATATGTGGAAATGGAAGTTAAAAATATAATTGACATCATTGTGTAGCACCCTCCTAGGTAGGTAAAAGGTAGGTGTATGTAGTTTTTGGTTTCTCTGCTTAACAGGAAGATAGCTAGGTAAATCTATGAGCTTTCTGCTTAACAGAGAGCTGTGATTCTTAGATAGGACCTGCCTAGTATGCTGCTAATCCTGGCTTCATGTTTCATATTCATCCAAAAGTTGTACAGTTTATTGGACAGTGGGAGGAACCCATGCAGTTGAAAGTAGGGGATATCACTACAGCCCTGGCCAATAGGCACATGAGGGACCCTGGTGCATGCTGGGTGACTGTACTTATATCTGAAGTGCACATATGGCTCCTGGTATTCTGCTGGAGAGCGGAGTAAAGGTGAGGAGGGGGCTGCTGACTCTCCCCAGCACAGGCTGCCATATGCAGCCACAGGTGGTCGACCTGAGGGCCAGAAACAAAGATGCTGAAACCCAGAGACTCTTTTGAGGGCTGACTGAGGAAGGATGTCCATGGATCTTGTCTTGTACTACAGAGGAAGGTGACCTGCAGACAGGGCCTTGTGAGTACAGACTTCCCACAGGGATCCTAGAGATAGTAGCTGTTGTAATCCCCGTCTGGGTGCTAGAAAGTCAGCATGCTGGGTGTAAGCTAAAGGGGATTCTGGCTAGTGTCCTGAAGATACAGAGTTCACTGAGTCTGCTGCTAACACAAGCAAAGGATTTATTCTTCCCATGCAAGTGCTGTATGGTTCATCCCATTAATCCCTTCTCATATCCAAGTGGCAGCGTGTGAAAATCCCCAGTATCTAGCAACAAGAAAATCAGAGGGAGACCCAAAAATAGATCCTTATCTAGCAGTTCCTATGGGGGCAGTGGTACAATTGTATACCAAAACATCATTGTATACCTAAAAAAAAACCAAAAAAACAAATATATATATATATATATTTTTTTTTTTTTATTTGCCTGTTTATTAATTGTGCATACCAAACTCATATAAAATTAGACCCCAAAGTATGTCTCTTGGGTTATTTCAGTTTTTCAGTTACAAATCATAAAAAAACAAGATACACTCACAATAAATTACAGAAAAGAAAATCCAAGGATCCATCTGCTGCAGAAGGCAGTGCAATATCATTACTATCAATTACCTTCAAAATCTCACATTTAATTACAAAACAAAGCAAAAAAAAAAAACAAAACAATAGGGGGGGGGGTGGAGTGCCTAACAAATTAATCCATTATATCTTCCTATTAAGTTCACAAATATTAATAGATTGATAATCCAGAGTCCAGAGTTTTTATTACATCAGATATTGTGAGTATCAGATCTCTTTTCTTTTTTCTTTCTTTTTTCTGCTTCCCTCCCCCTTCTTTTAGTGCCGGTTCACACTTATGCGATGCGGGAAGGCTGCGAATTTGCAGCCTTTTCCCGCATCGCAAACGCACCCCTGGCAGTTCACACTGTCATATGCGATACGCTGGGGGTGTCAATGTAATCTTAGCGACACCCCCAGTTTGATCGCATATCGCAGTGCGATCTTACAGTTCGCACAGGATCGGATCGCACAAGTGTGAACTGGCCTGACTCCCGCTGTGAATGAAAACAGCGGGAGCGCGCCTCCGGCGGCGCACGAGCGCCGCCTACAGGGGGAGTACTACGTCGCTGGACGATAACGAACCACTTTGCCGCAGTACGGTCAACGTGACCGGTCGGCAAGTGGTTAAATAACAAACATGGTATACTTAGCTGCTCTGTGCAATGGTTTTGCACAATGAAGCCCCAATTCTCCTTCTCCGGGTCCCCCACCAATGCTCCTGGCTCCTCCCCCCCACCAAATGCCTATCATAGCAATGTTCATAGACACACAGTCATGGATCTGCCCCACACTCCCTGGCAGTGGGACCTGTCCTTCTATGTCTTTTGGACATTGATTCTCTATGGGAATTACTTTTTCATCATTGATCAGCTGATGCACTTGCAGGGCTCTGATGAAGAACATTGCAGAGCGCATTACCTTTAGAGATAATGAACCCATTGGGAGAATCTCACCAAAGTGAAATTTTTGTTGCTGAGGGTGCCTAAAATCTGACTTGTATCTTAGTGCAGACTTCTGGGAAAATCAGTGAGCCAATCAAGCAGGAAATGACATTTATGGGGGTGTTCCATACGCCAATTGTGTACAGAAAGCCTCAAGGTTGTCATATTGCATTTTACAGAAAATTACAGTGCTGCAATTGAAAAAGAAAGGTAATTTTTAATAAAATTAAATTACAATATGGCTTGTGTCCCAGTTGTATATGCTACATATTTTTTTTTCATTTGCAATATTTTTCCCACGAAAGTGGAGTTACCCTTAAAGGGAATAATGCACCTCTTGAGCAAATATGCTTTTCATATCCTCCTTGTCCCTAGCATTTTTTTATAAACTCTTTTTGCCTGAAATGCAAATCCTTCCTAAACTATGTTGTGCCTAAAATTGACCACCTCCTGTGAGCAAGGATGCTTTGAGCCCTGTGGCCTGTACAAAGATCATTATTTTGTTCAGGAGCTTTCTTTTAAGGAAATTGAGTTCAGGCCATGAATGGGCAATAAGGTACAGGACTAGAAACATTTTAAAATAGTGTGGCAGACAGTATATGGCATGGATGCTCTAGCTTAGGGGTCTTCAGACTATGGCCCTCCAGTTGTTCAGGAACTACAAATCCCATCATGCCTAGTCATGTCTGGGAATCTCAGAGTTTTACAATGCCTCGTGGGATGTGTAGTTCCACAACAGCTGGAGGGCCGTAGTTTTAGGATCCCTGCTCTAGATCAATGATGTTAAAATGGTCTAGCTCAGAATCTTCAGACAGAAGTTACAAGGCATACCCTTTAGTGTTTTTCTCTACCAAGAAATATACCTTTTAGCAGCTTCCCCACTGGGTTTCTGCCTCTGCTTCATTTTGCTCAGAAGACATGAGTAATAGCTTTATGTGAGTGTTCTACCCTTGTCGAGGCAGTCAAACAGCAGTATTCATGAAACAAGGGGTGTGATCTGGATCTCCCATCTGATCCTATCCTGATGCGGCTGCAAAAAAGGGTCCTGTGCGTCTTTGCTGTGGGTGCGGTGCGAATTTAGCCATACAAAGTGTATGGCTAAACTCGCACCGCACAGCCGATCGCATGTAATGAAGGAGCAGTGCACTCCGACATTACATGCGATCGCTGCAGCCGCACATATGTGAACTGGCACTTAAAGCTGCTACAGTGTGCTACCCTCTGTTACCGCAGATAGTACACATGCCTATACTTATATTGTCTTCTGTTCCTCCCAAAATGATCATTCCTTAACAACTCTGTATCTAGTAAAAGATCTGTCCACGCTTAAAGTACCATCAGATGTTAGGATGAAAGGGACTAGGCCAGGCGATACCAACCATGGTTCCCACATGTTTTGGAATTTATTCAATAGTCCCCTGTTCCAGTACACTTGCCATTCTTTTAACCACTTCAGCCCCGGAAGGTTTTACCCCCTTCCTGACCAGGTCCTATTTTGCGATTCGGCACAGCGTTAATTAAACGGACAATTGCGCAGTCATGCGATGCTGTACCCAAATGAAATTGACGTCATTTTTTTCCCACAGATAGAGCTTTCTTTTGGTGGTATTTGATCACCTGTGCGATTTTTATTTTTTGCGCTTATAAACAAAAAACGAGCGACAATTTTGAAAAAAAAAAAAACAATATTTTTCACATTCTGCTATATGATATTCTCAAAAAAAAAATTAAAAAATCTAAATTTTTTAACATTTTAGGCCAATTTGTTTTCTGCTACATATTTCTGGTAAATAAATTGCAATAAGCATATTTTGATTGGTTGCACAAAAGTTATTGCGTCTACTAACTATGGGAAAGATTTATGTAATTTTTGTTTTTTTTTTTTTGTTTTTTTTACTAGTAATGGCGGCAATCTGCAATTTTTTTATGGGACTGCGACATTGCGGCGGACAGATCGGACCCCTAATCATTTTTGACACTTTTGGGGGTACCAGTGACATAACTACAGTAATCAGTGCTAAAAATATGCACTGTTACTGTAATAATGACACTGGCAGGGAAGGGATTAACCCTGTTGGTGATCAAGGTGTTAAATGTAAGCCTAGGGGAGTGATTCTAACTGTGGGGGGGGGGGGGGGGTATGGCTTCTGAGATGACCATAGAGACATGTGATCCTATATAGCAGATCACATGATCTCTGTGATCATCCCAGGGAGAAGGGCTGTGTTTACGGAGCCTCCTGACACACGCGCTCGCCCCCTAGACTCACAAGAGTGAGCGCCGTACATGTATGGGGTTTCACCCAGGAGTGGCTGCCTGCCGCAGTATATCTGTGGCGGGCGGTCGTCTAGTGGTTAATAGAGCATCATTAACCTGTGTCTGCCATTCCTCATGTGTGGAAGTTCCAGAGGATATCCACTTTAATGCAGTCATTTTTCATGCTATAAATAGCATCCTATTAATAGGTGTTCTAACTGCCGGTGCAAATATTTCTTTTTTTTAAATAACCCAATAGGCATACTTTGGGGTCTAATTGTATATGAGTTTGGTATGCACAATTAATAGTATCTACAAGGTTTTGCCAGTACCTAAACAATTTGGGGCATTTCCATAGCATATGTAATAAGTCTGCAGGTGATCTTGAACACTTCGGCCATTCTGATGTATCTTGCCTACCCCATTGATACAATTTAGCTGGAGTCCTGTATGCTCTATGAATTGTAAATACTTAGGTTAAACATTTCTGGGGTGATACAGATGCAGGCGGCACATTTTCCAGAATATTCTGCCATATTTCATCGGACAGGGCTCCCAGATCTTTCTCCCACCCCTTTCTAGCTGGACAGATAACCACCTTCTGATATTGTCCATTCAAACAGCTATATATAGTGGAGGTAAGACCCTTCTTGACCTGTATCCTTACAAGGGAATCTACAAGTGGCATAGTCTGTATATTTAATTTATTATCTTTAAACTGGACCAGTAGGGCATATCGCAGTTGTAAATACTGATAAAAAGTATGAGACGGCAATACATATTTTGTCTGTAGTTCTTGAAATGTTTTTAAAAGATTATCAGTATATAACTGTGCAATATATTGGACCCCCCCAATTCACTCTAAGCCCCAAACCCCTCCAGTTTACATAATTCCTTGTAGTTTATGTTTCCCCATAATAGTGAACAAACTTATATATTCTGATATTGCATAATGCGTCTCATTTCCTGCCACACTTTGTTCATGAGTTCTTAAGTGGGACTTTGGGGGGCGTGTGCAAAGGACCCTGACTCTAGTTGAGCTTCTAAATGATAACGGAAAGATCTACTCAGGAGTAAAGACGGAACAGGACCTGTCCAGTCTATCAGCCCTCATCCTGCAACCTGTTGGAGTTGAGCTGCTAAAAAATACAATATGGCATTGGGCACTGCCAACCCCCCCCCCCCCCCCATTTTTTTAGGAAGATGTAATGTTGAAAGCTTAATTCTAGGATTCTGCCCTTTCCATAATAAAATATGAAATAAATCTATTTTAAAACCACTTGAGAGGTATCCACAGTGGTGAATTATGCAGAACATAAAGTAGCGGTGGGGCCCAAAACATTTTTTTAAATTTGCAGGCCCTGCCATGGATAAAGGGAGTTTGATCCATATACTGCTCTTCATCTTAAACTTACAGTAAACTTCTGTAATACAAAAATCATGTTGTAATTCAAGCATTCCTCTATTTTAGGGGAGACCCATATTCCAAGATAATAGCAACTGACCTGTTGCTGTATGCTAAGAGTGAATGGGAATGGATCCCAAACAGGTGTGTTTTGCAACACCAAGATCTGTGGGAAAAAAGTCAGTCTGATGTTAGTCCAAGGGATAGTGGCAAAGGGTGGGGTGTCAACATTTGAAGGTCATGTTAAGAATGTCTGCCCCTACAGGCATAATCCATTTCAATGATCCAGTGTGTTTACACATGTCCCGGGAAAAAAATGCATGCTGATGTACTTTTTTATTAAAGCACTGGAACTGAACGCAGTGGTGTGAACTAGGGTGATTGGAAAACATTGATTTTATTATGCATGGATCAGGATTAACCTGTCACCTGTAAACTTCTGTTGTGAACCTGCTATTAAATAGCTGGTTTGTATATTTCTTTGGTGTTTGCTTCCGGTATAAAACTAGTTTGTTTTGTGGCTTTCTTCTGTTTTAGCAGTTTGCAAATCACTGACCTGGAACAATCATAGGTCAAGTGAAGTCTGAGTGCCTGATCTGCCTATCTGTCAGGAATCTAGACAGTACTGTAGTATAAAATACAGCAGACACTAAATAAGCTTGATAGCCAGACAATTATTTCAGAAAAGTACATATTTCATTCAGTGTTGGTGATTCTGAAGGATAAATAAAAAAAAACAACAACAAATATGGTATATTCACCTGCTCTGTACAATGGCTTTGCACAAAGCAGCCCCGATCCTTCTCCTTTCATGTCCCCCGCTGGCACTTCTGACTCCTCCTGTGTCCCCATAGAAACCTGCTCCCTTTGGTGGCACTTGTGCGGACTCCCTCTCGCCCTGCTGCCTGTACCTATAGACACAGGCAGCAGGGCTCCACCCCGCCCCCCTCCCCCCATCATAGGATTTAATTAACTGTGAGCCAATGGCTCCTGCTGCTATCAGTTTGCTCTGTTAATAGGGAAGGAGAGCGAAGAATGCCGCTGCTCTTGTGCAAAGTGCTGGATTGGGATCAGGCTCAGGTAAGTATGGGGGTGGGGGGGGGGGGGAGTTGTGGGGGAGCTGTACAGAGAAGGTTTTTTTTTACCTTAATGCATAGAAGTGCATTAAAGCAGACCTTCAGTCATTTTCTCATCTTTCGATCTATTAAATCTTCTGCCCTTGTTGTTTTGACCTTTTTCTGCCAGTAAATACCTTAGACAGCCCACTTCCTCTTTCTTGTCTGGTAATTAGCCTAGGCTAATGACATTGCACACAGCTCTCTCTCACACTCTCGCAAGAGTTTGCCTGCAAGGGACGAGGGATAAGTCATAGTTGAGCCAAGGAAAGCTGGAGGGGGCTGGATGAGGGTGAAGATAACAGTAGACTGCAGAGATCCATGAGTATTCATCAAGAGAGGAAAAATGTGCAGGCAAGCAGTGGTGTGACTGTGCCTGTCTGTGTGTGTGTGTGTGTGTATGTGTATATATATAATATGTATATGTGTGTGTGTGTGTGTATATATGTATGTGTGTGTCTGTGTAAATCCAGGAAGTGAACAGGCAGCAGCTTCAGCTGCCCACAGTTAAAATGGCTGCAGTCAGACTTAGTGGAGGGAGATTTCTGCACATTATTTGGCAAGTACAGAATCACAGTATGTATAAAATAATATGCATAGTGGTTGGAGGGAATCTTTAGAATGGCAAATATGTTTTTAATACAAATTATGTGAGCAGACTTCAGTTCCTCTTTAAGGTAAAAAAAAAAAAAACTTTTACTTTAGAAGCACTTTAAGCATCTGGCTAATTTTTAAGCTTGTTTCTTTTCAGACTGAGATGATTTGCTAAGGCACCTTTCAAAGCCACTCCACTCTGTTCAGCATTGATTAGTAAAGCAATTCTGTCATTGAAATTAATTCAAAATTAGGCTGCCCAGAAAAGAAAACAGACATCTTTCCTGTTGCCCGTGCTGCTGATCTCTAGTAGTGAAAAGAATCCTCTGCTGAAGATCCTGCAGAATCCAACACTTACCAGAGTGCTGGATCCCTGGTCCCTGTGCTCAGTGGATCAACAAATCCATACATCACTACTGTATCTTTTAGTAACACGAGGGCCAGGGAAAGGAACCAGAGCAGGTAGTGGGGGATCAGAAAATAGATATTTATATTTATAAAATGTTTTCTACAGGAAAACACCCAAAGGATTGTACATAGAGGAAACAGAGTAGTGATTGTCCCAGCGCTACCATTTTCTTTACATACACATCTATAAATGGTATTGTAAACAGTTATGAATGACATAGGTGTGGTTAAGCTGTACAGCATAAAACTTTGACAATAAAAGGCTATCTTTCTCAGTTTCTAACTAATTAGAAGATAGGTAAACAACAGGGAACTCACGCAGGTGATCTAAAAAAGTCCCAGTGTGCTACTAAGTAGGAGGTAATTATCCTAAGTAAATGTAAATTTGCTGCAATAAAGACACTCTGGCTGAATGAATTGTCTGTTCTTTTAAATGTAGAAATAAGTTCCTCCACGAGGTTAATATCTTCTATCCTACAGAACCATTGTGCCAGGGGCAGGGAGTCTGGCCCACATCAGTGTGCAGGAATACATGATCGGCTTGTGTTTTTCATGATACCATCGGGAGAGCAATTTGTAGCCTGCTTCCTGATATGCGTTACATCTTGAGGATTTGTGAGCAGAATAAATCAGTTTGTCTATTTGTGTAGGGAATAAATAAATCTCTGGATCCCCCTACTACTTCTGAATGTAGGTGCGAGAAAATTCCTGGTCTGAACTCATGAGTAAAGAGAGCCTCGTACACATCAAGTTAGTACAGCGATCTCCCCACCCACTGAGCTGTTGTGTTCTGAGAGGGGGATGCCCTCCCCCTCACCAGAACACTCCGGTCAGTGCTCTCAGCCATTGGCCTGGTGAGAGTTGTGGGGTGTAGGATTGTAGGATAGTCCCAGATTGGTACCTCTTTAAGGATGGTCCTGTATAGTTAGGTCAGATGCAGCATAATGTGAAGAAACAACTGGAATTTCCACTCCCCCTTAGTTTTGGAGATACAAAGTATTTATAGCTGCAACTAAGCCAACTTATGTGACCAGGCGAAATGCAGAAAGGCTGTTCTGGTATCCCTGAAAAAGGATGCAGGGATCCCAATCAAGGGGCTTGAAGTAGATACAGTATTCTGGGGAGAATGTTTATTTTAGTAATATTACAGTGTCTGAACCATTGCAAGGTACCTGAAGACCATCTATCAAAATCCATTAACAAAGGGGAATTGTAAGTATAACTACGTGAAAGTTCCCTGGTAAGTATACTTCCAGATATTTAATGGTTTCCGTGGCCGTTTAAAGGAAAACGTTTCCTGCAAATTTCAGGCCTCCAAGACTTGGAGTGTAACAATAAGTGCTTCAGATTTTTGGAAGTTCACTTTGAACTTAGATAAGGCTCCATGAGTCTGAAGAGATTAGGCAGTCACAGGGCATGTCTAGAGATAGAAAAAAGAAAAAAGAGTAGATGTTCTGCATATGCAGCAACCTTGTGATGTTTTTGTTTTATGTGGACTCCTTCAATATCAGTACTTGCAATCATTGTATGCAGAAGATCCTTGAGCATTAGCTTGAAAGCTCATGGTGGGAGAGGGCATCCCTATATGTTTCCATTATTATTGGGAAGGGGGTCCAAATGAATGCCATTACCTAACGTAGATGAATGGCCATGACAAGTGATAGTACCTGCATGCAAATTAAATCTGGTCAAAGACTTTTTCTGCACCAGTGGAGGGAGAGGGAGAGAGATAGTGAGATGAAGGGCCCTTGACTGGGCCACATTGACAACAATGATAGCTCTTGTAGTGTTGTCTCTAGCTTCTCTTGCTGGTACAAAGCTCACTTGGTCTGGTTGAATAAACTACTGAAGGTAGGCAAAGGGATGGGAGGCTACAATCAAAGAATAATATTTTATGTCCAATAGGGAGATGGGCCTGTAATTTAGGCATGCAATTTAGGCATGCATTTGGGTGCCTTAAAGTTTTAGAGATATCTTTACATAGTTGGATGCTGAGAACAACATATAAAACACTTGCCTAGTAGGGATGATCGAACTTTTCAAAAGTTCGGTTCGGCCAGAACATCCGAACTTCCCGAAAGTTCGGCCCAGATTTCAGAACCCCTTTGAAATCAATGGGACCCGAACTTCGGTAATCAAAAAACACCATTTTAAAGCCCTAAAACCCCAAAAATGCCCCTAAAATGCCTAGGGTTCTGGGTCATGCCCCAGGGACTATGAATCACACCAAAAAAAGTTCTTAAAAATTGTCATTTTTGATAGAGAGACAATTACTGAAAAAATGTAAAAAAAAATGAGATTTTTTTATTTTGACTTTGGATTTAGTGTCTGGGGGGTCTAAAATGTGTACCTGTGAAGTTTCAGCTCTGTAGCATGTCCAGAACCATAAAAAAAGATTGTTTGTATTTTGTCACTTATAGAACAGGGATATGGCTCAGCTCTTTTCACACCTTGCCGGTTTAGTATCAAGCATTTTGTTTGGGCATTTTTTGGGGGTTATTGGAGGCAGGCAAAACATCAGAACTTCTGTGTAGGGGTATATATACACACATACTTATATGTATATATACCCATACACATATATAGGTGTGAAAGTAGCAGAACACTATACTTTTGCTAATGAAATAATTTGCACTAATATGGCTCCGCTCCTAACACACCTATATATGTGTAAGTGTAAAATACATATCAGTGTGTGTGTATATATATATATACCCCTATACAGAAGTTCAGATGTTTTGCCTGCCTCCAAAGAACCCAAAAAATGCCCAAAAAAATGCCTGCAAGAACAAACCTGGGCATTTTTTTTGGCGCTGGCATTTTTTTGGGTTCTTTGGAGGCAGGCGAAACATCTGAACTTCTGTATAGGGGTATATATATATATATATATAAACACACACTGATATGTATTTTACACTTACACATATATAGGTGTGATAGGAGCGGAGCCATATTGGTGTTAATTATTTAATTAGCGCAAGTATAGTGTTCTGCTACTTTCACACCTATATATGTGTATGGGTATATATACATATAAGTGTGTGTGTATATATACCCCTATACAGAAGTTCAGATGTTTTGCCTGCCTCCAAAGAACCCCAAAGAAAATGCCCAAAAAAATGCCAGCGCCAAAAAAAAAATGCCCAGGTTTGTTCTTGCAGGCGTTTTTTTGGGCATTTTTTTGAGCATTTTTTTGGGTTCTTTGGAGGCAGGCATGACATCTGAACTTCTGTATAGTGGTATATATACTCACCTACACATATATAGGTGTGAAAGTAGCAGAACACTATACTTTTGCTAATGAAATAATTTGCACTAATATGGCTCCGCTCCTAACACACCTATATATGTGTAAGTGTAAAATACATATCAGTGTGTGTGTATATATATATATATATATACCCCTATACAGAAGTTCAGATGTTTTGCCTGCCTCCAAAGAACCCCAAAAAAGTGCCCAAAAAAACGCCTGCAAGAACAAACCTGCGCATTTTTTTTTGGCACTGGCATTTTCTTGGGCATTTTTTTTGGGTTCTTTGGAGGCAGGCAAAACATCTGAACTTCTGTATAGGGCTATATATATATATATATACACACACACTTATACGTATTTTACATTTACACATATATAGGTGTGTTCGGAGCGGAGCCATATTAGTGCTAATTATTTCATTAGCGCAAGTATAGTGTTCTGCTACTTTCACACCTATATATGTGTAGGTGTGTATATATACCCCTATACAGAAGTTCAGATGTAATGCCTGCCTCCAAAGAACCCAAAAAAATGCCCAAAAAAACGCCTGCAAGAACAAACCTGGCCATTTTTTTTTTTTGGCGCTGGCATTTTCTTTGGGCATTTTTGGAGGCAGGCAATACATCTGAACTTCTGTATAGGGGTATATATACATACACACACACTTATATGTATATATACCCATACACATATATAGGTGTGAAAGTAGCAGAACACTATATTTTTGCTAATGAAATAATTTGCACTAATATGGCTCCACTCCTAACACACCTATATATGTGTAAAATACATATCAGCTTGTGTGTATATATATATATATATATATATATACCCCTATACAGAAGTTCAGATGTTTTGCCTGCCTCCAAAGAACCCAAAAAAATGCCCAAAAAATACCAGCACCAAAAAAAAAATGCCCAGGTTTGTTTTTGCAGGCATTTTTTGGGCATTTTTTTGGGTTCTTTGGAGGCAGGCAAAACATCTGAACTTCTGTATAGGGGTATATATATATATATATACACACACACACTTATATGTATTTTACACTTACACATATATAGGTGTGTTAGGAGCGGAGCCATATTAGTGCAAATTATTTCATTAGCGAAAGTATAGTGTTCTGCTCCTTTCACACCTATATATGTGCAGGTGTACATATACAGACGTGTGTGTATATATACCCCTATACACATGTTCAGATGTCATGCCTGACTCCAAACATGTCCTCAAAAAAGCACTATCAATGCCTGCAGCAAAAAGCAGGCTGACAGGAGCGAAGCCATATTAGTGCTCTGAAAGTGACACAAGAGAAACAATCTTTTCTCTATAATGGTCACCCTGACATGGAAGGGTTTTTTCACCCTTCCATAGCAGTCACAGTCAGTTAACCCTACACTACACTATGGTCCCCTTACACTTAACACTTTCCCTACAGAAACTGAATAATTAAAGCTAACTATAGTGGAAAATAGTATCCTAACTACACTAGATATCCCTTTCCTCACACTAAAAATTGCTAAATGACACTTTGTAGCAGAAGTCACAGAACTGCTTCCACTCTCTTCCATGTCCCTGTATAACAATGCTAGGAATTTGGCGGGGGCTATCTTATATACTGGGGGGCGTATTCACTAATGATTGGCCTATGGACCCCCTAGTCACTCCAATCACATTCCAGCATTCTCCTGCCCCCTCAATTGGCTTTTACTGATGGTTCTGGTCCAATCACAGGCTTTTAAAGCCCATTTCCTGAACCATTGCATATTGGTCGGTTCTGGTTGCCGAATTCCGAACTTTTTCAGCAAAAAGTTCTAAATTCGGCCGAACCTCGAACAGCCAATGTTGGGGTCGAACCGATGGTCGACCCGAACCGTTCGATCATCCCTATTGCCCAGTGCTCCTTGGGATGTTTAAAGCTTGGGAAATCTTTTTGTATCCAAATCCAGCTTTAAACTTCTCCACAACAGTATCTCGGACCTGCCTGGTGTGTTCCTTGTCCTGCATGATGCTCTCTGCGCTTTAAATGGACCTCTGAGACTATCACAGTGCAGGTGCATTTATACAGAGACTTGATTACACACAGGTGGATTCTATTTATCATCATTAGTCATTTAGGTCAACATTGGATCATTCAGAGATCCTCACTGAACTTCTGGAGAGAGTTTGCTGCACTGAAAGTAAAGGGGCTGAATAATTTTGCACACCCAATTTTTCAGTTTTTTAAAGTTTGAAATATCCAATAAATTTCGTTACACTTCATGATTGTGTCCCACTTGTTGTTGATTCTTCACAAAATTAGTTTTATATCTTTATGTTTTACAAAAAATAAAGGAACAGAGCTCACACCGCCCTAGTGTAACACCATTTATTTGAAGTTAATAGAAGCCATAAAAACAGGTACTCACAAACAGATAGTCATGCATGGAAATAAATATCCCCTGATGTTTGCAGGGCTCTCTCCTCCTAGCCTCGGCAGCTCAGCTGTTCGTCCTGCACTGATCAGGTTGAGACCTGAAGAAGGAGGCCCCGCCTCCGAAACGTTGTCCCTAGCAACCCCATGCAAGTCATGCTCTGGGTCCCGATCGAGGAGTCTCCCTCTGCTTAACCGCATTGTCAGTTTCTCTGAGCGGCTACAGCATCCGGCTCTTGGAGAGTGTGCGGCAGCAGCTGGACCGTGCGCAGACGCACCACATCGAGTCTCCTTGAGTAATCCGAGGCGTTTGGCTTAGCCGTATGATACTCACTGATCAGTGCAGGACGAACAGCTGAGCCACCGAGGCTAGGAGGAGAGAGCCCTGCAAACATCATCAGGGGATATTTATTTCCATGCATGACTTGCTATCTGTTTGTGAGTACCTGTTTTTATGGCTTCTATTAACTTCAAATAAATGGTGTTACACTAGGGCGGTGTGCGCTCTGTTCCTTTATTTTTTGTACAGCTTCTTTGCCTCATATCCCATGGAGGGTTAGGAGAGCTGCCACGCTTCATTCATGTGTTTCACCAGAGGCCATATTACAAGATTCCCCAGCTTGAGAATCAATCTCCAGGATCTGCGCAGGGACTGGTAATGTGTGTTTTCTCCATATCTTTATGTTTGAAACCTGAAATGTGGCAAAAGGTCACAAAGTTCAAAGGGGCCGAATACTTTCGCAAGGCACTGTATATACAGTATATATATATGTAAACATACATACATACTTTAACTTATTTATAGTTTTTTATTATATTATAATTTATAAATTTGGGTTTCAAACTTTATCATACCCGAGATGTTATAAAGAAGAACACACAGTAAAAAAAAATCATATGTAAATAGTTGGTTTGGGCTGCTCATTCTTAAGAATTACATGCAAAATAATGGTACCGCTTTTAGCACCTAAAATGCGAATCATACCACCAGGGAGGCACCTTTGGCACCAATTACAGCCTCAAATCTTTTTTATTTATTTATTTATTTATTGCTTCAAGCTTGGCACATCTATTTTTGGAAGTTTCTCCCATTCTTCTTTGCAGGACCTCTCAAGCTCCATCAGGTTGGATGGGGAGCGTCATTGCACAGCCGTTTTCAGATTTCTCCAGAGATGTTCAATCGGGTTTAAGTCTGGGCTCTGGCTAAGCCACTCAAGGACATTCATAGAATTGTCCTTTAGCTACTCCTTTGTTATCTTGGCTGTGTGATTAGGGTTGTTGCTCTGTTGTGTCCCTGTCTGAGGTCCAGAGCACTCTGGAGCAGGTTTTCATTAAGGATGTCCCTGTACATTGCTGCATTCATCTTTCCTTCGATCCTGACTTTTCTCCCAGTTCCTGCCGCTGAAAAACATCCCCACAGCATGCTGCTGTCACCACCATGCTTCACTGTAGGGATGGTATTGGCCAGGTAATGAGCAGTGCCTGGTTTCCTCCAGACATGATGCTTGCCAGTCAGGCCAATCTTTGTTTCATTAGACCAGAGAATTTTGTTTCTCATAGTCTGATAGTCCTTCAGGTGCCTTTTGGCAAATTCCAGGCAGGCTGTCATGTGCCTTTTACTGAGGAGTGGCTTCCATCTGCAGGTCTGATTGGGGGAGAACTGCATTGGTTGTTCTTCTTGAAGGTTCTCCTCTCGCCACAGAGAAATGCTGGAGCTCTGTCAAAGTGACCATTGGGTTCTCAGTCACCTCCCTGACTAATGCCCTTCTCCCCCAATTGTTTAGTTTGACCAGGTGGCCTGCTCTAGGAAGAGTCCTGGTGGTTCCAAGCGTCTCCCATTTATGGATGATGGAGGCCACTATGCTTATTGGGACCTTCAATGATGCAGAAGTTTTTCTGTACCCTTTCCCAGATCTGTGCCTCGATACAATCTTGTGTTGGAGGTCTACAGACAATTCATTGGACTTCATGGCTTGGTTTGTGCTTTGACATGCATTGTTAACTGTGGGACGTTATTTGGACAGGTGTGTGCCTTTCCAAACCATGTCCAATCAACTTAATTTTCCACATGTGGACTCAAATCAAGTTGTAGAAATATCTCAAGGATGATGTGGAAAAAGTAAAGCGATGTGAATACTGAATGCACTGTATGTTATCAAATTCAAATACAACATCCCAGGCAATTACTAGAAACTACTACTAGAAATCATTTTGTGGAGGCTTAATTCCCCGATTATCTTAAAAAACACAGTCAAGGTCAGGCAACTTTCTAATCTACTCATTAGCAAATAGAGACAACCACAATTTACTGATATTGAACAAATGTTTATTGCATAACTGCATCATTTACATCTTGACTCCACGTATTTTAACATCTGCTGCAGGTTGTAGATTTTGTCTATTATTTCTTTGTTCTAGTAATATAAAATTACAGTATTGTGTTCTTTAAATATACGTGCTTTTTCGAAAAATAAAAGTTTTGAAGTAAGCTGGAGAGTGAAGAGGGGGATTTCTATAGTTAATTAGGAGATCCTTATGTTACAAATAAAAATAAAACATACCATCTCCAATTATGCAGCAATCAAAGACTCCATAAGTCATTACACAAAAAACAATGACAGTTTAAAGCGGAGTTCCACCCTAAAATAAAACTTACCTCCATCTTCATGCCCGGGGTCACCTGAAAAACAAATGGATAATCGCAATTTTTTATTTTTTTTATTTATCTGGTTTAGAAGAAAATATACTCACCTAACTTCCTCTTCCTCCCCTCGGTGGCCACGGCGATTCGTCACTTCCTGGCTTTGCAATGATTCCTGGGAGCTGAACGTCATCGCTCCCAGGAATCAATGCTGCGGCACCGGAAGTGACGGCGGGGCCGGTGCAGTGCATCGTGGGACCGAAGAAGACGGAAGAGGACGCAGAAGAGGATCGCGCTGGCTTCAAGCTGCCCACACCTGAAATGGCAGCGCTGGTCAATACTTTTTCAAGGTAAGTATTTCTTCTAAAAGGTAAGTGCAACCCGGGACAGATCAGAGGCTAGCCATTGTGGAATGTACTAGCCCTGACTGTCCCGGGGTATTTTTTCTTAAAAAAAGTATTCCCAGGGTGAAACTCCGCTTTAAATGATATGTTCACAAATGCTAGAAGCTGACATAAACGAGTTGACACATGTGAAATGTCTGGTGCTTTAGGAAAACCCAGCTACCTGCATGAAGTCTTTCAACCCTTACTTTCACTACACAGAGCGTGTTCTGTCTCAGACACACATGACTGCCATAATACAGAGGGGCACCTAATCGCATATGCCAGTGATGGCGAACCTTGGCACCCCAGATGAACTACATTTCCTATGATGCTCAACTAGACTGCAGAGTGCATGGGAAATGTAGTTCCAGAATATCTGGGGTGCCAAGGTTCACCATCACTGGCATATGCAATGTGGCCTTTCATAAATGTGTCACAGTCCTGTAAATAAATACTAAGCTCCACCACTCTAACCAAGAACCAGCCATTTGATTTAAATGTGTTGTGACTGATGCACAAAAGGACAAAAGGAGTAAACCATCATTCCTGCACACAGGAGGGAGAAATGACAGTTCAAACATAATCCAGATTATAATTTGGGGGAGGGGGTGCTACAGCAGCAGCGCTTGATTGTTCACATGCCTATGATATTACGATTCACTATTGTACTCTCCTTTGGATGAACAGAGTATATCGAAAAGGTGGTTGAGTGTGTCTTTTTTCTGAAAAGGAGAATAGCAGTAGTAGAATCTTGACATGAAAATGATTGACAGATTTTTATGGAAGAAGATTGTGAAGGTACTGAAGATGTATGGGTTTGCTATCTGGTAAATTATCTGTTGGAGTATATTATACATTGTAGTAGTGTTAAAATGAATGTATAATAGCTTTTCATACATTTTCTTTCATTAAAGTGGTTCAAAAGGCTGAATGCATTATCTGCATTAAGATAAAAAAAACGTCTGAGTGTTGCCCCCCCATCTTCCTAGCTCCCGATTATACTTACCTGAGCCCAATCGTGAGCCAGCGATATGCATTAGAGCAGCGCTCCTCTCGGCTCTCTCTGTCCTCAAAGGCTCAGAGACAACAGTCGAAGCAATTGGCATGCAATTATTCCTGATCTCTGAACTATGCATATAATTGAATCCTAGTCTCTGAACTCTGTGCATTACTTAATCCTGATCCCCGAACTCTGTATTATTTTATTCTGATCCCTGAACTCTGTATATTACTTAATCTTGACCCCTGAACTCTGTGCACTACTTAATCCTGACCCTTGCAATCTCTGCATTACTTACTCTTGACCTCTGTGTGTTACTCTTGACCCCCAAACTCTTTGCTTTACTTAATCCTGACCCCTTTGCTTTCTTCATTACCTAATCCAGACCCCTGACATCTGTGTGTTACTTAATCCTGACCGTGAACTCCATGTTTTAGTGACACTAAACTCTGGTTTAAAAAAAAAAAAAAGAAAAGTATGTATGTTTACTTAAAAAAAAAATATCTTTTAATGCTCTCAGAATCTTCTAAATCTCCAAATTCCATTTTTTTTGCTGCTGTGATTCTAGATCCTGTTAGAGGATGCTATGTTTGTTCCCGATGGTCCCACTGAATGTATGAACATGTCCATGCTCTCTTAAGCCCCGTACACACGATCAGATTATGGAACGATCTGTCATCCGTTTTTTGTGGCATGCTAGTCTGATGTGGAAAGTGAAGAGGTTATTTTCATACGAATTTTCCCGTACGACAGAATTCTACTTCAGAAGTGATGTCATGTGTTGGATTGCTTTGTATGTGTTCTTTCGTCTCTGAGCATGCCAAGTCTTGCTCTTAAGATTTTTTTCCGTCGAAATCTGTACTAATGAGATGAAAATCGGACGTTGTATTACAGACGACAAAAATTTTATAGCCTGCACATCAGGATTTTGTCAGCCGAAAAGTCGGAGTTGGCTGTCGAAAGCACCATACTAACAATCCAAAAATCGGCAGATCGGTCGTCGGACGAATTTTCCCTTCAGATTTTCTTATCGTGTGTACGGGACTTTATTCACTCCTGAGAGGGATTAGGGATTAGAATCAATAGACCATTGCATTTGCAGTGATCATAAGGCAGTGCACATGTGCACTGCTCATTCCAAACTTACAGAAATGAGGGGGGAAAGCAGAGGTTTGGGAGAATGTTACAAGTAAGCAAAAAAAAAAAAAACATTAAAAAAGTATTTTATATATATAAAAAAAAATAACATGGCCAATAAATAGCGGATGTGTATGGATTATTATTGGAGAATAAGGATATTGTTTAGTAAACCCTGACCCCCGCACTCAATGCTCTACGCTCTCTTGACCCAAAGCAGCATAGGTTCAGGTTTTCTTTAAAGTGGTTTTAAACCCACTTTAATGACTTTTACCTATAGGTAAGCCTATACTGTATTAAGGCTTACCTATAGGTGCTGTAAATATCTCCCAAACTTGCACTGTTTAGGAGATACTTACAGTGCATGCAGCCATTGACGTCATCGGCGCATGCCCTCTAAAGAAACGGCCGCCCGTGCCGTTTCTTCAGAGCCCTGTGCCGCGACTGGCGGGTCCCGCGAGCAAGCGACGTCACGCGTCTCTGGCCAGTAATACAGCCGGAGTCCGCAGACCCAGAAGAAGACCAGTGAAGATGGATGCGCCCGGCAGCAGGGACAACGCGGGCTTCGCTGCAGGTAAGTGTCATATAATGTGCTAGTTTACTTCCTCTTTAACCATACTCTTTTAAGCCCACTCCCACAATTACCCACACTGCACTATGCATGCTGCATTATTCACCATATGACCGATTTTTTTTATCGAAACCATGTTAAAAAATGGGGGCTACAAATGAGGGTGTGTTTTTTTCCCATGGTCAATATGGCATCTCTGGATTTCATTTTAAAAAACTGGTAACTATCTTAAAGTGACCCTGTCCAGTTAATAGAATTCAGAAAATATTGCAAAAAGAAGAGTTTTTTTATACTCCGTTCTGTGGAAGCCTGAGTCTTCATCCTGCACTCTGTTTCAGTGTTGCAGCTTTCATAAGACACCTTGGCATTCCTCACTTCCAGAAGTGGTCTCTGTGGTATGCTGTGGATATCCCGGCAGGGCTGAGGGTGGCAGTGTCAAAGCTCAGCTGTCAAGACTGTGATAATGGAGCCGCTATTTTCCTCCGTAATACTGGCTCACAGGCGGAGTGATATCAAGTGCACTTCGCCTGTGAGAGGAGGAGTCATACAGAGGAAGCACACGGCTGCAGTAGAGAGCAGAGCCGCATACTTCCTCTTTATGGCTCCTCCTCCCACAGGCGGTGTGCACTTGATATCACACCACCTGTGAGCCAGACCTACAGTGGGGATCAAAAGTTTGGGCACCCCAGGTAAAAATTTGTATTAATGTGCATAAAGAAGCCAAGAAAAGATGGAAAAATCTCCAAAAGGCATCAAATTACAGATTAGACATTCTTATAATATGTCAACAAAAGTTAGATTTTATTTCCATCACTGAAACTTTCAAAATTACAGAAAACAAAAAAATGGCGTCTGCAAACGTTTGGGCATCCTGCAGAATTTATAGCATGCACTGCCCCCTTTGCAAGGCTGAGACCTGCCAGTGTCATGGATTGTTCTCAATCATCATCTGGGAAGACCAGGTGATGTCCATCTCAAAGGTTTTAAATGTCCAGACTCATCTTACCTTGCCCCAACAATCAGCACCATGGGATCTTCTAAGCAGTTGTCTAGAAAACTGAAACTGAAAATAGTTGACGCTCACAAAGCTGGAGAAGGCTATAACAAGATAACAAAGCGTTTTCAGATGTCAATATCCTCTGTTCGGAATGTAATTAAGAAATGGCAGTCATCAGGAACAGTGGAAGTTAAAGCAAGATCTGGAAGACCAAGAAAAATATCAGACAGAACAGCTCACAGGATTGTGAGAAAAACAATTCAAAACGCACGTTTGACTGCACGATTCCTCCAGAAAGATCTGGCAGACACTAGAGTTGTGGTACACTATTCCACTATAAAGAGATACTTGTACAAATATGGTCTTCAGAAGAAAACCTCTTCTACGTCCTCACCACAAAAATCAGCGTTTGAACTTTGCAAATGAACATATAGACAATCCTGATGCATTTTGGAAACAAGTTCTGTGGACCGATGAGGTTAAAATTGAACTTTTTGGCCGGAATGAGCAAAGGTACGTTTGGAGAAGAAGGGGCAAGAATTTAATGAAAAGAACCTCTGTCCAACTGTTAGGCATGGGGGTGGATCAATCATGCTTTGGGGTTGTATTGCAGCCAGTGGCAAAGGGAAGTGTAGAAGTAAAAGGAAAAATGGATTCAATAAAATTTCAGCAAATTTTGGATGGTAACTTGATGCCATCTGTGAAAAAGCTGAAGTTAAAAAGAGGATGGCTTCTACAAATGGATAATGATCCTAAACACACCTCGAAATCCACGGGGGATTACATCAAGAGGCGTAAGCTGAAGGTTTTGCCATGGCCTTCACAATCTCCTGACCTCAACATAATTGAAAATCTATGGATAGACCTTAAAAGAGCAGTGCGTGACAGACAGCCCAGAAATCTCAAAGAACTGGAAGACTTTTGTAAGGAAGAATGGGCAAAGATACCTCAAACAAGAATTGAAAGACTCTTGGCTGGCTACAAAAAGCGTTTACAAGCTGCGATACTTGCCAAAGGGGGCAGTACAAGATATTAACTCTACAGGGTGCCCAAACTTTTGCAGACGCCATTTTTTTGTTTTCTATTATTTTGAAAGTGTAAATGATGGAAATAAAATCTAACTTTTGTTGACATATTAGAAGAATGTCTAATCTGTAATTTGATGCATTTTGGAGATTTTTCTATCTTTCCTTGGCTTCTTTATGCACATTAATACAATTTTTTACCTGGGGTGCCCAAACTTTTGATCCCCACTGTAAATAGCGGCTCCGTTCTCAGTCATGACAGCTGAGCTTGCCTCTGACACTGCCATCCTCAGCCCTGCCGGGATATCGCCCTGCGCTCGCGGCAGTCCGTGAGTGAAGGGCAAAATGCGGGAGACTCCCACAACTTGCGGGAGACTTGAGATGTCTGCATTTGTAAAGCCTCTGCACATCATCAGTCTACTGTATATTTCTGTTTGTAGTATAAACCTAACAGACTCTGGTTGTTAACACCAAATAGATGCTAGTAGTATTTTTAAGTACTTGTTAGATAATCTTCCTGTATTGTCCTTTACTTATGTAACACCCTCCTAGATAGGTGCTAGGATTAGATAGATATATTTAGTGCTGACTCACTGTGTTTTGTGGAGCTGTGTTTTTGATAGGGAAATTTAGCTCGTCACACTGTAGTCAGTGTGGCTGCATTTGACTAGTTGGGTCTGTTCAGTGTTTTCAGTTGCTGCTAGTTTTACTGCCTCTGCTGTCCAGAAAATCTGTGAGAACTTTCTGGATCATAGGTGTGAGGCTATGTAGATGGCAGCATGAATATTTTAACAGCCCTGGCCAATCCCACAGAGCTGAGCCTTGATGGCATGATGGTTAACTGTATATATACTTTGAGCACACTGAGGGTCTTTTCCTGGAGAGGATCAGTCCAGTCTGGAGGGCCTGCTGCTCTCCAGAGCAATGCTGCCATGTGGTTGCTGTGGATAAGCCTCAGATGGGTGACCTATGGGCCTGGAAGCTGAGACCACAGGGAGCTGACTGAGGGACTGTCTGCTAAAGATCTATTCTGGTATTACTGGAGATAGGCTTGGAAGCTGGGAGGAGGTAACCAGCTGTCCTTGGGCCTTGTGTAAGTACAGACAGTTCTGAGAGATCTTAGAGACTTCTGGGCTGCTGCCGCCCCTCTTGCAAAGAGGGAGTCAGCTGTGGGTTTGTGTAAAGGTGACATCGTTTGGTGTCCTGAAAAGCTTAGTCCACCCAATCCTCTATAAATGGACTTTGCTCTTGTGGCTCTAAAGAAAGGAGTTTGTGTTTAACTACTACTATTACCTCAAATCTAAGTCCACTGTTTCTTGCAAGCATAGCCTTTTCCAGGAAAGAATACCTAGTCCTCAAGTTTTTCTTTTTGGAGTATCCCACTCAATTCCCTCAAATCTATTAGAGTTCTCCAAAAAAAAACACCCCTAGACTGGTTATTGAAAAAAACGTGTGCCTGGCTGCGGGGCAAAACATCTGTGAAAGACCTGGACAATATTACAAGAGTAGTGCTACACTTACGAAATACCACAAAACTCCGTAATATAAAGTGCATATAGTAAATTCAGTAGAGCCATATGAAAAAAAACCTTTAGTGAATTGAAAAAAATGTCAATGTCAAATAACACAAATACTGAAGGGGGGCATTTATCAACAAAGCCTAAGCCATTGTATTTGTTAATGTGACACAGTTCGCTAAACTGTCATGCAATCATACAATAGAGGAATCCTAATAATTGCACTCCTTGTTTTGTAAGATTATGTAACAAGGCAGATTTGCCACACTGTTGCAATATGTAAAAGTGTGGCAATTATCCACTTGTCGACCAGGCTTTTTCTGGCATTTTTTGTTAAAACCCACAAACATTTTACAATTTATTTAGCAGAGACCCTAGGGAAGAAAATGGCGATCGTCGCAATTTTTTATGTCACGCGATATTTGCGCAGCATTTTTTTTCCGCAGTTTTGCAAACAGAATGTTTTTGGAAAAAAAAAAACTTTAATGAATTATAAAAAAACAACACAATATTTACCCCAATTTTTTGGTACAATGTTAAAGATGATGTTATGCCAAGTAAATATATACCTAACATATCACACTTTAAAATTGCGCATGCTCATGGAATGGCTACAAACTACGGCAACATTTCCATAGGCGATGCTTTGAATGCCTTTACAGGTTACCTGTTTAGCGTTACAGAGGAGGCCTAGCACTAAAATTAACATTTGCAGCGATACCCCACATGTGTGGTGCAAATACCGTTTACATAAGCATGCGCGACTTGCGACTTGCGTATGCATTCGCTTCTGCGCTTGAGCACGGAGGTATGAGGGTGCTTTACTTTTTTTTTCCTCTTTTTTTTACTTTTTTTTTATATTCAATATTCTTTATTTTAAGTTTTCACATACATAATTAGCAGTACATGTAATAACTTGTCAGACATTCCAATTGGAGCTTGGGATATAAGATTGAGGTCTGCAAGTGTAGATGCCGTGTAGATGCCAGGGAGGGGGGGTTCTGTAGTTTTCCAATGTCTAGTAATATTTAATTTCGCTGCAAGCAAGGTATGAAATTTTACAACTCGTGATCTTGGAGGGAATTTTTTTATGCCCAAATGAAGTAGAGCTAGTGATGGAGAAGGCGTTGAGGGAGTCTGTGAGAGAGAGGAGATTAGGGAAAAGTTTTGTCTCCAGAAGGAGCTGGGGGATCTGCAAAACCAGAGGAGGTGCGCTATAGTACCTACTCTGCCACAGGCCCTCCAACGGAAAGTGGAGAGTTCAGATAGATTTTTGACAATTTATAAGGTGTTAAATACAACCCGTGTATAGTTTTTTAGTAGGCTTTCCAATGGTGGGAGTAGTGGAATGCTTCATAAGTTGATTTGAAGGCTTTTTGCCACATTGTAGGGGTTGCATTGAAGTTCAGTTAGGCTTCCCATTTTGAGAGGGTAATAATTTGAGAATAGGGTCGGTGGTCACTTAAAGCTGCATATAATGTTGAGATGCTGTGTTTTGGGTATCTGGGTTGGGAGTAGAATTTGTGGAATGTTTTTGTTATTGAGATTGCAGTGGGGAGAATAGAGGCTTTAGGGTAATGGCTTATCCTTGCATGTGTGTAGGCCTCAGAGTCTGGGAGATGGAATTCATTTTGGATGTCCTTTTCAGCGAGATGTGATGTCTAGTAGGGAGTTTATTCCATATGTGTGCCAATGCTGGATCTTAAGGTCTGGGATTTGACTCATCAGTGCTCTAAGAAGGATAGAGTAGGTATGTGAGGGTTAATTAGTCAGTATATCAAGTGTATGTTCCTTTCAAGCTTGCAGTGACACCCTGACTGATGGGAAGGAAGGTGTCATAGGTAAGAGAGAACCTGCAGTGATAAGAAGGATGGTGTCTAGCAGTTTCTTAGTTGTAGGGTGTGGGGATTCTATAATTGACCAGGTTTTGTTGGGTGAAGGGTGCCATCAGTAGCATAGTTGGTTCAAGATTGAGGCATAGTAATAGGTATGCATGCTTGGTAGTCCTACTCTGCCCTTTTTGTGGTGTCTTACTAATATACGGTGAGCACATCTAGGTGTTTTTTTTTTTATCCCATATACATTTTGTGACTTGTCTTTGTATTGAGGAGAAAAAGTTGAGAGGAGCTGGTAACATTACTGTGCGGAACAGGTATATGAATTTGGGCAAGATAATCATCTTGAAGGAATGCTATTCTCCCCAATTTGGACAGGCCAGAAACTCGCATTTAGTTGAGTAGTTGGGGGAGTTGTTTTTTAAGGCTCTATAGTTTAGATCCTAGAGTTGGTTTGGGAATGGGGAAAGTTTATATATTTTTAGCGAACAATTTGACATCGATGTTGAGGAAAGAAATGGGCCTGTAGTTGGGTGTGGAGGTGGGATCCTTATCTGGTTTGGGTATAGTCGTGATGATCAAGCTTAAAATGTCTAGTGGGAAGAATCCAGAGGAGGCAGCGAAGAGATTAGTAAGATGTGGGGAAAGGATGTTGGGAAATTTCTGATAATACTCATTAATAAAACCATCTTCATTTATTGTGAGGAAGGGTTTTAATTGCATTAAGGATTTCTTAGTTCGTAAAGGGCTGAAACAGCTGGTGTAGTTGGTCAGGGGTAACAGATGAAAGGTCAACTGAGGATAGGAATTTCTGGATAAGCAGGTCTGTTGGTTGGGGGGTGGTGGGATCGGGGGCTAGGTTATACAGGGATAAGTAGCACTCGCTAAAAGCATTTGAGATGTCCTGAGGATTGATCAGTAATTTCTTAGGGATAGGGTGGAGAGTATGAAAGCAATTTTACATTTGGTTCTTTGGGCTTTAACTTGATGGGCAAGTAGAATACTGGCTTTGTAACCTAGAGTATAAAAGTTGACCTTACTGAGTTTAAGGTTGGTTTCAAATTTGTAGATCAGTAAGGAGCGGAGATATTGTCTCCAGCCTAGAAGCTCATTAGCAATGGTATGGGAAGGGGATAGCTTGTTTATTTTTTCTAATTTGGTTAATTTGGGATAGTATCTCTTCAAATTGCTGTGTTCTCTGTTTTTTGGTCTTACTGTGCGATTTAATAAGAATCCCTGCATATACGTTCTGTATGTCGACAAAAGAACAAATCGGTCAATATCTGGGTGATCATTGAATTCAAAGAAAGTGCGGTGTTCCACCGAAATATTTTGGATGTTACCAGATTCTGCTGGGAGGAAGGCTTTGAGTGTCTCTAGATGCAGGGTGGTCTTGTTGTTCGCTCTCCCATGGTAATTGAAACAGGAGCATGGTCAGACCATGCAATGGTTCCGATCTTTGAGTCTGTAATATCTTGGAGTGTCTGCTTGTCTACTAGAAAGAAGTCTATGTGGGAATAGGATAGTTGAGAAGAGGAAAAGTAAGAGAAGTCCCACTCCAATCCACGGTGTTATCTCAAGACATCGAACAAGCCATTTGCTTGAAGTAAAGAGTTCAGAGCCGGTGACCGTTTGTTGATTTGGTGTTAATGCCAGGGTCCCAAGATTATCGCCTCCCATGATAGTTCTGCCTTTTTTGAGTTGTGTCACTTTCTTGTATAGACGTTAGCAGAAACAAAGTTGTTGTCTATTCGGGCCGTAGATATTGACTAGGGTGTATGTGACTCGATTAATATCACAGGGGATGAGTCTAGTTTAGACAATTGCTGAAGGGGAGGGAGAGAGAAGCCACATGAGACTGTGCTGGGCGATGTGTGTTCCGGTCCTTCTGTCCTTGTTTTGATTTAACAGGGCTTTCTGAGGAGGGTGAGTTAGGGGGAGAAGACTCAAAATGGTCGTTTATGGGAGAGAGTGTCTTAGCATGTTGAAGAAATTCTTGGCTGTATGGAGAAGAAGAGAGCCGCGCTGAGCTTCCCTGAGTGCCACCAGCATCATCTTAGCCACTTGTAAGACCAGCGGAGGAGAAGAATGCTGTATTTTTTTTCCGGTGATTTGTACTCCTTTCTCCACTTGAACATTGCAGTCGGGTGGTGTAAGGGTGTTTAGGAGCAATGCAGGTTATTTTTTGCCCTGTTTGAAGAAGCTGTGTGGCAGCTGGAGCTGGTTGTTCTGCAGAGCTGAGGGTTAAGGAAAAGTGATTTCCAAAGTTTATAAAGACATTTTGCAGGAGAACTTAAGGCCATCTGTCTATCAGCTGAAGCTCAACAGAAGATAGGTGCTGCAACAGGACAATGACCCAAAGCACAGAAGTAAATTAACAACAGAATGGCTTAAACAGAAGAAAATATGCCTTCTGAAGTGGCCCAGTCAGAGTCCTGACCTCAACCTGATTGAGATGCTGTGGTATGACCTCAAGAAAGCGATTCACACCAGACATGCCAAGAATATTGCTGAACTGAAACAGTTCTGTAAAGACGAATGGTCAAGAATTACTCCTGACCGTTTGCAGATCAGACGTGCACACTACAGGAAACATTTGGTTGAAGTTATTGCTGCCAAAGGAGGTTCAACCAGTTATTAAATCCAAGGGTTCACATACTTTTTCCACCTGCACTGTGAATGTTTACATGGTGTGTTCAATAAAAACATGGCAACATTTCATTCTTTGTGTGTAATTAGTTTTAGCAGACTGTGTTTGTCTATTGTTGTGACTTAGATGATGATCAGATCACATTTTATGACCAATTTGTGCAGAAATCCATATCATTCCAAAGGGTGCACATACTTTTTCTTCCAGCTGTACGTATTGCAGCCAGCAAGTGGTTAAGAATTTGCAAATCTGTGGCAAATCTTTCACAGTTTTACATAACCTAACAAAGTAACTTTATTTAGGCAAATTACCTAGAAAAAGCTTTCATAAAAGTATTTATGAACTAATTTTCAGATAGCTTCACATGTTTAAAAAGTGGTTCATCTCACTTAATTAGGTGCCAGATTGCTGTGTTAATCTGGCTGCAATTTAGTTTATAACACTTGCGACAAATGTGCAAAAAAGGTCAGACATTTGCAACACTCCCAAATGTCCAAATGTATTATTTGGAATTTGAGGGCTACTGCATTCATGAATGTCCTTCTGAATGCATTATGATTACATCAAAGATTTTATATTAACTTGACATAACATTCTAACATACTGGCTTTAGAAAACATTGAAGAAAATAAAAAAAATAAAGAAAACTGTAGTCAATTGCAACTGTTTTTACAGATCAAGCAGAGGAAACCAAAAATGGAATCACTCAAAACATTATGGAAAACATTATGAAATCATGAAAAAAACAACAACACTACAGTACCCTACTAGTACTTGGTTGCACCACCTCTGGCTTTTATATCAGCTTGAATTCTCAGAGGCATTGATTTAACCATCGACAAACCGTATTCTTCATCTATCCAGCTCCAACTTTCTCTCACTGCAGTTGCCAGATCAGTTTTGCAGGTTGGAGCCTTCTCATGGACCATTTTCTTTAATCCAATTGGATTGAGGTCAGGACTATTTGCAGGCCATGCCATTGACATTATATGTCTTTCTTGAAGGAAAGCTTTCACAGCTTTCGCCCTATGGCAAGATGCAATCCCGAGAAATGACGTCATCATCACCAAACACCCTTTTAGTTGATGGAATAGGAAAAGTGTCCAAAATCTCAATATAAACTTGTGCATTTATTGAAGATTTAATGACTGTCATCTCCCCCCGTACCTTTACCTGATGTGCAACCCCTTATCAATAATTGTGGAAATTTGCATGTTTTCTTCAGGCAGTTGTCGTCTTACATTTCATTAAAAGGGTCCAAAACAAAAGTTCCAGCATAATTACCCTGCCCAGTGCAGATTGGTGATTCATCACTGAATATCACTTTCATCCAGTCATCCTCAGTCCATGATTGCTTTTCTTTAGCCCACTGTAACCTTGTTTATTTCTGTTTAGGTGTTAGGCTTCATTCACATGTCAGCGTATCGATCGGGGGCAGAATCACCGCGATTCTGCCCGCGATCCGGAAATCAATGCAAATGATTGCAAATCATTGCCTGTGCGTTGCCCGTGATTTGCAATAAAACCCCAAACGCTGTGCGATGTTGCCGCGATTTGCGCCTGCCGAATCACGGTAACATCGCGCAAAAAAAATTGCGGGACGCATGACGCCCAAAAAAGGTACAAGAGCTTCTTTGGGGCATCATGTGTCCCGCAATTTTTTTTGCGCGATGTTACCGCAATTCGGCAGGTGCAAATTGCGGCAACATCGCACAGCGTTTGGGGTGCTATTGCAAATCACGGGCAACGCACAGGCGTCCCGCGATTTGCAATGATTTCTGGATCGTGGGCAGAATCGCGGTGATTCTGCCCGCGATCCATACGCTGACATGTGAACGTAGCCTTAATGACGGTTTTTGTTTGGCTTTTCTGTATGTAAATCCCATTTACTTTAGGCAATGTCTTACAGTTTGGTCACATACATTGACTCCAGTTTGTGACCATTTGTTCCTCATTTGTTTTGTTGTGCATTTTCTGTTTTCAAGGCATATTGCTTCAAAGTGATTGTAAAGTCAGAAGATTTTTTTAATCTTCATGCATAAAATTCATGAAGATAAAAAGCCTTCTGTGTGCCACAGCTCCCCTCAGGTCCCCTAATACTTACCTAAACTCCATCTCTATCTAGCGAATTTCCACGAGTGCCTCAGTCATCTGGGCTCTCTCTCCTGATTGGCTGAGACACAGCAGCAGCACCATTGGCTCCGGCTGCTGTCAAACTCAGTTAGCCAATCAGGAGAGATAGGGGACTGGGCCAAATGGCAGCTCTGTGTCTTAATGGATACACAGAGCTGCAGCTCGGCTCAGGTGCCCCCATTGCGAGCTGCTTGCTTTTGGGGCACTCAACAGGACGGAGGGGCCAGGAGCTACAGCCAGGAACCCGGGAAGAGGAGGATCCGGGCTGCTCTGTGCAAAACCACTGCACAGAGGAGGTAAGTATAACGTGTTTGGTTTTTTTAATAAAAAAAAACGAGACTTTACAATCACTTTAAGTTTTCTAGCTTGACGCTTTGATGTCTTCCTTGGTCTACCAGTACGCTTCCCTTTAACAACCTTCCCATTTGATCTGTACTTGGTCCAGATTTTAGACACAGCTGACTGGGAACAACCAACATCTTTTGCAACATTCCGTGATGATTTACCTTATCGAAGAAATCCTCTGCTTTGTTTCAACTGACATCTCTTGTGATGGAGCCATGACTCATGTCAATTAGGTTGGTGCAACGGCTCACCAAGGTGTGCAGGCACTCTTTTTTTTAACTGCAGGCTAATTAGCAGATATAATCTGATGCAGATATTTGTTTTAGAACTCCAAAGTACATGGCCATTCCATATTTTTTTCCTCAGAATTGAGGGATCCCATATTTTTTTCCTCTGCTTGATCTGCAAAAACAGTTGCAATTGACTACAGTTTTTTTTCTTTTATTATTTTTAAGTGTTTCCTAAAGGCAGAAGGTTGGGAAGCTAAATGAAAATAGTTTTGAGGTATGTATGTGATTAGCTTTTTTCTACATAATTACTATAATTAAACAATTGAATTAATATTTTCCAAAAGTGGTGATTCCATACTTTTTGGCAGGGGTTGTAGAAAGGCAACAGGAACTCAAATAACCACTCGTTACAACCAAGGTATGCAGAATACCATCTCTGAATGGACAACACATCGACCCTTAAAGCAGATGGGCTACAGCAGCAGCAGAAGACCACACCAGGTGCCACTCCTGTCAGCTAAGAATAGGAAACTGAGGCTACAATTCACACAGGCTCACCAAAATTGTCAATAGAAGTTTAGAAAAACGTTACTTGGTTTGACAAGTCTTGATTTCAGTTGCCACATTCAGATGCTAGGGTCAGAATTTGGCCTAAATACAATATGAAAGTATAGATCCATCCTGCCTTGTGTCAATGGTTCAGGCTGGTGGTGTCATAGTGTGGAGGATATATTTTTGGCACAGTTTGGACCCCTTAGTACCAATTGAACATTGTTTATACATCACGGCCTACCTGAGTATTGTTGCTGACCATGTCCATCCCTTTATGACTACAACGTACCCATCTTCTGATGGCTCCTTCCAGCAGGATAATGCACCATGTCACAAAGCTCAAATAATCTCAAACAATAAGGTCACTGTACTCCAATGGCCTCCACAGTCACCAGATCTCAATCCAGTAGAGCACCTTTGGGATGTGGTAGAATGGGAAATTTGCATCATGAATGTGCAGCCGACAAATCTGCAGCAACTGCGTGATGCTATCATGTCAATATGGACCAAAATAGAATGTTTCCCTGTTGAATCTATGCCACAAAGTATTAAGGCAGTTCTGAAGGCAAAAGGGGGTCCAACCCAGTACTAACAAGATGTACCTAATAAAGTGGCCATTTAGTGTAAATATATATATATATATATATATATTACAGTACAGTGGGATTTTAACTTCAAGGGTAGAGCTTCAAGTACTCAATTCACTTGGCAATTTGTGCTTTTGGAATGCCAAAGCAAAGTTCTTTTACACAAAGGTTTTGCTTGTAGGGGTTTTTCAGCATCACACTGACACAGAATAACACATAGCACTTCAGCCTCCTGGCTATTGAATTGTCCACCATGGACTATGCAGGCTCTCTGCCTTTTGGAGTGGTATTATTTTATTTCATTGTTCATTTCATGGTCTTTGTGTAGGTTTATTCATTGTAATTTCTTTTTATTGTAAATCTATAAAGATTAAAGTGTACCCTCAGATTTATATTTTTAAATATCTTGTTTTTATTATTTACTGCTTTGTTAATGCTAAACCACAAAAGGTTTTATTTTAGTATTTATATATACACATACACATACACACGCTCACTGGATATTTCTGATTTGCAGGAGGGAGATAATTGACATGAAACAATTTCAATAGCACTAACATTCTCACCAGGAGTGCAGTAAGAACTCAACTTAATTTCATTGTTTATTATGTTGAAATTAAATTACAATTGCTCTTGGACAATGTAGGTAAACATCTTTTTAATTCATACAGTTAAATGAAAAAAGAAGGCATTTTCAAATTGTTCTCGGTTACGGACTTTCTAAAAACCCCCTATATTCTGCCAGTGGTCTGGTCTCTCCTCGCACGCTTACATCTGTTGAATGGGTAATGTATAACAGAGTTCAGTCCATAAAACATTCAATGTTTTGTTTTGCTAGTTTATCTCCTAATCTCAGTTTGTTGTGTAATTTGTTATATAGCAATTGAATACATGGAAGCTTGTAATAGAGACAAGTAGATCACATGTTCTTTTCACACAATAGCTGCTGTGGATGGAAGATACACGTGTGGTTTGATTCTTGTATTGTAATATAAATGGTAATTAATAATGTTTATAGTGTATTTATAACCAATGCTTTTTTTTAGTGTAGGAAGCTGCTTCCCTCTAGTATCTGTCTTTTTTCTTTTAAGCCGATTGTTCCACTTCCACTGTACCTCGCTGTGGTGAGGTACATCATGTCTGGCTGCCCATTGGCTCCAGGTATATGAGTGTCATCAATCCTAGGAGATAATGGGCATCCAGCGCTTTTAGCTATGTACGATATGCGCATGCGCGAGATTGGGAAGTGCATGCTGGGTAGCCAGCAGCGCCGTATCCCGGGAGAAGTGACAAGTGGGCTTTAGATTCCCACGCTAAAGATGGGAGCGCGATCGCTGGGGAGAGCCGAGTACCTTTTTAAAAAAGAAAATGTAATTATAAAACCTGCATTTATTACTAATACCATTATGTATGGTTGCAACCATCACTGGGGGTGTTTAACCGCTTTACCTCTAGCCACTGTGCTGCTACTGCGGCACAGTGGCTCGTTATCGTCTAGCGACGTAGACCTATGTCGCTAGACTCCTCCCCTGTAGGCGGCGCTCGCGTGCCGCCGGAGGCGCGCTCCCGCTGTTTTCATTCACAGCGGGAGTCGGGCCAGGGGAGGAGCGGCGGCGATCGCCGCTGCTCTGCCCCGATCGTCGGGGAATCCAGTTTGGAGATCCGCCCGCCTGTGTAAACAGAGCGGGCGGATCTCCTAAGTGACAGGGAGTGACAGATCTGTCCCTGGCTCACTCAGTCCCCTCCCCCCCCACATGTCAGTAAGCACCAGGCATACATTAACCCCTCCCTCTCCAATAAAATTAACCCCTTCCCTGCCAGTGTCATTTTTACAGTAACAGTGCATATATATAGCACTGATTACTGCAGTAATGTCACTGGTACCCCCAAAAGTGTCAAAAATGTCAGTCAAGGGTCCGATCTGTCCGCCGCAATGTCGCAGTCCCACAAAAAAAATCGCAGATCGCCGCCATTACTCGTTAAAATAAAAAACACCAAAAATGACAGAAATCTTTCCCTTAGTTAGTAAACGCAATAACTTTTGCGCAAACCAATCAAAATACGCTTATTGCGATTTTTTTTTACCAAACATAGGTAGCAGAAAACAAATTGGCCAAAAATTAAAAAAAAAATTGGTTTTTACATATTTTTTGGGGGGAATTTCATATAAAAAAATGTTAAAATATTGTTATTTTTTCAAAATAAATGCACTTTTTTTGTTTATAGCACAAAAAGTAAAAATCGCACAGGTGATCAAATACCACCAAAAGAAAGCTCTGTTTGTGGGAAAAAAAGGACGTAAATTACGTTTGGGTACGGCGTCGCATGACCGCGCAATTGTCAGTTAAAGTCGCACAGCCCCGAATCGCAAAAAGTGGCCCAGACGTAAGACAGCAAAATGCTCTAGTGGTAAAGTGGTTAAAAAAACAAAAAAAAAACAAAGCTAGAACTCTGCTTTAACTTCAGAACTTCTGCTGAAGCCCAGACTGCAATCCTTGTCAGAGTAAAGCTGCCTCCAAGGGCAGCAGCCCCAAGAGAACTGAATCTCTCTGGAAAGGCATCCCAGACATTTATTACCTCCCCAGCCAAATTCTAGACACCTTCTTCCAGGGAATTGCTGGAGCATGATAAATATTCATGCTGGTCATTTGATGTTCCCTGCTGTATATTCTGGAAGCATCTTCCAGAAACAGGTGAGAGCAATCAAACACCCAGCTTAGAAACCCTGATTTGAAGAAAATAATAGATCACTGCTTCACTGAGCAGCTTGAGTAGAGGAGGGCGCTACAACTAAAACAAAGTTTTAAATGTTTATTTACAGTTTTGTAATTGTACAGTTTTATCTTTTATATTTGTTAAGACTTTTGGATATTGTGCTGTTTTTGTGTGTTTATACCGGTTTTAGTGTATTTGTATTAACAATAAAATGTTGATAAACATTTTATGCAGCAATATCATCTTTTAATGCCGTAGGCGCTGCACTTTAGGAAAATATACCTTTGGGGGGATCTTTCACAAACTTTCAAGGCTTTACTGTTCATATAAAAAATGGAAAAACTTGCTCAGCCGCTTCAAGTGCATATTGGGAGGCAATGCTTGGCAAGGAAAAGCTTAAATGATACAATAATATGATCATAAGGCTATCAAGCATGGCTTTACAGTATATTAGAGTCTGTTCAAGAAATTGACTCATCTCTATATTTATATCAGAAAAAAGCAAAAATATATATCCGGAAAAAAAAAAGCTTCCCATGGGGGCCCTCCTGTGTGCTCGTACACGAGCCCCGCTGCTGCATCCATTGACACAGACAGCTGGTCTTGGCCCTGCCCCCACTCCTTCGTCACTGGCTTTAAATAAAAGCACAGGGAGCCAATGCTCCTGGTGCCCCAGCAAAGCCAGCAAGACCAAGAATTAATGGGGAGAGAAGAGCTGCAGATGTGAATTAAAAAAAGGGGGGGGATGCTGACACCTAAACATTGTTTACCTTATACCCACGTTCACATTGGTCAAATTTGGTCTGATCTGATATGTCAAATCACATGTCAAATTGGAGGCAGTTGCCTGCAATGGCACTATCTGGATCGATGCAACCCCAACTTTGCGGTGCCACACCCATTTTCAAAAGTAGTTTCTGTACTACTTTTAGCGATTTGGGAGGGGAGGCAAGTTCCATTGACATCTGTGCAGGAACCCGCACAGATGTCTGTGAAATCGCTCCCGAAGTAAGACTGAAATGCCGGCTTGAAATTGTGCGAGTTCAGCTGGATGGCCTCAGTGTGAACCTGGGCTGATGCAAGGAATGCATTAGGGTACAAAATGTTTTGGCTTTACAACCATTTTAAAGTGTGACTAAACCCACAGCCGTAAAACCAGTCTGTATTTGCAGTAAAGCATGCTTGTTATACTCACTGTGGAACCTAAGGGGTTAATCCTCTGCATTGTGTAAAAAGGCTGTTTGATCCTGTCTCCTCTGATCCTCTCCTTCTTCCAGTGTCCTGATAGTACAGAGCCTTGGGGGCACTCTGCACATGCTCAGTTGGGTGTGTATTGCTAGATAGTTTTTTCTTTTTTCATGGGAGGGTGCATGTGATCAGCACAGGGCCAATCAGCACTGAATGTATGCATTTTACTTTAGAAAAGCTACTTTAATCCCCTTGTCACAACAATGATGTCGTAAGAAATGGGTAACATTTGTGTTTATTGGGCAAGCAGCAAAAACTCACTTAAGTGAATCCTAAGTCATTAAGTAATGGCAAACCTGTGAAAAAAATTGACCTTTGTGCTATAATCGTAATCTTGCTTAATCTTATGTTGCTGTTATGCTAACAATTTATGTATAGCACTGCCCCCTAGGGAGCTGCTGAGTGTGGATTCCCCTGGGTTACCCATAGCAACAGTCTGTAAAACTTATCACTTTATCACTTGGCTCAGACAATGAACAGTCCAGGGGATTTGTTTTTTTTTGTGTTTTATTTTAGAACTTGGATGGGAGAAGGGATGAGTGGGATACTCCAACTTGAACTATGCACAATCTCTGAGGACAACTAACTGTAATGTGTGCGGCAAGGCCGCTGCTTCACCTTGCCAATGAAGTGAAGTAGAAGATATGTTCCTGAATGAATTGCTCTTCTGGGTCCTAACTTGGCACCCCCTTTCTCACTTCCCATGCATGCTAGCCCTTGTCCACTGACTCTCTACCGGAGTGGTCCCCTTCCTGGGCAGGCCCCTGGCAAGCTTCCCGGGACTCACAGACACTGTTTTTCCCTGGGTTGCTCTGCCTTCAGCTCCGCTCGTCAGAATCCTGGACCTCCTGGCTCAGCATCACACACTTGGTTCACTAGGCCGACTGCCTGTGACCACCTTCCTTGCTGACAGGAGGAGAGACAAACCGTCACCCTCTTCCTGGGACCTGGCTTCCCACCCAAAGACGCCCTGTCACATGTGCCCTTGGCCTTTATGGTGCATCCCAGGATGCACCACTGTTGTGCCAACCCACTGGGACAGCCACAAAAGCCTGAATGTCACTGGCTGGGTTTCCTCCACTGTCCAACATGCTCTCCTATTGGATACAGTGGGGACACTCCCTCAGCCCAAATGAGTCACACATGGACACATGCAACAGGCAGAACTAACAATCAGGCTCTCCTGATAAGCAGATGGAGCTGCTAAGCTTTTACCAACCTAGCACCTACCTAGGAGGGTGCTACATATGCAATTTTTTTTTCTTTTGCATGTGTTGAGATGCAGCACTGACAAGAGAATAAGGCGCCTTTCACTCTGGTGCGACTTTTTTCTTAAATTAAAAAAATATTTGCATAAATCGTTAGCATAACAGTAACCTAAAGCTCCGCAATAAATATCACAATTACATTTGTCATGACTAGTTGAGGATATGACATTAAATATTTGCTTTATACAATGCAATGTTGATGTGAAATATTTATTTAGTTTTAGTCAGTTTTTTGACTGAAAAGCCATTTTGGTTTTAGTCGTATTTTAGTCATGTGACTTGTTTTGAGTTTGGTCGTGTTTTAATCAACTAAAATCTCCAGTACATTTTTGTCAACTACTATCTCTTATGTTTTAGTTGACTAACATCATTTTAGTCAACTAAAATCAAATAAGTTAAGATAATTGTAATCTATTATTTAAGCATTTCTCTAGAATTTCCCAACTCGTTATATGTTCCTGGAGTAAAAAATTGAATATGTTATTATTTATGATATTAACCACTTCTGGACGGGAAGGTTTTTTTCCCCCTTAATGACCAGGCCATTTTTGCGATACGGCACTGCGTTATTTTAACTGATAATTGCGCGGTCGTGCGACGCTTTACCTAAAAAAAAAAATTGACATCCTGTTTTTTCCCCACAAATAGAGCTTTCTTTTGGTGGTATTTGATCACCTCTGGGATTTTTATTTTTTGAGCTATAAACAAAAAAATAAAAGCGACAATTCTGAAAAAAAATAAAAATTAAATTTACTTTCTGCTATATAACACTCTGAATAAAATACATTTAAAAATCAAATTTTTTTATTTTAGGCCAATTTGAATTCTGTTACATACAGTATGTATGGGAAAGATTTATGTAATTTTTATTTTATTATTCATTATTTATTATTTACTAGTAATGGCGGCCATCGGTGATTTTTAGTGGGACTGCAACACTGTGAAATTTTTGACACTTTTGGTGGGACCTGTGACATTACAGTCCTAATAATATGCACTGTTGCTGTACTAATGACACTGGCGGGAAAGGGGTTACCACCAGGGGCAATCAAAGGGTTAAATGTGTCCCTAGGGGGTGCTTTCTATCTGTGTGGGGGATGGGCTTGCTGCATAAACCCAGAGACCTGTGTTCCTAAATAGGACAAGCACAGGATCCCTGTGTTCATAACTGACAGGACAGCAGTCTGCCGTGTTTACAATGGCAGACCGCCATTCTGTTTCCACGGGGAGCGATCGCCGGTGCCTGGCGGCAATCGCAGCCACCGGACCCGCTGATCAACTTCCCCTGTGGTGAGTGGGCACACATTCCTGCTAGCGGTCCCGCAAAGCGATATACAGGTATGACGTTTTCGCGTTACAGAGTCGACCTGCCGCAGTAAAGCTATGTCGGCAAGTCGGCAAGCAGTTAATCTCGTTAATCACATCATGTGGTTATAAAAGATAATGGAAGATGCTCATAGTGCACTAATGCATATCAAGCTGATTTATTAAATAATAATTGCAGTTACATCAAGGACAATAAATTTGAGTGATGTGGGATAAAATCTTGCATGGCTGCCTGCAGTGCGGTCCACGCTAATCGATGTCACTTTGCTAGCTCTGATCCAACGCGTTTCCTCTTAGAAGGCCTCATCTCGGATGAAGGCTAGCTCTGTAACAAAGGACTCATACACAGTTTTTTGTGTTTAAACATTTTATTTCACCATTCTTATGATAAACACATACTTAAACATGTGATCATTCATATTAAATATGTTCTTTTCTGTGTATCCATGCCACATTTAACTCATATACATATACTGTATAATGTCTACTGTGGTTCCCTAAAATCTAAGACAATAAAACATTGCAGGGGGAGTGAAAAGTTTTTTAAAGCCCAGCTTCAGGTAATCTGCACCTGCACTGCAAAGGCTAACTGCTTGTTTCTGTCTAGATGATCTAAAAAGCACTTTTGCTTATTTGATATTTCATTCCACCAGCAATTGGCATGCCCCTACACTCTGGCAGTGGACTGTCCCTTCGACATCCTCACATCCAATGGAGGGCCAGAGTACCTGCATCAGTTTTGATGATGTCAAAAGATTTTAGACCACTGGAGCATGGGGGGGAAACAGCCTGGACTGATATAGCCACACAGGGAAGCCTGCAGGAAAGGAGGATCTGGTAGGTAAAACTTTGATACAAATTAGAGCAGTAGGTAGCCCATACCACTTGAATATATTGAAACAAAAAAGTAAGAAAAAGATGGGGCTTTGTATAGGCTGGTGGGAAGAGGAGGATAACAATTATCACACAGTTATATTAAAAATAAACTCTTTATTGTGCATATATATAAAAATATATATCACATAGACATATATCCAACAGAAAATATAAAAGAAAGAAAAACACATGTATAGAAATATATTCCCATAGGGAATGCTGATACAGTGTATCACAAAGATGGTACCGTCTCTATGTAGCATGGTCTAGGGTCCCCAGCAAGCCAACACGTTTCGGAACAAGGCTTCCTCAGGGCCAGAGAGACCAAAGCAGACCGATATTTCTACAGAAATGTATACAAAAGTAAATTAGATATATACATAACAATTGATAATACATATATCAATGCATTATATGTGTACATGTACCAGCATTCATCAAACATATTCAACATAACAAATAAGTAGGTAGGTACTGACCCCACTTCGACAGAGATCTGGCCGGACACATGCGTTGAGGGGCAGATCAGCAGAGATGACATACAGGAAAGGCGTGCGTTGGATTAACTGCAATCATGCAGATAAGGGAGACGTTCCATTCAATACCTTATGTATCAACAGTGTACCCCCAACATACTTATAATGGAAAGATCCCTCTCGGCATTCTAAATCAGTATTGATGGGGCCTGGTATAATAAGTAAAGAAATAAAGAAGGGGGGGGGGGTTTAGATAGATATAATTGTCTCAATACATGTGATAACACCATGGCAGCAGCCATCACATACGGATGTCAGATAGTGATAAATACCTCAATATAGCCCGCTGTATATATGAGGCAGGCAGTTCCCAGAGTGTGTTCTATATATTCCAGTGTATTGGCAACATCACAGGTATTACCTCCCTGACCACCAAAGTAGGGGGCTCCTTAAAGGAATCGTATATTAAACGGTAAGTATAAACAGCACTACTCAAAATGCATGAACCAGGAGTCCTTCAGATGTGTAGTATATCACATACCTTACATCCACCAGCACTGCACGAACCTGCCTGTCAGTCTACCGCACTGCAGCGCCTTAAATATCCGGCTATTCTTTTCATTTGTTTGGCACCAAAAAATGCCTATACTTCCTGCCGCACGATCCGGAAGTATTCAGGGGCGGAAACGGCTGCTTGACGTCACATCCGCCAAACGGCGGGAATATTGCACCGCAACATACACCAATGAGATGCAGCAAAACAATATCAAACAGCCGAAGATTCGGCCCAGCAGCTAGCCAAGCACCATGCCCAGCCACCGCCAGAAGGGGCACTCACCCAATGCCTTACCCCTCCAAACACCAAAGGCGATGCCACCAATACAAATTTCCAGAAAGAGACCGGATAAACTAGCACAACAGTAAGTTCAATTCAGGAGATAGCTGCCATATCATAAATAGCCACAGTCAGAGGGTGCTCACACCATCCATAATCCTCAATCCTCAAAGCATCTGCACCACCATACCCCCTGCAGGTATAACAAGCAACACATTAGAAAAAACAAAGCAAAATAACATAAAATTATATCCAAAAAAAATAACAATATTTAAATTTAACTTTGGACCTACACTACCCTAGGAAGGAAAAAAAATTAACAATATAATAATGTGTCAGTATATATAGAAAAGGCTTAAAGCTCAGCATATCATTGAGTCCGGGAGGCATAGTAGCTTTAAGGTCGTATATCCACCTGGTTTCACGTGCTAGGACCTTTTTATCAATATTGCCACCCCTATTATCCTGAAGGATAACATCCAGTACTGTAAATTTAATGATCAATTGATCAAATGTTTTATGCCAACATGGCCACCAATAGGAGTGTTATTTTGGCCATTTATAATGTAAGAAATGTGATCATATATTCTTTTGTAAAGTTGTCTTTCCCGCGTAAAAGGCTCTGCATGGGCAGAACATGATATAGACCACCGCTGACGTTTGGTATGTGACATATTGGTTAATGTATCTCATCCGACCTGTAGGTAACATAAATGATTGACTTTCCTGTATTCATGGACAAAAGTCACAACCCCCGCATCTGTATAGACCATTGGGGTTCTGACCTTCGCCCTTGGGTCTCACATAATGACTTCCTAACTTGTGATCCCTCACAGACTTAGATTTTTTGAAAGTAACACTAGGAGAGTTATCAAGATATTTTTGAAGGATGGGATTATTCATCAGAATATCCCAATTTCTTTTTAATATTTTCTGAATCTCTCCGTGTTGCCTAGAGTAGGTTGTAATGAATCTGACTTTATGATCCTCATCTTTATCTTTTCTATTGAACAGCTGCTCATGGCGTGTCTTGTTATTGGCTTTATTGAACGATCTACGTAACATGGTTTTTGTGTATCCTCTTAACAAGAGTCGCGATCTCAGTTTGTCAGATTCTATTTTGAAGTTAATTTCATCAGAACAGTTGCGTCTAAGCCTTAGATATTGTGAATATGGTATAGTGTTCACAAGTGCTTTTGGATGCGCACTTCCTGAGTGGAGGATCGTGTTTTCTGCAGTAGGTTTTCTAAACAGTGTGGATCCTATTTTTCCATCATGTTGAAAGTATAGAGTAATATCTAGGAAGTCTATCTTTTTATCACTCCAGGTCATAGTGAATTTGAGATTCATTGTATTGATCTGTAATTGCTGGAAAAATAGATGGAACAACTCAATCCCTTCGTCCCAAATGATGAGAATGTCATCTATGTACCTGAACCACGCAACAATGTGGTTCAGGTACATAGAGAGGGTCTCGTCATTGAATACATCTCGCTCCCACCCACCCAGGGGCAGATTGGCATAGGCCAGGGCACAGCATGTGCCCATGGCCAAGCCCTGCACCTGGATGAGGTGGGAGCCATCAAACGTGAAGATGTTGTGTTGATACTTAAGGTATTGAATGGAACGTCTCCCTTATCTGCATGATTGCAGTTAATCCAACGCACGCCTTTCCTGTATGTCATCTCTGGTGATCTGCCCCTCAACGCATGTGTCCGCCCAGGTTTCTGTCGCAGTGGGGTTAGTACATACCTACTTATTTGTTATGTTGGATATGTTTGATGAATTCTGGTAAATGTACACATATAATGCATTGATATATGTATGATAAATTGTTATGTACACATCTAGTTTACTTTTGTATAAATTTCTGTAGAAATATCGGTCTACTTTGGTCTCTCTGGCCCTGAGGAAGCCTTGTTGCAAAATGCGTCGGCTTGCTGGGGACCATAGACCGTGCTACATAGAGACGGTACCATCTTTGTGATACACTGTATCAGCATTCCCTATGGGAATATATTCATACACAATACAGTGTTTATTTTTAATATAACTGTGTGATAATTGCAATCCTCCTCTACCCATCAGCCTATACAAAGCCCCATCTTTTTCTTAGTTATTTGGTAGGTAAAACTGTTTTAGCAAAGTTCCCTATACCTAAATGAGTAGTTAAAGTAATACTAAAGGCAATTTAAAAAAATAATTAAAAAAATAACAAGCATGTTATACTTACCTGCTCTGTGCTATGGGTCTGAGGTCCCCCGCCAGTGTTTTTGGCTCCTCCTCTTCTCCCAGTGGCCCCCATAGCAAGCCTCTTGCTATGGAGGCACACAGTAAGTGCTCACTCCTGAGCTGTGTGTGTGTCTATGAAGCAATGCTCCATAGACACACACAGTGGGGCTTGGCCCCGCCCCCGTCCCCAAACCCTCCTCACAGCATTTGATTGACAGCAGCAAAAGCCAATGGCTCCTGCTGCTGTCCAAGTCCCTGTGTGAAGAGAAAGAGAGAAAATAGAAGACTGCAGCCGTGAACAGCACTGGATTAATTGAGGCTCAGGTAAGTATTTAAAGTGTTATTAAACCCAGGACCCTGCATCCACCATATCTGGTCTCCCACAGTACACAGAACATGGAAATGAAATTATTTTATTAAATGTAAACTTTTAAATACCTTTTCTCATCAGCAGTATATAGCAGTCTTGTGATTTCTATTAGTGTCCAGTCGCTCACTGGGTTAAGCTTTTAGGAGAGGCATTCTCCTCTGACTGTCCTAATGCTGCATGACCTCTGACTTTCTGTCTGGACAATGCCGATTGGCCCTGTGTTGATCACATACACCCTCCTCCTAAAAAAAAAAAAAAAAAGAAAAACAGCTCTCTAACAATACACACCAAACTGAGCATGTGCAGAGTGTCTCCAAGAGCTCTGTTCTATCAGGAGATGGATTGGGGACAGTGGAAGAAGAGGAGGATCAGAGAAAACAGGATCAAACAGCCTTTTTGCACTATGCTGTGGATTAACCCCCTACGTTCCACAGTGACTATAACAAGCATGCTTTACTGCATATACACACTGATTTTACTGTTGTGGGTTAAGTAACATTTTAGTATCTAGCCAACTGCCCCATGTATATTTACTGCAGGGCAGCAGTTTCTACAGGCAAAATCACGTACCTGCACGTCGCCTTCTGCCTCTGGGTTTGTGGGATCGGGAGCCAATCAGCGGGTCTGGCAGAGCCAATGTCTGTCTGGACCTGCTGATCATTACCAACAGACAAGACAAACAAGGCAGATCGTCATTCTGTGACAAGGGAAGACAGAGATCCTGTGTTTCTGCTAAGCAGGAACACGGCTCTCTGTCTTCCCACAGTACATGCATCCCCCACACAGTTAGAAAGCTCTCCCTAGGGACACATTTAACCCTTTGATCGCCCCTGATGTTAAGTCCTTCGCTGCCAGTGTCATTAGTACAGTGACAGTGCGTATTGTTTTAGCACTGATCACTGTATTGGTGTCACTGGTCCCCAAAAAGTGTTATTTAAGCCCCGTACACACGAGTCGAAATTCGGCCGGGAATTTTCATCCGACGACCGATCTGCCGATTGTCCGCTTGTTAGTATGATGCTTCCGACAACCGACCCCGACTTTTCGGCTGAAAAAATTCTGGTGTGCAGGCTATAAAATTTTTGTCCTCCGTCAAAACACGTCCGATTTTCGTGCAGTCAGTACAGATTTCGGCAGGGAAAAATCCTATGAGCAAGACTGAGAAAGAAAGAGAAGAAAGAACACAAAGAAAGCAAACCAACACATGACATCATTTCTGAAGTAGAATTCTGTCGGTCGACAAAATTCGTGTGCAGTCTAGAGCACATTCCAGCGAACAAAACACCAAGCGTGTGTACTAGGCTTTAGTGTCAGATTTGTCCGCCAAAATGTCGCAGTCCCGCTATGAGTTGCTGTTAGCCGCCATTACTAGTAAAAAATAAATCCCATAGTTTGTAGACGCTATAACTTTTGTGCAAACCAATTAATATATGCTCATTGGTATTTTTTATTTTTTTTAACCAAAAACATGTAGCAGAATACATATTGGCCTTAACTGATGAAGAAATTTTATTTTTTTTTAATTTTAATTAATTTTTTTGGGTGTGTTTTATAGCAGAAAGTAAAAAAATATTGTTTTGTTTTTTAAATTGTCGGTCTGTTTTTTATAGCGCAAAAAATAAAAACCGCAGAGGTGATCAAATACCACCAAAAGAAAGCTTTTTTTCTGGGAAAAAAATGGACATACATTTTATTTGGGTACAGCGTCGCACAACTGTGCAATTGTTAGTTAAAATAATGCAGTGCTGTATCGCAAAAATGGCCTGGTCATGAAGGGGGGATAAAACCTTCCAGAGCTGAAGTGGTTAAGGAGGAGGGGGTGGACAGCAATATGGAAAACATTTTTTACCTTAATGCATTCTGTGGGTTAAGATAAAAAAAGATTTTGCCTTTAGAACCACTTTAGCCTGTGTGGGTGCAGCTTCCCTGCAGGGGATGATTTTAGGTTTCCAGAGCTGAAATGCTCAGCTTAGTTTGCTCTGGGTATTTGCTCTGTGTTTGGATTAGGACCTGTTGAGCTCTATGTGTTACAATGTAAATTCTTGTGTTGTCATTGCTCTACAGTGGACCTAAAATTGAACCTGAACTATTTCTTCAGAAACAGTGGACCACAACACATGTTAGTATGTTACCTAAAGATTTAAAGGTAGGAAGGCTACCATGTCGCTGCTGGGAGGGTTGGGGAGCATGGGTAGCTGAGCTGTTGAGAGGAAGACTTTCTTTTCCTCTGTTATAAACTTTTAAGGGTGAATTACTCCACAGTGCCTGTAGCTTCAGATGTTAGTGAAGACTTGTTTAAAGTTAATTTACTGTTTATTAAAAATATTTAAATATTTGAATGTCCGTAACTGTCCTCAGTTACACTGTAAGCATCTCCCTTTCCATCTGTGAAATCCCACCCCCAAAATTCAACCGTCATATGTTTCTCACTCTGTTGGCTTGTCAGATCAGTTTAGAAGTGGCATTAGTGGCTATTTATATGTTGTTTAAACCCCTTCTAAAATACATTATATATTATTTTGGAAGGGATAGAAAGTTTGTGAAAGCTGTTGTTATTTTTACGGGAAGATAGAATGAAGATTCTTAGTAAAAACTAAAGAGAAAGAGAATTAAATGTAAATACCTCCTAAATGTTTTTATCACGATACAATATAGAAGTTATCGAGGTTTATTAAATAATAAAATGAATTCCTAAACACTTCAACCCTTTAAAGTATCTGAAATCATAAATTTCCCACCAACCCCCTTGATCCTCCAATCAATATATGGCCCAGAAGGTTAGAATCAAGGTCCACAATATATAATTATATGAATAAATAAGAGAAGGATATATAGAGATATATGCTGTCTCCCAACATGATCAATAGATCCTCACTATGAAGACAGGAAAGTGAATAATAAATAGAAAACAATAAATGGATTAAACGTGTTTATTAGCCATACTACAACTATAAAAATCAATGCATTAGCATTCTAGCACAGTTTAATAAATGCATAGATGAATTGATAATACCAGCATACCGACTAAGGCAAACAAATGGTGAAATGTTATGACTAGTGTTGAGCGAACACGGACTGTATTATTCGTGTTCGTACCGAATAATTGGATTTTTTGTACCCGAACACGGACACGGACACTTTACTGTATGTTCGGGTAAAAATCCGTGTTCGGTCGTTTTATTTCCGGGTTTTGCATGCTTTGGCGCTCTTTTCATGGCGGGCTTTCAACAGCCAATCAACAATCGTTTAACTGGTGTGCCTTAAGCCATCCCAGCCATGCCTGCAAATGTCTCAGTAGCTGTGATTGGCCGTCTGAAGCATGTGACCAAGTCTTTATAAGTTCGAGGCAGCCGCAGCGGCGTCATTATGCTGCTTAGATTCAGGGACAGAGCACACATCAACGTGCTGGCTGCTGATTAGGGAAAGATAGGCAGGAAAAAACCATTTGTGTCCGGATAGAATTGAGGGACAGGTCGGAGTGTTTAGGCAGGGCGAGTTGTAGGCATTTTAGGGATAGAGTCTGCTGAATTATATAGGGTCAGTGTCTTCTACAAACTACAATCGATATTGCTGTGTGGGGGGTGGGGTCTGCACTCAATCCTGATCTACGATCTCTTCTCAATCCTGTTAGGGACAGAGTCTGCTGAATTTTAGGGAAACTGTGTTCTACAAACTACAATCGATATTGCTGTGTGGTGTGGGATTGGAGATAGGCAGGTGTCAGTGATCCACATCCATTTTTCTGTGTGTGAGCTGTAGTGAACACAATCTTTTTGGGCTGCAGTGAACACAATCTTTTTGGGCTGCAGTGAACACAATCTTTTTGGGCTGCAGTGAACACAATCTTTTTGGGGTGCAGTGAACAAAATCTTTTTGGGGTGCAGTGAACACAATCCTTTTTGGTGTGCAGTGAACACAATCTTTGTGGGGTGCAGTGAACAAAATCCTTTGTGGGGTGCAGTGAACACAATCTTTTTGGGGTGCAGTGAACAAAATCCTTTTTGGGGTGCAGTGAACAACATCCTTTTTGGGGTGCAGTGAACACAATCTTTTTGGGGTGCAGTGAACAAAATCCTTTGTGGGGTGCAGTGAACACAATCTTTTTGGGGTGCAGTGAACACAATCTTTTTGGGGTGGAGTGAACAACATCCTTTTTGGGGTGCAGTGAACAAAATCCTTTTTGGGGTGCAGTGAACAAAATCATTTTTGGGGTGCAGTGAACACAATCTTTTTGGGGTGCAGTGAACACAATCTTTGTGGGGTGCAGTGAACACAATCTTTTTGGGGTGGAGTGAACAACATCCTTTTTGGGGTGCAGTGAACAACATCCTTTTTGGGGTGCAGTGAACACAATCTTTTTGGGGTGCAGTGAACACAATCTTTGTGGGGTACAGTGAACAGAATCTTTGTGGGGTGCAGTGAACACAATCTTTGGGGGGTACAGTGAACACAATCTTTGTGAGGTGCAGTGAACACAATCTTTGTGGGGTGCAGTGAACACAATCATTGTGGGGTGCAGTGAACTCAATCTTTGTGGGGTACAGTGAACACAATCTCATACTGAAGGTTTGAGGGTGCTGCCTGTTCCATACTCCCCCTACTCCTCATCTAGCCTTTTAGGGGTACAAACAATAGTAATTGGGGCCTAGTGTGGTTGTGTACGTGTGATATACATACACTTTTTTGGGATCATATTTTCTATTCCGCTATTTAATCAAAAACCTTTGGGGATCAGTTAAATTGGGGGATAGTCTGTGTTGGTACGTGTGAGAGAGATCCACCTTTCCAAGTTGTTGGGGTTCATCTCATACTTCTGAAGGTTTGAGGGTGCTGCCTGTTCCATACTCCCCCTACTCCTAGCCTTTTAGGGGTACAAACAATAGTAATTGGGGCCTAGTGTGGTTGTGTACGTGTGATATACATACACTTTTTTGGGATCATATTTTCTATTCCGCTATTTAATCAAAAACCTTTGGGGATCAGTTAAATTGGGGGATAGTCTGTGTTGGTACGTGTGAGAGAGATCCACCTTTCCAAGTTGTTGGGGTTCATCTCATACTTCTGAAGGTTTGAGGGTGCTGCCTGTTCCATACTCCCCCTACTCCTAGCCTTTTAGGGGTACAAACAATAGTAATTGGGGCCTAGTGTGGTTGTGTACGTGTGATATACATACACTTTTTTGGGATCATATTTTCTATTCCGCTATTTAATCAAAAACCTCTGGGGATCAGTTAAATTGGGGGATAGTCTGTGTTGGTACGTGTGAGAGAGATCCACCTTTCCAAGTTGTTGGGGTTCATCTCATACTTCTGAAGGTTTGAGGGTGCTGCCTGTTCCATACTCCCCCTACTCCTAGCCTTTTAGGGGTACAAACAATAGTAATTGGGGCCTAGTGTGGTTGTGTACGTGTGATATACATACACTTTTTTGGGATCATATTTTCTATTCCGCTATTTAATCAAAAACCTTTGGGGATCAGTTAAATTGGGGGATAGTCTGTGTTGGTACGTGTGAGAGAGATCCACCTTTCCAAGTTGTTGGGGTTCATCTCATACTTCTGAAGGTTTGAGGGTGCTGCCTGTTCCATACTCCCCCTACTCCTAGCCTTTTAGGGGTACAAACAATAGTAATTGGGGCCTAGTGTGGTTGTGTACGTGTGATATACATACACTTTTTTGGGATCATATTTTCTATTCCGCTATTTAATCAAAAACCTCTGGGGATCAGTTAAATTGGGGGATAGTCTGTGTTGGTACGTGTGAGAGAGATCCACCTTTCCAAGTTGTTGGGGTTCATCTCATACTTCTGAAGGTTTGAGGGTGCTGCCTGTTCCATACTCCCCCTACTCCTAGCCTTTTAGGGGTACAAACAATAGTAATTGGGGCCTAGTGTGGTTGTGTACGTGTGATATACATACACTTTTTTGGGATCATATTTTCTATTCCGCTATTTAATCAAAAACCTTTGGGGATCAGTTAAATTGGGGGATAGTCTGTGTTGGTACGTGTGAGAGAGATCCACCTTTCCAAGTTGTTGGGGTTCATCTCATACTTCTGAAGGTTTGAGGGTGCTGCCTGTTCCATACTCCCCCTACTCCTAGCCTTTTAGGGGTACAAACAATAGTAATTGGGGCCTAGTGTGGTTGTGTACGTGTGATATACATACACTTTTTTGGGATCATATTTTCTATTCCGCTATTTAATCAAAAACCTCTGGGGATCAGTTAAATTGGGGGATAGTCTGTGTTGGTACGTGTGAGAGAGATCCACCTTTCCAAGTTGTTGGGGTTCATCTCATACTTCTGAAGGTTTGAGGGTGCTGCCTGTTCCATACTCCCCCTACTCCTAGCCTTTTAGGGGTACAAACAATAGTAATTGGGGCCTAGTGTGGTTGTGTACGTGTGATATACATACACTTTTTTGGGATCATATTTTCTATTCCGCTATTTAATCAAAAACCTTTGGGGATCAGTTAAATTGGGGGATAGTCTGTGTTGGTACGTGTGAGAGAGATCCACCTTTCCAAGTTGTTGGGGTTCATCTCATACTTCTGAAGGTTTGAGGGTGCTGCCTGTTCCATACTCCCCCTACTCCTAGCCTTTTAGGGGTACAAACAATAGTAATTGGGGCCTAGTGTGGTTGTGTACGTGTGATATACATACACTTTTTTGGGATCATATTTTCTATTCCGCTATTTAATCAAAAACCTCTGGGGATCAGTTAAATTGGGGGATAGTCTGTGTTGGTACGTGTGAGAGAGATCCACCTTTCCAAGTTGTTGGGGTTCATCTCATACTTCTGAAGGTTTGAGGGTGCTGCCTGTTCCATACTCCCCCTACTCCTAGCCTTTTAGGGGTACAAACAATAGTAATTGGGGCCTAGTGTGGTTGTGTACGTGTGATATACATACACTTTTTTGGGATCATATTTTCTATTCCGCTATTTAATCAAAAACCTTTGGGGATCAGTTAAATTGGGGGATAGTCTGTGTTGGTACGTGTGAGAGAGATCCACCTTTCCAAGTTGTTGGGGTTCATCTCATACTTCTGAAGGTTTGAGGGTGCTGCCTGTTCCATACTCCCCCTACTCCTAGCCTTTTAGGGGTACAAACAATAGTAATTGGGGCCTAGTGTGGTTGTGTACGTGTGATATACATACACTTTTTTGGGATCATATTTTCTATTCCGCTATTTAATCAAAAACCTTTGGGGATCAGTTAAATTGGGGGATAGTCTGTGTTGGTACGTGTGAGAGAGATCCACCTTTCCAAGTTGTTGGGGTTCATCTCATACTTCTGAAGGTTTGAGGGTGCTGCCTGTTCCATACTCCCCCTACTCCTAGCCTTTTAGGGGTACAAACAATAGTAATTGGGGCCTAGTGTGGTTGTGTACGTGTGATATACATACACTTTTTTGGGATCGTATTTTCTATTCCGCTATTTAATCAAAAACCTCTGGGGATCAGTTAAATTGGGGGATAGTCTGTGTTGGTACGTGTGAGAGAGATCCACCTTTCCAAGTTGTTGGGGTTCATCTCATACTTCTGAAGGTTTGAGGGTGCTGCCTGTTCCATACTCCCCCTACTCCTAGCCTTTTAGGGGTACAAACAATAGTAATTGGGGCCTAGTGTGGTTGTGTACGTGTGATATACATACACTTTTTTGGGATCATATTTTCTATTCCGCTATTTAATCAAAAACCTCTGGGGATCAGTTAAATTGGGGGATAGTCTGTGTTGGTACGTGTGAGAGAGATCCACCTTTCCAAGTTGTTGGGGTTCATCTCATACTTCTGAAGGTTTGAGGGTGCTGCCTGTTCCATACTCCCCCTACTCCTAGCCTTTTAGGGGTACAAACAATAGTAATTGGGGCCTAGTGTGGTTGTGTACGTGTGATATACATACACTTTTTTGGGATCATATTTTCTATTCCGCTATTTAATCAAAAACCTCTGGGGATCAGTTAAATTGGGGGATAGTCTGTGTTGGTACGTGTGAGAGAGATCCACCTTTCCAAGTTGTTGGGGTTCATCTCATACTTCTGAAGGTTTGAGGGTGCTGCCTGTTCCATACTCCCCCTACTCCTAGCCTTTTAGGGGTACAAACAATAGTAATTGGGGCCTAGTGTGGTTGTGTACGTGTGATATACATACACTTTTTTGGGATCATATTTTCTATTCCGCTATTTAATCAAAAACCTTTGGGGATCAGTTAAATTGGGGGATAGTCTGTGTTGGTACGTGTGAGAGAGATCCACCTTTCCAAGTTGTTGGGGTTCATCTCATACTTCTGAAGGTTTGAGGGTGCTGCCTGTTCCATACTCCCCCTACTCCTAGCCTTTTAGGGGTACAAACAATAGTAATTGGGGCCTAGTGTGGTTGTGTACGTGTGATATACATACACTTTTTTGGGATCATATTTTCTATTCCGCTATTTAATCAAAAACCTCTGGGGATCAGTTAAATTGGGGGATAGTCTGTGTTGGTACGTGTGAGAGAGATCCACCTTTCCAAGTTGTTGGGGTTCATCTCATACTTCTGAAGGTTTGAGGGTGCTGCCTGTTCCATACTCCCCCTACTCCTAGCCTTTTAGGGGTACAAACAATAGTAATTGGGGCCTAGTGTGGTTGTGTACGTGTGATATACATACACTTTTTTGGGATCATATTTTCTATTCCGCTATTTAATCAAAAACCTTTGGGGATCAGTTAAATTGGGGGATAGTCTGTGTTGGTACGTGTGAGAGAGATCCACCTTTCCAAGTTGTTGGGGTTCATCTCATACTTCTGAAGGTTTGAGGGTGCTGCCTGTTCCATACTCCCCCTACTCCTAGCCTTTTAGGGGTACAAACAATAGTAATTGGGGCCTAGTGTGGTTGTGTACGTGTGATATACATACACTTTTTTGGGATCATATTTTCTATTCCGCTATTTAATCAAAAACCTTTGGGGATCAGTTAAATTGGGGGATAGTCTGTGTTGGTACGTGTGAGAGAGATCCACCTTTCCAAGTTGTTGGGGTTCATCTCATACTTCTGAAGGTTTGAGGGTGCTGCCTGTTCCATACTCCCCCTACTCCTAGCCTTTTAGGGGTACAAACAATAGTAATTGGGGCCTAGTGTGGTTGTGTACGTGTGATATACATACACTTTTTTGGGATCATATTTTCTATTCCGCTATTTAATCAAAAACCTCTGGGGATCAGTTAAATTGGGGGATAGTCTGTGTTGGTACGTGTGAGAGAGATCCACCTTTCCAAGTTGTTGGGGTTCATCTCATACTTCTGAAGGTTTGAGGGTGCTGCCTGTTCCATACTCCCCCTACTCCTAGCCTTTTAGGGGTACAAACAATAGTAATTGGGGCCTAGTGTGGTTGTGTACGTGTGATATACATACACTTTTTTGGGATCATATTTTCTATTCCGCTATTTAATCAAAAACCTCTGGGGATCAGTTAAATTGGGGGATAGTCTGTGTTGGTACGTGTGAGAGAGATCCACCTTTCCAAGTTGTTGGGGTTCATCTCATACTTCTGAAGGTTTGAGGGTGCTGCCTGTTCCATACTCCCCCTACTCCTAGCCTTTTAGGGGTACAAACAATAGTAATTGGGGCCTAGTGTGGTTGTGTACGTGTGATATACATACACTTTTTTGGGATCATATTTTCTATTCCGCTATTTAATCAAAAACCTTTGGGGATCAGTTAAATTGGGGGATAGTCTGTGTTGGTACGTGTGAGAGAGATCCACCTTTCCAAGTTGTTGGGGTTCATCTCATACTTCTGAAGGTTTGAGGGTGCTGCCTGTTCCATACTCCCCCTACTCCTAGCCTTTTAGGGGTACAAACAATAGTAATTGGGGCCTAGTGTGGTTGTGTACGTGTGATATACATACACTTTTTTGGGATCATATTTTCTATTCCGCTATTTAATCAAAAACCTCTGGGGATCAGTTAAATTGGGGGATAGTCTGTGTTGGTACGTGTGAGAGAGATCCACCTTTCCAAGTTGTTGGGGTTCATCTCATACTTCTGAAGGTTTGAGGGTGCTGCCTGTTCCATACTCCCCCTACTCCTAGCCTTTTAGGGGTACAAACAATAGTAATTGGGGCCTAGTGTGGTTGTGTACGTGTGATATACATACACTTTTTTGGGATCATATTTTCTATTCCGCTATTTAATCAAAAACCTTTGGGGATCAGTTAAATTGGGGGATAGTCTGTGTTGGTACGTGTGAGAGAGATCCACCTTTCCAAGTTGTTGGGGTTCATCTCATACTTCTGAAGGTTTGAGGGTGCTGCCTGTTCCATACTCCCCCTACTCCTAGCCTTTTAGGGGTACAAACAATAGTAATTGGGGCCTAGTGTGGTTGTGTACGTGTGATATACATACACTTTTTTGGGATCATATTTTCTATTCCGCTATTTAATCAAAAACCTCTGGGGATCAGTTAAATTGGGGGATAGTCTGTGTTGGTACGTGTGAGAGAGATCCACCTTTCCAAGTTGTTGGGGTTCATCTCATACTTCTGAAGGTTTGAGGGTGCTGCCTGTTCCATACTCCCCCTACTCCTAGCCTTTTAGGGGTACAAACAATAGTAATTGGGGCCTAGTGTGGTTGTGTACGTGTGATATACATACACTTTTTTGGGATCATATTTTCTATTCCGCTATTTAATCAAAAACCTTTGGGGATCAGTTAAATTGGGGGATAGTCTGTGTTGGTACGTGTGAGAGAGATCCACCTTTCCAAGTTGTTGGGGTTCATCTCATACTTCTGAAGGTTTGAGGGTGCTGCCTGTTCCATACTCCCCCTACTCCTAGCCTTTTAGGGGTACAAACAATAGTAATTGGGGCCTAGTGTGGTTGTGTACGTGTGATATACATACACTTTTTTGGGATCATATTTTCTATTCCGCTATTTAATCAAAAACCTCTGGGGATCAGTTAAATTGGGGGATAGTCTGTGTTGGTACGTGTGAGAGAGATCCACCTTTCCAAGTTGTTGGGGTTCATCTCATACTTCTGAAGGTTTGAGGGTGCTGCCTGTTCCATACTCCCCCTACTCCTAGCCTTTTAGGGGTACAAACAATAGTAATTGGGGCCTAGTGTGGTTGTGTACGTGTGATATACATACACTTTTTTGGGATCATATTTTCTATTCCGCTATTTAATCAAAAACCTTTGGGGATCAGTTAAATTGGGGGATAGTCTGTGTTGGTACGTGTGAGAGAGATCCACCTTTCCAAGTTGTTGGGGTTCATCTCATACTTCTGAAGGTTTGAGGGTGCTGCCTGTTCCATACTCCCCCTACTCCTAGCCTTTTAGGGGTACAAACAATAGTAATTGGGGCCTAGTGTGGTTGTGTACGTGTGATATACATACACTTTTTTGGGATCATATTTTCTATTCCGCTATTTAATCAAAAACCTTTGGGGATCAGTTAAATTGGGGGATAGTCTGTGTTGGTACGTGTGAGAGAGATCCACCTTTCCAAGTTGTTGGGGTTCATCTCATACTTCTGAAGGTTTGAGGGTGCTGCCTGTTCCATACTCCCCCTACTCCTAGCCTTTTAGGGGTACAAACAATAGTAATTGGGGCCTAGTGTGGTTGTGTACGTGTGATATACATACACTTTTTTGGGATCATATTTTCTATTCCGCTATTTAATCAAAAACCTCTGGGGATCAGTTAAATTGGGGGATAGTCTGTGTTGGTACGTGTGAGAGAGATCCACCTTTCCAAGTTGTTGGGGTTCATCTCATACTTCTGAAGGTTTGAGGGTGCTGCCTGTTCCATACTCCCCCTACTCCTAGCCTTTTAGGGGTACAAACAATAGTAATTGGGGCCTAGTGTGGTTGTGTACGTGTGATATACATACACTTTTTTGGGATCATATTTTCTATTCCGCTATTTAATCAAAAACCTCTGGGGATCAGTTAAATTGGGGGATAGTCTGTGTTGGTACGTGTGAGAGAGATCCACCTTTCCAAGTTGTTGGGGTTCATCTCATACTTCTGAAGGTTTGAGGGTGCTGCCTGTTCCATACTCCCCCTACTCCTAGCCTTTTAGGGGTACAAACAATAGTAATTGGGGCCTAGTGTGGTTGTGTACGTGTGATATACATACACTTTTTTGGGATCATATTTTCTATTCCGCTATTTAATCAAAAACCTCTGGGGATCAGTTAAATTGGGGGATAGTCTGTGTTGGTACGTGTGAGAGAGATCCACCTTTCCAAGTTGTTGGGGTTCATCTCATACTTCTGAAGGTTTGAGGGTGCTGCCTGTTCCATACTCCCCCTACTCCTAGCCTTTTAGGGGTACAAACAATAGTAATTGGGGCCTAGTGTGGTTGTGTACGTGTGATATACATACACTTTTTTGGGATCATATTTTCTATTCCGCTATTTAATCAAAAACCTTTGGGGATCAGTTAAATTGGGGGATAGTCTGTGTTGGTACGTGTGAGAGAGATCCACCTTTCCAAGTTGTTGGGGTTCATCTCATACTTCTGAAGGTTTGAGGGTGCTGCCTGTTCCATACTCCCCCTACTCCTAGCCTTTTAGGGGTACAAACAATAGTAATTGGGGCCTAGTGTGGTTGTGTACGTGTGATATACATACACTTTTTTGGGATCATATTTTCTATTCCGCTATTTAATCAAAAACCTCTGGGGATCAGTTAAATTGGGGGATAGTCTGTGTTGGTACGTGTGAGAGAGATCCACCTTTCCAAGTTGTTGGGGTTCATCTCATACTTCTGAAGGTTTGAGGGTGCTGCCTGTTCCATACTCCCCCTACTCCTAGCCTTTTAGGGGTACAAACAATAGTAATTGGGGCCTAGTGTGGTTGTGTACGTGTGATATACATACACTTTTTTGGGATCATATTTTCTATTCCGCTATTTAATCAAAAACCTTTGGGGATCAGTTAAATTGGGGGATAGTCTGTGTTGGTACGTGTGAGAGAGATCCACCTTTCCAAGTTGTTGGGGTTCATCTCATACTTCTGAAGGTTTGAGGGTGCTGCCTGTTCCATACTCCCCCTACTCCTAGCCTTTTAGGGGTACAAACAATAGTAATTGGGGCCTAGTGTGGTTGTGTACGTGTGATATACATACACTTTTTTGGGATCATATTTTCTATTCCGCTATTTAATCAAAAACCTTTGGGGATCAGTTAAATTGGGGGATAGTCTGTGTTGGTACGTGTGAGAGAGATCCACCTTTCCAAGTTGTTGGGGTTCATCTCATACTTCTGAAGGTTTGAGGGTGCTGCCTGTTCCATACTCCCCCTACTCCTAGCCTTTTAGGGGTACAAACAATAGTAATTGGGGCCTAGTGTGGTTGTGTACGTGTGATATACATACACTTTTTTGGGATCATATTTTCTATTCCGCTATTTAATCAAAAACCTCTGGGGATCAGTTAAATTGGGGGATAGTCTGTGTTGGTACGTGTGAGAGAGATCCACCTTTCCAAGTTGTTGGGGTTCATCTCATACTTCTGAAGGTTTGAGGGTGCTGCCTGTTCCATACTCCCCCTACTCCTAGCCTTTTAGGGGTACAAACAATAGTAATTGGGGCCTAGTGTGGTTGTGTACGTGTGATATACATACACTTTTTTGGGATCATATTTTCTATTCCGCTATTTAATCAAAAACCTCTGGGGATCAGTTAAATTGGGGGATAGTCTGTGTTGGTACGTGTGAGAGAGATCCACCTTTCCAAGTTGTTGGGGTTCATCTCATACTTCTGAAGGTTTGAGGGTGCTGCCTGTTCCATACCCCCCCTACTCCTCATCTAGCCTTTTAGGGGTACAAACAATAGTAATTGGGGCCTAGTGTGGTTGTGTACGTGCGAGATACATACACTTTTTTTGATCATATTTCCTATTCCGCTATTCAATAAAAACCTTTGAGGATCAATTGAATTGCGGGATAGTCTGTGTCGGTACGTGTGAGAGAGATCCACCTTTCCAAGTTGTTGGGGTTCATCTCATACTTCTGAAGGTTTGAGGGTGCTGCCTGTTCCATACCCCCCCTACTCCTCATCTAGCCTTTTAGGGGTACAAACAATAGTAATTGGGGCCTAGTGTGGTTGTGTACGTGCGAGATACATACACTTTTTTTGATCATATTTCCTATTCCGCTATTCAATAAAAACCTTTGAGGATCAATTGAATTGCGGGATAGTCTGTGTCGGTACGTGTGAGAGAGATCCACCTTTCCAAGTTGTTGGGGTTCATCTCATACTTCTGAAGGTTTGAGGGTGCTGCCTGTTCCATACCCCCCCTACTCCTCATCTAGCCTTTTAGGGGTACAAACAATAGTAATTGGGGCCTAGTGTGGTTGTGTACGTGCGAGATACATACACTTTTTTTGATCATATTTCCTATTCCGCTATTCAATAAAAACCTTTGAGGATCAATTGAATTGCGGGATAGTCTGTGTCGGTACGTGTGAGAGAGATCCACCTTTCCAAGTTGTTGGGGTTCATCTCATACTTCTGAAGGTTTGAGGGTGCTGCCTGTTCCATACCCCCCCTACTCCTCATCTAGCCTTTTAGGGGTACAAACAATAGTAATTGGGGCCTAGTGTGGTTGTGTACGTGCGAGATACATACACTTTTTTTGATCATATTTCCTATTCCGCTATTCAATAAAAACCTTTGAGGATCAATTGAATTGCGGGATAGTCTGTGTCGGTACGTGTGAGAGAGATCCACCTTTCCAAGTTGTTGGGGTTCATCTCATACTTCTGAAGGTTTGAGGGTGCTGCCTGTTCCATACCCCCCCTACTCCTCATCTAGCCTTTTAGGGGTACAAACAATAGTAATTGGGGCCTAGTGTGGTTGTGTACGTGCGAGATACATACACTTTTTTTGATCATATTTCATATTCCGCTATTCAATAAAAACCTTTGAGGATCAATTGAATTGCGGGATAGTCTGTGTCGGTACGTGTGAGAGAGATCCACCTTTCCAAGTTGTTGGGGTTCATCTCATACTTCTGAAGGTTTGAGGGTGCTGCCTGTTCCATACCCCCCCTACTCCTCATCTAGCCTTTTAGGGGTACAAACAATAGTAATTGGGGCCTAGTGTGGTTGTGTACGTGCGAGATACATACACTTTTTTTGATCATATTTCCTATTCCGCTATTCAATAAAAACCTTTGAGGATCAATTGAATTGCGGGATAGTCTGTGTCGGTACGTGTGAGAGAGATCCACCTTTCCAAGTTGTTGGGGTTCATCTCATACTTCTGAAGGTTTGAGGGTGCTGCCTGTTCCATACCCCCCCTACTCCTCATCTAGCCTTTTAGGGGTACAAACAATAGTAATTGGGGCCTAGTGTGGTTGTGTACGTGCGAGATACATACACTTTTTTTGATCATATTTCCTATTCCGCTATTCAATAAAAACCTTTGAGGATCAATTGAATTGCGGGATAGTCTGTGTCGGTACGTGTGAGAGAGATCCACCTTTCCAAGTTGTTGGGGTTCATCTCATACTTCTGAAGGTTTGAGGGTGCTGCCTGTTCCATACTCCCCCTACTCCTCATCTAGCCTTTTAGGGGTACAAACAATAGTAATTGGGGCCTAGTGTGGTTGTGTACGTGTGATATACATACACTTTTTTTGGATCATATTTTCTATTCCGCTATTCAATAAAAACCTTTCTAGGGCAAGATCTTAAATTACAGAAATATGAGGAGACCGTCAAATAAGGGCCGTGGCCTGGGTCGTGGTGCTGCTGGTAGAGCTCCTGTTGCAAGGAGAGGACATGGTCGATCTGTGCCAGCTACACGCACAAGTGAAACACCTTCCTCAAGTGTGAGTAGGCGACAGAACCTGCATCAGTATTTGGTAGGGCATCAAACGCCCCTAGAAGTGATGAGGCCAGAACAAGTTGAGGCGATAGTAGATTGGTTTGCTGCTGACAGTGCCTCCAGTTCCTTCACATTGTCTCCCACCCAGTCTACTGCAGAAAGGTCAGAGTTGGCACCTGCAGCCAATGTCCAACCGTCTTTCACCTCACCCCCTTGCAAATCAGGCCAGCAGTCTGAGCCCCAAGCCATACAGCAGTCTCTTATTCTTTTTGAGGACTCTGTCAGCAGGGTTTCCCAGGGCCATCCACCTAGCCCTGCCCCAGAAGTGGAAGAGATTGAGTGCAGCGATGCCCAACCACTTATTTCTCAAGATGAGTACATGCAAGGATCATCGCAGCACGTCTCCGATGATGACGAAACGCAGGTGCCAACTGCTGCGGCGTTCAGCATTGTGGAGACCGACAAGGAGGGCAGGGGTGAAGACTGGGTGGAAGATGATGTGGAGGACGATGAGGTCCTCGACCCCACATGGAATGAACGTCATGCAGGTGAACTGAGTAGTTTGGAGGAAGAGGCGGTGGTCGCACAGAGCCACCAGCACAGCAGAAGAGGGAGCAGGGTGCAGAAGCGGAGCGGCCGTGCCCTAGACACTACGCCCGCTACTGCCCAACGCAGCAAGGGAACGAGCGCACCAAAGTCAGCTCAAAGGAGTTCTCTAGCGTGGAAGTTCTTTAGAAAATGTGCTGATGACAGGACACGAGTGGTTTGCACCCTCTGCAATCAGAGCTTGAAGCGAGGCATGAACCTTCTCAACCTGAGCACAACCTGCATGATCAGGCATCTAAGTGCAAAGCACGAGCTGCAGTGGAGTACACACCTTCAAAACCAAGAAACGTCTCTGGCTCATCCTGCTTCCTCTTCTGCTGCAGTCTCGGCCGCTCCAGCCACATCTGTAGTGATACCGGCACCTGCCACCCCGCAAACAGACGATCTGTCAGCAACACCACCACCTGGGTCACCAACAACCATCTCCACAATGTCCCGTGGAAGCGTTCAGCTTTCCATCTCCCAAACACTTGAGAGGAAGAGGAAGTACCCCCCTACCCACCCGCGATCCCTGGCCCTGAATGCCAGCATTTCAAAATTATTGGCCTTTGAAATGCTGTCATTCCGTCTGGTGGAGACGCACAGTTTTAAAAACCTTATGTCGGTGGCTGTCCCACAGTACGTCGTGCCCAGCCGCCACTACTTTTCCAGGCAAGCCATCCCTTCCCTGCACAACCAAGTGGGGGAAAAAATCAGGTGTGCACTGCGCAACGCCATCTGTGCCAAGGTCCACCTAACTACGGATACGTGGACCAGTAAGCACGGTCAGGGGCGTTATATCTCCCTAACGGCACACTGGGTAAATGCAGTGGCGGATGGGCCTGAGGCGGATAGCAATTTGGCGCATGTCCTTCCACCACCGAGGATTGCAGGGCGCTTCAGTTTGCCTCCTGTTCCTAACTCCTCCTACTCCGCTTCCTCATCCTCTACCGCCTCCTCATCCGGACAGCGTAACACCTTCACCACCAACTTCAGCACGGCCAGGGGTAAACGACAGCAGGCAGTTTTACAACTTGCCTGTTTGGGGGACAAACCACACACCGCGCAGGAGTTGTGGAGGAGCATGGAACAGCAGACAAATGAGTGGTTGCTGCCAGCGAGCCTCAAGCCCGGCCTGGTGGTGTGCGATAACGGGCGAAATCTCATAGCAGCTCTGGGCCTAGCCGGTTTGACGCACATCCCTTGCCTGGCGCATGTGCTGAATTTGGTGGTGCAGAGGTTCCTTAAAAACTACCCCGATATGTCAGAGCTGCTGCAGAAAGTGTGGGCCGTTTGTGCGCACTTTCGGCGTTCTCACCCTGCTGCTGCTCGCCTGGCAGCGCTGCAGCATAACTTCGGCCTTCCCGCTCACCGCCTCATATGTGACGTGCCCACAAGGTGGAACTCCACCTTGCACATGCTGGAAAGACTGTGCGAGCAGCAGCAGGCCATAGTGGAGTTTCAGCTGCAGCACGCACGCGTGAGTCGCTCTGCGGAACAGCACCACTTCACCACCAATAACTGGGCCTCCATGCGAGACCTGTGTGCCTTGTTGCGCTGTTTTGAGTACTCCACCAACATGGCCAGTGGCAATGACGCCGTTCTCAGCTTAACTATCCCACTTCTATGCCTCCTTGAAAAAACAATTCGGGCGATGATGGAAGAGGATGTGGCACAGGATGAGGAGGAGGAGGAGGATGAAGAGGTAACATTTCCAAGGCTTTCAGGGCAGTCATTCGCAAGGGGCTCCGAGGGTGGGTTCCTGCACACGCAAACGCCAGGGACGCAATTGTCCAGCAGGGGCACAGTTCTGGAGGATGAGGAGGATGAGGAGGAGGAGGAGCTGGAGGAGGAGATGGAACCATGTTCACAGCAGGGTGGCACCCAGGCCAGCTCATGGCCATCACTGGTGCGTGGCTGGGGGGATACAGAGGACACGGACCATACACCTCCCACAGAGGACAGCCTTTCGTTGCCTCTGGGCAGCCTGGCACACATGAGCGATTACATGCTGCAGTGTCTCCACAACGACCGCCGAGTTGCCCACATTCTAACTTGTGCTGATTACTGGGTGGCCACGCTGCTGGATCCCCGTTACAAGGACAACGTACCGTCCTTAATTCACTCACTGGAGCGCGATCGCAAGATGCGCGAGTACAAGCGCACGCTGGTAGACGCCATGCTGCTGGCATTCCCATCTGACAGCGGGGCCACAGTGGAAGCACAAGGCAGAGGAGGAGGAGGAGGAGGTCGCCAACGCAACCAGGGCACCGCCAGCACCTCAGAAGGCAGGGTTAGCATGGCCGAAATGTGGAAAAGCTTTGTCAGCACGCCACAACAAACAGCAGCACCAGCAGCTCAGATGGAACGTCTTAGCAGGAGGCAGCATTTTACCAACATGGTGGAGCAGTATGTGTGCACACGCCTACATGTAGTGAATGACGGGTCTGCCCCCTTCAACTTCTGGGTCTCCAAATTGGGCACATGGCCTGAGCTTGCCCTTTACGCCTTGGAGGTGCTGGCGTGCCCTGCAGCCAGTGTATTATCTGAACGGGTATTTAGCACGGCTGGGGGCGTTATAACAGACAAGCGCAGCCGCCTGTCCAGAGACAATGTGGACAAGCTCACGTTCATTAAAATGAACCAGGCATGGATCCCACGGGACTTTTCCGTACCTTATGCAGAATAGCAATGGATACCGACCTTACCCACCCATTGTTCCATTTTTGCTCTTTCTCACTCTTTTGGGGTGTACCCTCATTTAAAATTTGTGAAAAGAAGCAGTGTTGGCTACCTCGTCCTCCTCCTCAGGGCCAGATTAATGTAGGGGCTATTGGAGCTGCAGCTCCAGGCCCCTACCTTTTATATAGGCCCCGGGTTGGCCATATTCACTGTTACCGCTCTTCTGTCACTTGTAAACACAGAAGTCTGGCTTCTATGCTCGCTTCCCCAGGCAGCACCCTCAGAACCTCCCCACACAGCGTGAAGGCCGGACAAGGAGGGACAGTTGGCGATGCATGGATGTGTTTATGGGCTTCAGAGACAGCATCCCATGTTGAATTAGGCATGCATGGCTGCACCCTTCCTCCTCTGGGTGCATGGCAAGGCACGGCCCTAAGGCCCTTCAAAATCCTCAGCACCAAGCCCATGATGCTGTTAATCCGGCCCTGGTCCTCCTCCACCGCCGCTTCCACCTACACCGCCCATAGGTGTGCGCAGCCTATTGCATTAAGGTGTGCACCCCAAAGTTGAAATACACATGCATGTGTTTGCCAGCAGGGAGAGTAATGTATCGGGGCCATGTACCTGTAGGCAAGGAGAAATAGAGCAGAGCAGGTCCCAGGGAGATCTTTCCCATCTCCTCACTGGCAATGCTATGTGCCCTAGGTGATTAGGGTGTGCCCAGGCACACCCAGCACACCCTGTGCGCACGCCTATGTCACCGCCACATCCACCACCACCTCAACCTCCCTCCTACTCCATATGGGCCTCGTCCTTCAGAGATGAAGAAGAACATTGTTTTATTTTTCTGTTTTTTTTTGTTGTTTTAAGTTATTTCCCTATCCACATTTGTTTGCAGAGCACTTGCCATGCTCTTAATTACGTTTTGCTGCCATTTGCAGCACTCTAGCCCTTTCCTTTGGTGTTTTAGAGCCATTTTAGTGCCTTAAAGTTCGGGTCCCCATTGACTTCAATGGGGTTCGGTGTCCGGGAAAAGTTCGGTAAAAGTCCGGGACACGGACCCGGACTTTTTTTTAAAGTTCGGCCGAACCCGTCGAACACGGACATCTAGGTGTCCGCTCAACCCTAGTTATGACTATGAGGCAACAAACCCTTCTAGTAGAGGTCTAGTAGCAGTTGGTGTCTAATAGGGTTACATTTAAAATAGCTTATTTGTGCCTATTGCAATTCTTATTAATTTTAAAGCTGAACTCCAGGCAAATATTTTTTTTTTTTCCATGTAGTGGGGCTGTGCCCACACTGCCTAAGTTAACTGCTCATTTTTTTCTAGGGGAGAGGAGAGCAGAGATATACTTACCTAATATTTCCATCCTCCCAGCACAAGACCAGGCCCTGTGGTTCCTGCCCCAGCGTGGTCTATATTAGAGATCGACCGATTATTGGCAACACCGATATATCGGGGGCCGACATGCACTTTCCCCGATATATTGGAATCATTTCACTGTGCGCTGCACATGTTCCCTGCCTTAAGACCGCCTCCCACGCCTCTGACAGCCTCATGCGCAGCCAGCTGCAGTCCGGTCACGGTGCCAGCCATCCACCCACAGGCCCTGGCCTCAGCCTCCCACCACAGGGTGCCAGCCGCCAGCCATCCGACCCACAACAGAACAGGGTGCCAGCAGGCCAGCATGACACCAAGGCAGCCACCCGCCACTGTGACCACCGTGTTCCAGCAAGCCAGCAGCCCTGCTGCAGAGGTAGTCCACTGAGTGACTCCAATCCACTGTTTAGCTGTTGCCTAGCTTTTTTCTAGCAGTTTTGCACTGACTGCTGTAGTTGCAGTGAGTGCCCTACTGCAGAGGTAGTCCACTGAATCCAGTCCAATCCACTGTCTAGCTGTTGCCTAGCTTTTTTTCTAGCAGTTTTACACTGACTGCTGTAGTTGCAGTGACTGTCCTACTGCAGAGGTAGTCCACACTGACTCCAGTCAGTGCTCAGACCATACGCCCCACACTGCACGAAATTGGTCTGCATGGCTGTCGTCCCAGAAGGAAGCCTCTTCTACAGATGATGCACAAGAAAGCCCACAAACAGTTTGCTGAATACAAGCAGACTAAGGACATGGATTACTGGAACCATGTTCTGTGGTCTGATGAGACCAAGATAAACTTATTTAGTTCAGATGGTGTCAAGTGTGTCTCGCGGCAGCCAGGTGAGGAATACTATGACAAGTGATGTCTTGCCTACAGTCAAGCATGGTGGTGGTTGTGTCATGGTCTGGGGCTGCATGAGTGCTGCCGGCACTGGGGAGCTACAATTCATTGAGGGAACCATGAATGCCAACATGTACTGTAACATACTGATGCACGATTCCCCTCCCTTCGGAGACTGGGCCGCAGGGCAGTATTCCACCCATAATAACACACCTCCAAGACAACCACTTTCTTGTTAAAGAAGCTGAAGGTAAAGGTGATGGACTGGACAAGCATGTCTCTAGACCTAAACCCTATTGGGCATCTGTGGGGCATCCTCAAATGTAATACAAAATTGTGACAGGCGCATTGATCACACATATAGGCCAAAGTCCATGGGGGTCAAAAGAGTCATAAATGGCATAGGGAGAAAAAGTCCACCAAAGGGCAGCCGTCCAGAAACCAAAGCCAGGGGTTCCACAGGGCTAAAAACAAAGAAAAACAGAGGCGCCTCTAAGTGTAGACTTTATATGTACATTTAATTGATAAAAATATGCACTCACATCTGCAAGCATGTACTCGTGTAAAGAAACCCATTCGGATATTTCCGATGTGGATGGGTGGTGCCTTCCCCCCCGGCAGTACGCATGCTCGGAAACACGTCGCACATACATGATGTCATCCTGATCCGACTGCCAACCAAGCCTCCATTTCAGTGACTACATCGAGCCTGTTTCCAGCTCCGCCATACTTGCCGGCCGCGGCGAGGAGACTTCGGCTCCAGCGGGATGGCTGCATAGGATTGGATGACAGTTCTCACCACCCATCCACATCGGAACTATCTGAATGGGTTTCTTTACACGAGTACATGCTTGCAGATGTGAGTGCATATTTTTATCAATTAAATGTACATATAAAGTCTACACTTAGAGGCGCCTCTGTTTTTCTTTGTTTTCATCCTCAAATGTAAGGTGTAGGAGCGCAAGATCTCTAACATCCACCAGCTCCGTCTGTGATGTCGTCATTGAGGAGTGGAAGAGGACTTCAGGGGCAGCCTGTGAAGCTCTGGTGAACTTCATGCCCAAGAGGGTTAGGGTAGTGCTGGAAAATAATGGGGGCCACACAAACTTTTGACACTTTGGGCCCAATTTGGACATTTCCACTTAGGGGTGTACTCACTTTTGTTGCCAGCTGTTTAGACATTAATGGCTGTGTGTTGAGTTATTTTGAGAGGACAGCAAATTTACACTGTTATACAAGCTATACACTCACTACTTTACATTGTAGCAAAATGTAATTTCTTCAGTGTTGTCACATGAAAATATATAATAAAAAATTTACAAAAATGTGAGGGGTGTACTCACTATTGTGAGATACTGTACCTTTATACAGTTGCCTTTGCAGCTCAGGGGAGGGGTTGGGAGGGTGAGAAAAACATGTTTTTACCTGCACCCCTTCCCCCCCCCCCATCATGGTAAAGCAATAGCGTTGCCACTCACAATGCTAATCACTGGAGCAGTGGTCATGTGATTGCAATAGAAATGCTAAATAAAAAAATAGGATGACCAATTTGAAAGATTTACTGTGCACTTTTACACACAAAGTAAATGATGATGTGCTGTGCAAACATAATTTAGCTGCATAGTCTTTACATTCTCCTTAACCCCCTAACACTGTCAAAGCAGCATGCATGCACAAACAGGCACAGCTTAAATAAGATAAAATAGACTTTATAGGGCTGCTAGCTAAGATTACATCACTCCTCAGTCCAACACTAAAACCTAATTTCCCATACACCTTTGCGATATATTGCCTGCTATAAAATGGCAGGCGCATTTTTGCTTCATGCTGAAAAAAAAAAAAAAAAAAAACAGTGAAATCTTACAAAGGACAGCGTCTAGGTCTTCTATTGTACTGTTCCATGGCATTATTATCATCTGTGGCTACAGCTCTATACCACGCTGGGCTATATTATATCAATCAGATCAAATGGCCTTGCACTAGATATTGTTTTCTTCATTCAGTAACCTATTTCATATGGAATGTTTACAATCCACTATTTGACTAACGGAGCACTTTGTGAAGCTATATTGCAGCTGTAATGCTATTGATTTTACTAACTGTAATATGACAGTACAGTAGTTATACTGAAAATTGACAGTGCAAAGGTTATGGATTGAATGGATCCAGAAAATGAATAAGCCTTCCCCACAATGGAGGCACTGAAGCAAGTCAAATGGACCAGAGAGGATTTTGTCTGCACATCTGACGTCAGAGCTGAGTTTGATCTGGACTATTTGATCATCGTTTCTAAGCTTACTCTGAAGTCTTAATTTTATTTGTTATTTTTTACCCAAAGGAGAATTTCTGGGATGCACAATAATATAATTAGAATTGTTTTCTTATCTGGTGCCTACTGATAATGCCATAGGAGACAAACAGTTGCTTGGTGATTGGAATGGATGTAAAAAATCATTTGAAGAAACCTGTCATGGGAGAAATATGTAGGCTGTCATTGATGGCCTCCTTCTGAGAATAACAATTGCCTGACTATTATGCTGCTGCCTAGGCCTCATGGCTTTATGACCCAAAACAAGTAGTTGACCCCCCACAAATTCGCGGTTCAGAGTTTGTGGCCTCAGTCATTCATGGATTTTTTTTAATCTACTTATACCAAAGAAAACGACAGCGCATACCATACCCCTGCTGGTCCAAGCCCTGTACTGGAGAGCAGGTGTTACCCCGTTATCCACGGCCCTGTTTGCTAGTTGGCCCTGTTTGCAAGATAACTGGCGAGCTCTGTTCTCTATTATACTGAGGCCAAACAGAGCCAGGCAACTAGTGGTTTAAAGAAGGAGCCCAGCAATGGCAACGATCATATTTCTGTTATGGCAAGTGACCCTTAAAGTCTAACCCCCCCCCCAAAACTTTATTTTGTATAAAGCAAGATAGAAGGTTTTATTGCTGTCTGAAACATTGTTGAGGAGATTTCTCTACTTCCTGTCCCACTGATAACGTTGTTATCTAAACACGATTGAAGGAAAATCTCAACAGGAACACAGATAAAACCAAGACATACAACAAAAAATTGATTTGAGGTTCAAGCCTACCTTTATGCTCCAGGCTCCTTCAGAAACAATAAAAAAGTCAGCAGCTACAAATACTGTAGCTGCTGATGTTTAATAATAGGACACTTATCTGTCCATGAATCCACGTGTCTTCACCCAAGCAGATTTTTCAGTTCTCAGGTGTTGCCACCGCCATCTCAGCTAAGGAAAACCGGTAGTGAAGCCTTGCTGCTTCACAGCCAGTTTCCTGTTGCGCATGCTCGTAGCTCACTGCTCTTTGTGAATGACTTGGCGGCAGTGGAAGGAAGATGGGACTGAACTTCCGGGTAAGTTTGCCACGAAGTCAGCCGGAAGTGGCTGTCAAAACCAAAAGGTGTCAAATGTGGCAGCAGACGGGGTGAGGAGGCAAACAAGATGAGCTTCCCCTTCTGTGTCCCTCTTGCAGACCTCCCCACTTTCTGTCCTGTTGACACATTGTCATCAAGACAGTGAAGTGACCCTAAACTCTGGTTTGAAAAACATCTGTTCAAGTATGTATTCTTAAAGAGTAACTCCACTTTTGTTGAGAAAAAAAAGATTCCCCTCTGGGTGATCTATGTCCATTACAAGGATTTTACCAAACTTCATTGCCGATCCCTACCTTTTATTATTCTGAAGAAATCCCTGTGTGTTTGTCTGTGTCCATGTGGGAAATTATTCTAACGGGAGTGGTTTCATAATTTTCAGTCACTGATTGCCACCATTACTAGTATAAAAAAAAAATTCCAGTATACAGTGGGTACGGAAAGTATTCAGACCCCCTTAAATTTTTCACTCTTTGTTATATTGCAGCCATTTGCTAAAATCATTGTTCTTCCTTATGAATGTACACATAGCACCCCATACTGACAGAAAAACACAGAATTGTTGACATTGTTGCAGATTTATTAAAAAAGAAAAACTGAAATATCACATGGTCCTAAGTATTCAGACCCTTTGCTCAGTATTTAGTAGAAGCCCCCTTTTGATCTAATACAGCCAGGAGTCTTTTTGGGAAAGATGCAACAAGTCTTTCACACCTGGATTTGGGGATCCTCTGCCATTCCTCCTTGCAGATCCTCTCCAGTTCTGTCAGGTTGGATGGTAAACGTTGGTGGACAGCCATTTTTAGGTCTCTCCAGAGATGCTCAATTGGGTTTAGGTCAGGGCAGGAGGAGATCCTTTGGGAGGGACGGGGCGGGAGGAGAGAGGGGAATGCTGATTGGGTTTGTTTTTCTTTCCTTTTATAAAATTAATGCATAATATGTGAATCCCAATTTGGGAAATGTTGTAACAAATTTTAAATTTTACATGCAAATAAAAATAAAGTAAAAAAAAAAAAAAAAAAAAAAAAAAAAGGTCAGGGCTCTGGCTGGGCCATTCAAGAACAGTCACAGAGTTGTTGTGAAGCTACTCCTTCGTTATTTTAGCTGTGTGCTTAGGGTCATTGTCTTGTTGGAAAGTAAACCTTCGGTCCAGTCTGAGGTCCAGAGCACTCTGGAGAAGGTTTTTTTTCCAGGATATCCCTGTACTTGGCCGCATTCATTTTTCCCTCGATTGCAACCAGTCGTCCTGTCCCTGCAGCTGAAAAACACCCCCACAGCATGATGCTGCCACCACCATGCTTCACTGTTGGGACTGTATTGGACAGGTGATGAGCAGTGCCTGGTTTTCTCCACACATACCGCTTAGAATTAAGGCCAAAAAGTTCTATTTTGGTCTCATCAGACCAGAGAATCTTATTTCTCACCATCTTGGAGTCCTTCAGGTGTTTTTTTAGCAAACTCCATGCGGGCTTTCATGTGTCTTACACTGAGGAGAGGCTTCCGTCGGGCCACTCTGCCATAAAGCCTCGACTGGTGGAGGGCTGCAGTGATGGTTGACTTTCTACAACTTTCTCCCATCTCCTGACTGCATCTCTGGAGCTCAGCCACAGTGATCTTTGGGTTCTTCTTTACCTCTCTCACCAAGGCTCTTCTCCCCCGATAGCTCAGTTTGGCCGGACGGCCAGCTCTAGGAAGGGTTCTGGTCGCCCCAAATGTCTTCCATTTGAGGATTATGGAGGCCACTGTGCTCTTAGGAACCTTAAGTGCAGCAGAAATCTTTTTGTAACCTTGGCCAGATCTGTGCCTTGCCACAATTCTGTCTCTGAGCTCTTCAGGCAGTTCCTTTGACCTCATGATTCTCATTTGCTCTGACATGCATTGTGATCTGGAAGGTCTTATATAGACAGGTGTGTGGCTTTCCTAATCAAGTCCAATCAGTATAATCAAACACAGCTGGACTCAAATGAAGGTGTAGAACCATCTCAAGGATAATCAGAAGAAATGGAAAGTTAAATGTATGAGTGTCACAGCAAAGGGTCTGAATACTTAGGACCATGTGATATTTCAGTTTTTCTTTTTTAATAAATCTGCAACAATGTCAACAATTCTGTGTTTTTCTGTCAGTATGGGGTGCTATGTGTACATTCATGAGGAAGAAGAATGAACTTAAATGATTTTAGCAAATGGCTGCAATATAACAAAGAGTGAAAAATTTAAGGGGGTCTGAATACTTTCCGTACCCACTGTATATCCTATAGTCTGTACTGACACTGTAACTTTTGCGTAAACCAATCAATATAGGCTTTTTTTTTTTTTTTTTTTTTTATTTTATCAAAAATATGTAGCAGAATTCATATTGGCCTAAATTTATGAAGAAATTTTTATTTTTTTCAATTTTTTTATTTGATACGTTTTATAGTAGAAAGTAAAAAATATTGCTTTTTTTTTAAATTGTTATTTTTTTGTTTATAGCACAAAAAAAAAAGAAATTCAGTGGTGATCAAATACCACCACAATAAAGCTCTGTTTTATGGGATAAAAAGATGATATACGTTTTATTTGGGTGCGTTGCATGACCGCGCAGTTGTCAGTTAAAATAACGCAGTGTCGTATTGCAAATAACAGCCCGGTCATGAAGGGGGGTAAATCTTCCGGACGTCATGTGGTAAAATAACACTCATGTCAGCTTTGTATAAAGGGCAGGGATACTTTGTTGGAATTACATCTTTTGTAAACAATTTTCCTAAACCACAGCTTTGGGAAACTCAATTATAACGTACTGCTGGTCATCAGCATATTGTAAGCGCACAGTATTCTCCTAACATTAGAACCTTGTATAAACATCTGTCTTCACCATAAGTTCCAGACAGGCATCCAACAAACCAAGCTTACTGCCCAATTTACAGCTGGCATGGTGAGAAGCTGCCTACAAAGCATGCATGCATTTAATGTGCATTTTATGCGTGCTTACATGGAGTTGACACGTTTTCCATCTGCGTTTGTCCTGTGAGGTCACTTCCGTCTTCTTTCTTTCTTCTGGCTTTTATGTGCACTGCGATGAGTTGCATGGTATATTTACACGCATTTGCATGGGTTTTTGCATTTTTGCAGTGTGGAAAAAAATGCAGCATGCTGTACACTGCACTGCAACGGTGTGAACTATGCCCATTGGATTACTTGGATTTTGGACTGTCTACGCAATTGGAATGCATCTAACTGCATCTGGTGTGCACAGGCACTAAAGGTCACTTGTGACTTCCAAACCTCTTTTGACATGTCCAATCTAAAGGCAAAATTTTTTTACCTTAATGCATTCTATTCATAAAGGTAAAAAACCTTCAGGGTGCAGCAACCCCACCCCTTTACTTACCTGATCCCCATCTCAATCCAAGAGAGCAGCAGCTCTCTGGGTTTCTGTCTCCTCACTGGCTCACACAGCAGTAGGAGTCATTGCCTCCTGCTGCTGTCAATCATAACCGGTGAGCCAACGAGGAGAGAGCGGGGGGGGGGGCAGGACCAAGTGTTGCTCCATGTGTGAATGGACAATCCTCATTTACAGGAGAGCGGCTCGGGAGTGAGCCTGCTTTAGTGCCCCCATAGCAAGCAATTTGCTATTGGAGGCCCTTGGCAGAGAGGAGGAGCCAGGAGTGCCAGCAGGAGACCAAAAAAGAAGAGGATCAGGGCTACTCTGTGCAAAACCACTGGTACCCACTCCCTGCCAAATGTGTGTGTGTGTGTGGGGGGGGGGGGGGTTGCAAACAAGCAGAGCTTCCCCCTTTGGGGGAGCTCCACTTTAAGAAAGATATTGTCTTCTTTTCTTCTTTTAACCACTTTAGCCCCGCTCACTGTGCCTCTACTGCGGCACAGTGGCTCGTTCCCATCCAGCGACGTAGACTTACGTCGATGGACTCCTCCCCTTGTGGGCGGCTCTCGCGCACCGCCGGAGGCTCGCTCCCGCTGTATTCAGTCACAGTGGGAGTCGGGCCAGGAGATGAGCAGCGGCAATCGCCGCTGCTCTTCCCCGATCGTCGGGGATCTAGTGTGGAGATCCGCCCGCTTGTGTAAACAAAGCGGGCGGATCTCCTAAGTGACAGACAGTGACAGATTGCAGGGTTCAGCATAGCTGAACCTGCGATCTGCCCCTGTGTCACTCAGTCACCTCCCCCCCCACACGTTAGTAAGCACCAGGCATACATTAACCCCTCCCTCTCCAATACAATTAACCCCTTCCCTGCCAGTGTCATTTTTACAGTAACAGGGCATATTTATAGCACTGATTACTGTAGTAATGTCACTGGTACCCCCAAAAGTGTCAAAAATGTCAGTCAAGGGTCCAATCCATCCGCCGCAATGTCGCAGTCCCGCAAAAAAAATCGCAGATCGCCGCCATTACGCGTTAAAAAAAACTCACCAAAAATGACAGAAATCTTTCCCTTAGTTAGTAAACGCAATAACTTTTGCACAAACCAATCAAAATACGCTTATTGTGATTTTTTTTACCAAGCATAGGTAGCAGAAAACAAATTGGCCAAAAATTTAAAAAAAATTTAGATTTTTACATTTTTTTGGGGGGGAATTTCATATAAAAATATGTGATAAATATTGTTCTTTTTTCAAAATTTACGCTATTTTTTTGTTTATAGCGCAAAAATTTAAAATCACACAGGTGATCAAATACTGCCAAAAGAAAACTCTGTTTGTAGGAAAAAAAGGATGTAAATTTTGTTTGGGTACGGCGTCGCACGACCGCGCAATTGTCCGTTAAAGTCGCACAGTGCTGAATCGCAAAAAGTGGCCTGGACGTAAGACAGCAAAATCCTCCGGTGGTAAAGTGGTTAAAGACTGTAGAAACATCCTCTGTACTGCAATTAGCTGGCATAAAACTGCATTGGATTCAAGTTCTGTGTCTTACTGAGGAGTTAAAGTGTTACTAAACCCAGAACCCTGCATTCCCTATATCTGGTCTCCCACAGTACACAGAACATGGAAATGCAATTATTTTAGTAAACTGCTAAATACTTTTTCTCACCAGCAGTACATGGCAGTCTTGTGACTTTTATCAGTGTCTAGTTAAAGCTTGTAGGAGGAGTTTTCATTCTACTCCGACTGTTCTATGAGGCTGAAGGACCCCTGGCCCTCTGTCTGGACAGTGCTGATTGGCCCTGTACTGATCACATGCATCTTTCCCCCCAAAAAAAAACCTCTCTAGCAATACACACCAAACTGAGCATGTGCAGAGTGCCTCCAAGGCTCTGTACTATCAGCAAATAGATAGGGGACAGTAAAAGAAGAGGAGGACCAGAGAAGACAAGATCAAGCAGCCATTTTACGTAATATGGTGGAAGATTAACCCCTTAGGTTCCACAGTGAGTAAAACAAGCATGCTTTACTGCATATACACACTGATATTACTGTTGTGGGTTTAGTAACACGTAAGCTCTTTATGGATGGTGCCAAATCATCAGGTGACCATACTGTCTGGATAGACTTGGTATAAGACAGTATGCACATGCATAAAGTGGCATTTGAAATAGAACAAATCTTCTTAGTATTTGCATGGTCCTTATTTTAGATTAACAGTAAAGCTCACAAAACAGTGTAAGACTACTTTACATTTTGTAAAATCAGAAGAACAAACAGGATGACCATAAATTTAACGTAATTATTGCATTTTATACACAACTTTTGTAGCAACATAATGACTCCCACATTGTCTAAAGCACAAAGAGTTCTATGAAATGAACCACACTGGGTTCAGAATTACATGCAAAATTGATTCAGTGCATTAAAGCGTTTGTTACCCAAACACTTCATATTCCTGATATGTGCCTGTTTTACAATGTACCTGTATTAGAAATGATCCTGTTCTCTTTGGATTGCTTCCTTTGTGTAAAACCCCCGATATTCCTGCTAGTCCCCTTGCTTTCCTATTAAAAACTGACCGCCCTAAGCAGGAGAGGACACTGTGGTCAGTTCTCTAGCTATGCTGGGAACTCAATGTACTTTCCTCCAATGATCAGACTTGTCCTAACAACTCCCTCCCCCCGCTGCACAGCAATTCAATGGGAAGCTCAGTGTGCTGCTGCTTCTCCTCCTCCCAGCTCCTATACAGCTGAGAATAGAGGGGATGTGATCATTAAAAAAAGGGGGAAAAGTTATTTGGAATATTTTTTAGATCTATACAAAAATGTTTTGCCTTCCATTTCTATTTTAATCTCAATTGGTTGTTTTACAAGGTGATTGTTTACAATCACTTTAAGGCTGTTCGGGTTTTGGTCTGGTTAAGCAAACATAGGTGGATTTGAAAAACTATAATAACAATCATATTTATATAGTATGTAAACAGTTTCAGAGGAGGAAAGGCTAAGTTCACCTTTTCTTGCAGAATTTCACTTCTCATAATAAATAGAATCCTTTTGTAATATAATTTATGTCTCATTCTTTCTGATTGCATCACTTCCTGTAGATCAGCTCCCATCATTCTCTGTGTTTTTGCATCACAGAAAAGGGTGTGATAGGGCATGTATTACCACACCTCCCTCATTACTATACCACCACCTACTTCTGCCCTTAGGGTGACCATACACATTACAATCTGATTGTACAATCTCCTTTAGATATCCCATCAGCTATGCAGTGCAAAGGCCTGCCTGATTTGATACAAGTTGATAGATTGTTCAGGTGTGTCCATCTGTTACATAGTTATAGTAAATCTAAAGGAAAATGTTCAGAGATTGCATAGTATATGGCCATCTTTATACAAGTACATAGGAGGGAGTGGATGGGGACACCCAGCTATCAGGCCCCATTCAAATGTTCATATAGCTCTAAGCGCTTAGGCTTGTCATGCATAGGGCAGCCTATTCATTTGAATGGGCTGCCCTATGCACAACAATCACTCCAAAGAAGCCCTAGAGCTTTTTTTTAGCGTGGTGAAATTTTTACCATTCTTTTTTGGTGCGTTTGCAGGGTGTTTTTGAAACACGCTGCATTTACTATGCGGTTTGCCATTCGTTTGGAACAGATGTGAATGGAGCCTCATTGTTCATGTGTAAACACACCAATTTCACTTTCAGGCCCCATTTATACCTAGAGTAATAGGGCTGCACATTTTTGGGCTCGTTTTTCCAGTGACACGCATAGGGCAGCCCATTTATTTCAATCATGCAGCTCATGGGACATTTTGGCACAGTGTGAGTTGCACATTTTTTGTGTTTTGTTGCATTTGTCATCTGTTTTTTTTTTTTATGTGGCAGAATGTGTGTTTGGTGAGCCTAGGTCATTTTAGGTGTATAAAGGTAGACATACACTATACAATCTGATTGTACCTCCTCTGTACAATTTTCTTTAAATTTACCAAAACTATGGAATAGGAGGACCCACCTATCTATCCATTCGTTCTGTATCCAATCAGGCAGGTCCTCGCACTACATCGGAGATATCCAGCCCACTATAGCAGCCCCACGGGGTAAGCAGCGCTGAACAGAGTTCGATTACAGTACATGATCAGTGAAGGTAATAACTTCCTCGCCACTTTGGCTGGACCCCTATCTAGCGCCTACTATTTATTTCTACTGCTTTAATGGGATTCATCTGCTTGGACACATCGAGCCATTGCCCTTCACATTAATGTTGAACATACACATTTGGCTTCTGGTATCCCTGTGGAGGGCATCAATCAATTGTTATAAACTACCTAGCAAGTTCTGTCCCTTGGTATTATGGAATTTGCATATGTGTGGATGGTCATATGATTTGATATGAGCCTGATAAGCATCACTTTTGCTATTTTACATATGATACACGGGCAATTAGGTATTAAGGTGGAAGCACAGCACCCATACTTATAGAGTTGTATAGTTTTGTATGTATATATGTCTATGTTATGGTTTGGTCAACTGGGTGTGTAGCCACGCCCATGTAGGCGATATCTCCTCCCCCTATCTTAGAGGTCATGTGGAGGTCTTCCCCACTATATTTAAACCAAGGACTCAGTCATGGCCCTTAGGCTCTGAGGAAGAGGCACTGCCTCGAAACGCGTCAGCCTTTGGTCTTCATGAGACATTGGACTCATCATGGACGTTGCTCTATGGAATTGATATGCTGGAATATGTCGTATGTTTGTGAGTAGTTTACTTTTATCACTTTTTTAATAAAAGCCCAATGAGGATAATGCGCTAGGCTGGTGCACCCTTTTCTTTGTTTACATTTTGCAGCCTCATGTGGCCCCAGTGAGTTTAGCATATGGACATAGCAGCTGTGGCAGCCTACACTGACAAGCCAGTCAAATGCACACATGGAGAGATGCAGGGGATGCTGTCTAAACATAGTTAATGGGTGAAGGGTGTGTGCTAATGAGGTCAGCTGGTAAACTCCTTCCTGTGTCCTAATGGTTTCTCCGTCCCAAATTTACATACCAGAAAGTGATGAAGCTTTCTAAGAAATGCAGCAAGCGCTAAGGTAAGGCCTTGCTTTAGAAATCAAAGAAAGCTTTACATTTTTCTGCAACAGATGTACAATAATGGTATATTGGCACATAGGGGAAATGGAATATATTTAAAAAAGCAAACTTAGCCTTTACATATAATATAAAATAATATAATATAATAATAATATAATAATAATATAATATATTGGGATGGGGGGGCTAGAATGTATGGTATGTTCCTACATACAGCAAATGTTATTTCTAGTAATCCCAGAGGAGAAGAAAGTCAGCTGACACTTGCAACCTAAAATGGTATATGGCATAGTATAATGAGCTACAACAGGTAACGAAATAGTTCCTTTACATTCTTATTATAATATTTAATTTTTTTCACATAAGTTCAACAGTAGTGTAGATTTGTTGGCCATTTTTATTCCATCTAAAATCGTTATTTCAGTTTAAGCAGATGCCTCTGAGATCCCCTACTGTTTCTCATACAGCAGAAGTCAAAGGCTACAGTTGTGAAACATTTCTGCTGAAGGTGCTGACTTTGACATTCTACTGCCACAAAGTCTCACTTCTGCTACTGCAGAGGGAGTTTTTTTCCCTTCCTGTGAGTCTCACTCCTTTTATGCATTCTCCAAAATGTAAGATAGGTGAGAGCTCCAGCATGGAAGGTGAGAACTCCCTGTAATGGGCACAGCTGGTGGGAAGACCTATGAGCTCAGACACAGATCTCCTTGCAGTTTGTCTTTGAGATATAAAAAGCCATTGGTGATTCTACCTGCTGAGCTGACCCTTTGGGTTGTAGTACCCAGTATAATAGGGGTTACAAACATGTGAATCACCGTGTAGAACAGAATATTATACAGAGATCCTGGTATTCAGCAGCAATGGCTAAAGTACCAGGTTCTAAGCGTTGGCTTAAAGCAGAACTCATTAAAGTTTGCACAATAAAGCAGAACTCATTAAAGTTTGCACAATAAAGCTGAACTCTGGGATATAGACTAGCTCTACCCTTACAGTCCCCCCCCCACCTCCCACCCCCACACTTCAAGGGTTAAATGCTCATTTAGTCTAGAAGTTCATGGATAAGGTGCATTACTATCCCTTGCTTCCAAGCTTTGGGCTGTGGGCAGGCCCTTGGTCTCTTTATGTATAGTGCAGGGCTAACAACCTGACCTGTATTATACTTGAGGAGGCAAACTGGCAACAGTGGTCTGAAGCACCTTACAGAAGATTCAGCACTGGTTGTATGGATAGATGGAGCCTCGAATAAGGTAAATATTACACCTTATCCCTGCGCCCCTTAAATAAAATAGCATTTGACAAATGCAGTAGGGGAGGGATTTTCTAATAAAATAACTAAACCAGCTTTTGCTGCAATTATCACCTCCAATCTAAAGTTTCCCCCTGCAGTAGTTTTTTTTTTGCCACTAGATGTCCTACGTCTGGTAATTAGCATCTTTCAACCCATTTCCTCTGAGCCCAGGTCATCCTGGACTTGCCCCAACCTGTGATTGGACAGTGAAAGTAGAAGGAGCACAGGGTTGAGCTCATCTCTCTGTTACTCTGCTTTCTCCTCCTATCAGCAAGATTCTTGTCAGCACATGAACTAAGTGTCTCATTGTACTGCTTCTTCTTCTTACAATCCAGCTATGCTAAACAAGGATTGCAAGAGGCTGATTCCAGGTCAAATTCAAGTACCTACACTGCTTTCATTTTAAAACAAAATCCTTCTAATGATATATTAATGATTACAGAGCTGTATTCATGTGTGTCTTTTGCCTAGAGGTCAGCTTTAAACTGTGTTTATATACCTCCCCTGTGCTCCCTCTTCACCCTGATCTACCATTGTAATTCCTCTAAAGGTTGGTTGCTTAGGCACAGAGCTCTGCATTATGCAGGGTTACGTATCATGTCTATCCCCAAACCATGAGGCATGAGGCATGGCAGCAGATAAGGGGGGTTTGGAACACCAGGAAAATAATTAATACCTCCTTATAGTCTTTCATGAACATGTATTTTCTTAAGAGCCGTGGCAGAAAATTGGGGTGGTGTTGAGCACCAATATAATTATTTTTAACTATAATATAAGTTTTTCTTTAAACAGGTATTTCCTAAGAGGTGTGGCAGCGGATAGGGGTGGTGGGGAGCACCAAAAAAAATATTATAGTTTTTCTTTAAACAGGTATTTCCTAAGAGGTGTGGCAGCGGATAGGGGTGGTGGGAAGCATTAAGAAAATAATTATAGTTATTCTTTATTTCCTAATAGGTGTGGACATGATTAGGGTGGTGAAGAGCACTGCGAAAATAATTATAGTTTTTCTTTAAACAGGGTGGTGGGGAGCACAAAAAAATATATATAGTTTTTCTTTAAACAGGCATTTCCTTTAGAGGTATTGCAGCAGATAGGGGTGGTGGGGAGCATCAAGAAAATAATTATAGTTTTTCTTTAAACAGGTATTTCCTAATAGGTGTGGCAGTGGATATGGTGGAGAGGAGCAATGGGAAAATAATTATAGTTTTTTAATTAAACAGGTATTTCCTAATTGGTGTGGCAGTGGATAGGGTGGAGAGGAGCAATGGGAAAATAATTATAGTTTTTTATTTAAACAGGTATTTCCTAAGAGTTGTGGCAGTGGATAGGGGTGGTGGGCAGCAGCAAGAACATAATTATAGTTTTTATTTAAACAGGTATCTCCTAAGCGGTGTGGCAGCGTATAGGGGTGGTGGGGAGCATCAAGAAAATAATTATAGTTTTTCTTCAAACAGGTATTAGTTAAGATGTGTGGCAGTGGATGTAGGTGGTAGGAGGCATTGGTGTGAGAGATGTGTGGCAGTGGATAGAGGTGGTGGTAGGCATTGGTGTGATAGAGGTGTGGCAGCAGATAGGGGTGGTGAGGAGTACTGCGAAAATATATATATTTTTTCTTTTAACAGCTATTTCCTAAGAGGTGTGGCAGTAGATAGGGGTGGGGGGAGCATCAAGAAAATATTAAATAGCTTTTCCTCAAACAGGTATTTCCTAAGAGGTGTGGCAGCAGATAGGGGTGGTGGGGAGCATCAAGAAAATAATTATTTTTTTTCCAAATTTTTTTTTTTTTCCAAAAAGAAAATAATTATAGTTTTTCTTCAAACAGGTATTAGTTAAGATGTGTGGCAGTGGATGTAGGTGGTAGGAGGCATTGGTGTGAGAGATGTGTGGCAGTGGATAGAGGTGGTAGTAGGCATTGGTGTAATAGAGGTCTGGCAGCAGATAGGGGTGGTGGGGAGCATCAAGAAAATAATTATAGTTTTTCTTCAAACAGGTATTAGTTAAGATGTGTGGCAGTGGATGTAGGTGGTAGGAGGCATTGGTGTGAGAGATGTGTGGCAGTGGATAGAGGTGGTAGTAGGCATTGGTGTAATAGGGGTCTGGCAGCAGATAGGGGTGGTGGGGAGCATCAAGAAAATAATTATGTTTTTTCTTTAAACCGGTATTTCCTAAGAGGTGTGGCAGCGCATAGGGGTGGTGGGGAGCATTGAGAAAATAATTGTAGTTTTTCTTTAAACAGGTATTTTCTAATAGGTGTGGCAGTGGATAGGCAGTGGATATGGTGGTGAGGAGCATCAAGAAAATAGTAATAGTTTTTTTATTTAAACAAGTATTTCCTAAGAGGTGTGGCAGCAGATAGGAGTGGTGAGGAGCATCAAGAAAATAATTATAGTTTTTCTTTAAACAGGTGTCTCCTAAGAGGTGTGGCAGTGGATAGGGGTGGTAAGAAGCATTGGGGAAAAAATTATAGTTTTTCTTTAAACAGGTGTTTCCTAAGAGGTGTGGCAGTGGATAGGGGTGGTGTGAAGCATTGGGAAAAAATTATAGTTTTTCTTTAAACAGGTGTTTCCTAAGAGGTGTGGCAGTGGATAGGGGTGGTAAGAAGCATTGGGAAAAAAATTATAGTTTTTCTTTAAACAGGTGTTTCCTAAGAGGTGTGGCAGTGGATAGGGGTGGTATGAAGCATTGGGAAAAAAATTATAGTTTTTCTTTAAACAGCTATTTCCTAAGAAGTGAGGCAATGGATAGGGGTGGCAAGGAGCACTAGGAAAATAATTCTAGTTTTTCTTTAAACAGGTATTTCCTGATAAGTGTGGCAGTGGATAGGGGTGGCAAGGTGCACTGGGAAAATAATTGTAGTTTTTCTTTAAACAGGTATTTCCTAATAGGTGTGGCAGTGAATAGGCAATGGATAGGGTGGTAAGGAGCATCAAGAAAATAAAAGTTTTTCTTTAAGCAGGTATTTTCTAAGAAGCCAGTCAGTGGATAAGGATGGTGGGGAGCATTGAGAAAATAATTTATAGTTTTACTTTAAACAAGTGTTTCCTAAGAAGTGTGGCAAGGGATAGGGGTGGTGGGGAACATCAAGAAAATAATTATTGTTTTCCTTTAAACCGGTATTTCCTAAGAAGCCAGTCAGCGGATAAGGATGGTGGGGAGCACCGAGAAAATAATTTATAGTTTTACTTTAAACAAGTATTTCCTAAGAAGTGTGGCAAGGGATAGGGGTGGTGGGGAACATCAAGAAAATAATAATAATTTTCCTTTAAACAGGTATTTCCTAAGAATTGTGGCAGCAGACAGAGGTGGTGAGGAGCACTGGGAAAATATTTACCAACTCCTTAAAGTCTTTCTTCAAAAAGGATCACTTTTACCTAAATATTAATCAGAAATAAACTAGGACAACTTCCAAATAATCTTATATATACCAATTTAAAATTCCAAACTGATAACCTTCCCTTTACATTTTCAGAAATCACAGTTCAAAACAACATGCCTTGTTTGAGACAACCTGAGAGTCTCTTTACTTGCAATGGACGTGATATCTCCATTGATTGTCCCCGTTGGATGTCACATCAGTTTACTGGATTTAGATGATACTCGGGCATCTTTGCGCTATAGCAGCTGAAACCTCAAATACCATGCATCACTTATGAGGTGTAATTGTTTTGCTTAGCTGTGATATATCTGCCGTCTTCCTGTCTGATTAGCCGCTTGCAGATGTCATTTTATCCTTGTCAAGATGAAATCATTGACAGAAATGTCACAAGCCCCTCTGCTTCCCCCTCTAAGCTTTGGAAATCAGTGCTGCCGAAAGGCTTGTGTAGCGGGGGGAAAGACTGGTTAGCAGCAGTGTCCGACTTATCTCTTTAAATTGTTCCCTATGCCGTGCTATGAGGTGCTATCGGTTCTGAATGTTAATGTCCCTGTGTGTGCTCCTGCCTCTCTCGCATTCCGTGTGTGTGTGTGTGCGCTTGTGTGTGAGAGTGCGTATCTCACCCTGCTTCTCTCCAGCGCTGTCTGTATCTGAGTGCATGCATCTGTGCGAAAGAGGGAGGAAAAAAAAAAAAAAGAAAAGAATACATCAGTTTAGCACGGACATGCATCTCTAACAAGGAGAAGAGGAGGAGAGAGTGAGTAGAAGAGGAGAGAGGAAGCAGGAGAATGACAAGGGACATTTAAATTGCTCACATCTTCCATCCTGAAGCTCAAGCTCCGCAAACTGGCAAGGTGTAGACCTGTTCAGAATTAACGTTCGCTCAGGTTCTAAATACTGACACCACAGAAGACTTGTACCAGAAATTAAAAAGGCTCGCTCCTTTTTTTTTTTTTTCATTTTTCATATTTCTTCTCCCTCCCCGGGTGAATCCTTTTACCCCCAAAAGGAGAAAAACAAATCAAAGGTTATTTTTTTACATCTCCCCCAACTTTGCATGCAACATGTGTAACGGGCTGCGTTTGCCTTGATAGATTATGAACAACCTTGGAAGGTGCAGAAAAGAAGAAGCAAGATTGGATGCAAACTCTGAGCAAGGCAGATGATGGGGGAAAAAAAAAAAGGGGGAGTGTAAAAATATAACCTCTAGCTGCTTATCAAGAAAAGAGGACCACCCCCCCTGCCTTGATTTTGGAGCACTATATTCTGGAAAGGGGGACAGATTTTTTTTTTTTTTAAGCTTGGTGCATAAGCGTGTTCAGATTTTTTTTTTTTTCCTCTTGTGTTCATTTTGTGTTTCTGCCTGTCACTGCGTGACATCAATGGAACTGACACAGGGATGTACTAAGAGAAGCTTTGGCTGTTCTGGCAGGTCCTAGCTCTCCACCAGCTGCCTCTGTCTCTACCGGTTTGGGGAACGATGCAATGAGAAGGTAAGTTAGAGCCAATCTTTACTTTTATAGTCCATCTTCTTCAATTGCAGGAGCTGAAGGTGGGAGGCGAGGGCAGGCGTCCCTAAAAAAAAAAAAAAAAAAAAAAACTCCTGATCATATTTAGAAGGTCAGATTCAGCAATCCATACTAAAAACACATCCTGTCAAAGTTCATTGAAACAAAAACTCATGTAGATCTTCTTACCTTTTAAAAATTGTTGACTTTTGGAAAGTGTTAAGGATGATCTTCTTGAATTAGCAAAGACAATTTTCTTTCAAGGGCATTCCTGGAGAAAATGAACGTGGTGTAGGTTTTTTCCTTTTAGAAAATAAATATTTCATGGGTAGATTAAACACAAATCTCTTTTGACTTTTGCCCATGATGGGGGGGGGGGGGGGTATGGGGGGGGGGGGGGAGTGATGAGGCTGATGCTTGCCCCAGTCTAGAGTGTCTGTTAAATTTGGGATTCTGGGTAATGATATGTACTATGTCACAGTGGCTTCTGCATATGTGCTAACAAGGTTTGATGTTGGACATTTGAATCTTTTTTTTTCACAATTGTTTACTGAGCCACAAGTTAGGTGGTTGGCAGGGATCACTGCATATGTGTGTCTATTTGTGTATGCTACTGAGATCGTGTTTATATCAGTTCCTCTGCATTACAGCCTTTTTTCTCCACGTTTCATGGGCTATTGGCTCTGGAAGGCTTATCAATTTCCATTTGAAAAGCTGTTTCTTCTTTATTTAATTGCCCTTGCTTCTTGGCTTATTTTGCTGGTGGGCATGTAAGGCAAAGGGGGGGGGAGGGGGGGGGTTAAAGAAAAGGAACTCATAGCCACAAATGTTATATAAAATATAACTCAAATCTCAAATAGTAATGCCCACACATTGGTATGCCTTAGGATGTGTACCAGCCGCTGGTATAATCCTTCATGGGGAAAGAACACATTGTTTTTCTTTTTTTTTTCCTTTTCTACTATCTAGCAGGAGAGCTGGTTTGAAGCACATTTAATCTAATGTAATCATGCAGACTTCTGCATTCTCTCCAGCACTGACCGGTAGGGTCAAGCTGCAAGCAGTATTGTTGGCTGTATGGCAGGCAAGCGGTTAACTGTACCAGTAAAACTCTGAGACTGCCTGTATCTGATTTAACCTGTTCTCTGTTGTGAATAGGATTTGATACCCCCAACATACACAGATGCAGTTTTTTTTTTTTTTTGTGGTGGTGGATTGCATATGTTATGACTGTTGGCAAGGACATTGCAGAAAAAAATGATTTTAAAGTAAAAAAATAATCATCAAAAGTTCCAGAGTGAAAGCTTGGATTTGTCACACTATGATGGATTTTGGGATCTCATGTAATACTGCAGATCATGACATGGCTATATGCATACATGCTTAGAGAATAACTGCCTGGGCCAAGAAAAAAAAAAGAGACCTTTTATTTCACATCTGTGCTGCACCGTCCATCAATACTTTATGGCTCTGACCTCCCCATCAGGTAATTAATACACATGCTCCTCAAGCTTGTTTATGCCAGGAATGGCCATTCCTCTATTTACCTTTTTAACTATTAATCAATGTATCAGTCCTAATAACTTTGCTGTTTTTATAATGCAATGAGACCCCACTATCTATTCTGCCCTGATAGGATGCAATACCTTCCTGCTTCCTGAACTCACTCTACAGCGCCACCTGCATATTTAGAAATGAAACTGCATGTCACAAAAATCAAAGTTCATTCCCTCCACATGTAATTTTTACATACATTATGTAGAAGTGTGAAAGGTTTTTCAAGTTAATTGAAAAGTACTTCCTTTTTTATGCAGGGATGTCACAATTTATACATTAAAAAAAAATGTGCACTTTTCTACAAGACAACTTGATAAGAGGACTAAGGTTTTGTTACACCTGGCCTTTGTAATAATAAATCTACATATTAAAGTTGTCTGCTGAGCACTAGTTAAAAAAAAAAAAAAAAAAAAAAGTTTATTTAATTAGATAATACAAAGAGTTATGATGATTATGAGCAAAGTGCTGAAGCCGATTGCAACCAATCAGACCACTGTTGTGCAGCCACGCCAAAGAGAGAAAATAGTTCTGACTGGTAGCTATAGGTTATATGCCTTGTAACGTGCTTTTTTTAATAATCTTACTAATCGCTATAGAAGAACCTCCCTCTTAGCAGTAGCCTATTATCTGTTTGATAATGAAAGGGCAGGATTGAAATTGATTTTTAACTTACTTGAACCTTACATGTCTCCTACCAGTCCTGCTGTTTTTTTTTCCCCAAATATCTGGGCACTCTTTTTTTTGATGTCTGTATGCACTTTTTAAAATGCTCTTTTAGTTTTTTTTCCTTCTTCTGAGATTTAAGAGATAGATGTAATCAACTCATTAGACACCCAAGAGCTACAAAAACCATCTCTCTGCCTGGCTTTTCTCTCTCCTGAGTACACAACAGGTTAATTGAGTGCACACAAAAATCTCTTTCTATACCACAGATAGGACTCATGAGTCTGCAGGGAATATTAGCTCATCAGAAGTAGTGTTCATCTGAGAAACACCAAAAGAACACAGAGCATTAAAACACACTAAAAAAAAGATAAGGAATAAAGTCTACCCAAGTAAGCAAATAAAAACTAGTTTAGAAAAGAGTCAATGCACTAATTGCTGGCACTGAGAGATGTTGATGCTTATTTTGGCTACCGAATCCATCAAACAGACATTCTAGAATGATTTGCAAATACAGCCGCTTAAATTGTTGATCTTACAATACTTCTCAGCTGTGAAACTGAAATTTTGCCACTCTGAAATGAAGGTTTGAAGGAAAATTTCCCCTTTGCTTTGTAGCAAGCAGTTACTTTGTGGTGCATTTACTACTCAGTGGCTGCACAGAGGCTACAACAGTGTCTTTAGTGAGATGGGTACTAAATGTCTTTGTTGGCACCACATAGATTATTCATATGATCCTAAATGCTGACTGTTAGTAGTAAGAATGTAAGGCTAGCAATAGCCATGTACGTCTTTTGTCAATTTTGATAACAATTAAGAGAAGATTGTCAAGCACTCTTAACTAGAGATTAAATTAAATTTGTAATTGTCATCAGTGAGTCACAATTTGAAGATATTTTGCAATTCAGTAATGATTTTGAATTGCCTGAAGAATGTTATTGACCCAGGACAGGTTAATTATTAATAAAATGGTGAATAGACTAAGCATGGACTGGTGTCTTTGTTTGGCACTAACACTAAAAAAATGTCTCTTAACTGGGTGCTAAGTTTGCTGGTATATAGGAAATTATCTAAGACCAAAGCCATCTTCCAATGAGGACCTCCAGTTTAGGCAATGAATGTTTATAATGAATCTGAAGATATTGTCTCTTTTTTTCAATTATAATTTGCAAAGACTTTAAACTTCAACTACATAGAGTGTGGTGGCCCTAACATAGCCTTCCTCAACCTGTTTACCCCCGAGGAAATCTTCAAATATTTGACTGTCTCGGGGAAGCCCTGCTAAAAATAATTATGGGTACAGATTTCAGTACTCTAGCATCAACACTAAATTGTAGAACACTTTAAATATAAGAATAAGTAATATGCCATACTTGATATGTTTGACACCCTGATTTATTTTTATGACTCCTACTTTGTACAGCAACACGTTTAGTAATAGTCTTGAAATTAAAATAATAATAACAGAAACAAAAGGCAGATAGTAAAAATGTTGGTGTCCCCTAAAATTATAGGTCAGTATATAGGTGCCCCATTGCATTGGTGGTCATTGTGGTCAGAGATCAATTTACCATTGCTTACTGTGCAAGGAACCCCTAGCAACCTCAGAAGGAATCCTAGGGAACCCAGGATGGAGCCTAGCCAGTGCTACAGTAGGTTGCCAGCTGAAATTAACACATTGACTTCATTTTTGCTGTGACCAGCTGACCCCTTACCTTCATTACTCTTTTTAGGTGATCACAATTTTTAATCAAGTTTACAGATATTAGAAAACAATTCTACTTTCTGTATGGACCTTCTCTATGCTCATGGTTATTCCCTTTAGGCTAACTCATTTATTCAATGCATTAAGTTGTTCTACTGTTCTGTTTTGAGCAATTTTATAGTAATTAAAGGCAACTGTAAAAACAAACACAAATACATACAGTACATGTTATTTGATGGCTTTCAGACCTCCGGCTATAATGATCATTATTTGCTATAACAACCATCATTTTTAGCAGTAAGAACCAATGACAGCTGGAACTAACAGTCATATGGCTCAAACCATATTCATTATGGCAAAAAACTCTTTCTTTAGAGCTTGGTGAATGAAGCCTTTCATGCATTCCTTGTGCTATCTCTGTAAGAGGGATAATTAAGTAGATTTTTTTCAGCAGCTATTACATTATTTATGGCAACGCAGCACTAACACATTATATCAACATGCATTTCAAAGGTCACTGACGTCACAGAGGTCACTGACATCAGTCCTTGGCCAGACTAGTGTCATTAGTTATGGATAGATTAGTCAGAAGCCAAATAACCAACATCCTTTTGGATTGTGGAAAGGAACCTGCAGTGATAAGGATGGAAGCTTTTTATGTTAGCTTTTTATCCTTAAAGGAAACATGCACTGGGAAGATGTGCAGGTTGCCACTACTGAGTTTTTTTTATTATAAAAGCTACTTGACCAGGTATCATTCTGATCCAAAAGCTTTGATACTTTCTAAACCACTAGCTTAGAACACGTATGCAAAAAAAGATATATGAAGCCCCCTTGACCCCCCTTCCTCCTAGGAAAAGGGAGCCTTGACTGCTGGTAGCTTGGGAGCTACATGGGCGTTAACCTAAAACAGGGAGATTTAGTTGCTCTGACGGGATTGGCCACTAAGGCGCAAGGGGACTGGGTGGAGTCTGAACTATAGAAAAGGCTATACAATGGCACGTCCCACCACTTTGAGGAGATTCTGATGTCACAAGAGTCGCCCACCCTCCCACTCGTTGCGTGTTTCATCACAGCTTTATTGGCTGTTTTACCTTGCCAGCGATGGATATTGCTTTATGGGCTATGCTCTCAAGTTTAAGTCTGGGATCAGTTTAATGCCTGTCTTGCGCTGGTGGTGGAGACGGGCCTCTTAGACAATTTGTGTTTTGTTATGGACGGTATAACTGTGACTGGCATTGTTATGTAGTATTTCGAAATTGTTACAGTTGGTAAGTTCAATAAAGCTTTGTACTTGCCCTAATTCCAGTTTAAAGCGATTATAAAGTCTAGTTTTTTTGTTTTTTTTTTAATAACAAACATGTTATACTTAAGTAATTTTATTGAAATATATAATATGATTAAAAAGGAAGCAAGCAGGGATAGCAATACATAGAATGCAGGTGACATGAGTACTGTAATAGCAAGGAACCCAACGCGTTTCAAAGTGAATAACTTTTTCTTCAAAGTTATTCACTTCGAAATCCGTTGGGTTCCTTGCTATTACAGTACTTTTGTCCTGACTTTTGTATTATCAATTTGTAAATTCATTGGAGTGCCTGTAAAGTCCCACCAATAGGAGAACCCCCTTTTTTCTTGTTACAAATATATGGGATGTGGCACCAATATCAGGGTCGCCATTGAGAGCAATTCTTTAACATGTTATACTTACCTCCTCTGTGCAGTTGGTTTTGCACAGAGCAGCCTGGATCCTCCTCTTCTTGGGTCCTTCGTTCCTGCTCCTGGCCCCTCCCTCCTTTTGAGTGCCCTCACAGCAAGTAGCTTGCTATGGGGGCAGCCAAGCTGCAGCTCCATGTGTCCATTTCTCTCTCTTCTGATTGGCTCACTGACTGATTGACAGCCGTAAGAGCCAATGGAGGAGGGAGAGTCCCAGGACAGCCAAGGGACTCGTGGACATCGCTGGACAGAGGGGGCACAGGTAGGTATTAGGGGTGCTGGGGAGCTGCTACACACAGAAGGCTTTTTATCCTAATGCATAGAATGCATAGAACTCCTTTAAATCAGTCTGTGTGTCTTTTCTGGGTGTGAGATTTTGGTTTGTAATAGCTGGTTAAAATGACCCTTTGCTTCTCAGAAGTCATGACTTTACTTGTTTGCTGCATGTTTGTTCTGGGTCATTGCCTCATTGGCTAAGACAACTTTACAGTTGGTAATAGAAATACAACTAGCATTTTTTAGAAGCAAGTCAGAAATGGTAGCCCCCATTTGTCTTTCAGTATATGTTTCCATTAAGAAAAACAACTCCCATCTGCTAGTATCTAAGCAATGGGGTTGATTTACTAAAGGAGTAGAGATTTTACTTTCTTTTTTTTTTTTTTTTATTTTTTTTTTTTGAGATTTTACTTTCTAATTAAATGTAAAGCTGCCACTATCCAGTAAGCAAACACCTTTTTTTCTCTATCACAATATTGGGAATTTTAGGTAAAAATAGCTTCAGTATATGCACTTTAGAAAGTAACCATGCTCTACCCCCTTAAATATGTCACTCCATTGACTTCCACTCTGAAATGGTGAAGTAGCTAGTGAGGAATGCTAGTGAGGAATTTACACTATGAAAAGCTTTTGTTTGACTAGGACCAAACAGCCCAAAGGAAATCAAACCAACACGGAGAATATTAACCCTGGTGGAATTTGATTCCTGCACCTTGTTGCTGCAAGTAACCAGTACTAATTATTGTATTATAAGAAGTCCATTGACAGCTTATTGTACATATAACAGCAGGTATAATGCTATGAAATGCTTGGCATCAAAATGTCCCTTTTGGGTCAGCACTGGTAATCCATCAACACTGGCTTTTTTAAAAGGAGCTTTATGAGTCGAAGAATTTTTGCAGGTTGGTGTAAGCATCTAGACCCCTGGTGCCCAACCTGCGGCTTGAGGGCCAAATGCTGCCATTTGGTACAGTAATTGCAACCCCCAAACCTCAGCAGTCTGTAGTGGGAACATTGATTAAGGTAATGGCATTGATCTCTACTAGCCCCATGTAACATGTTCCAAGATTTGTATTGTCTTCTGCAACATATCACTAGCCAAAAATGTAGTATGTCCACAATCTTTGACTCTCATTTCCTTTGTTAGGTCTGCAGGTTCTGACAGTCCTCTCAAACATTACATATATTAAACACTATATGCGACCCATTACTGATGTCAGGGGCCGTGCTTGTGGTCCCCTTCAGCTCATAAGTTGACACCCACTTATCTAGACATTGCACCTGCTTTTGTTTAGGACTTCCTCCTCTGAATGCCACCCCTCCCCCTGACCCTGCTGTACTGCCATAGTCTTTCAGTGTAGTGGGGACTAATGGAGCCGAGGGAGCCTTTCATATTATGCACTGTTCAAAAGTGCCTGACTATGTCTGCCCTTTCTGCCGAGGGACCTGTTAGCTCATAAGTTGACATCCACTGATCTAGACATTGCTCCTGCCTTTGTGCAAGTCTTCCTCCTCGAAATGCCTCCCCCACCACCCCCGCTTCCGTAGTCTTTCAGTGCATCGGGGACTAATAGAGCCGAGGGAACCTTTCATATGCACTCTTCAAAAGTGCCTGACTATGCCGGCCCTTTCTGCCTCCTGCCTCCATTCATAGAAGCTGTAACAAGGGCTTCTTTGAATAAAAAATAATCTATAAATAGAGGAGGAGGCTCCTTCATTAATCTGCCCATCCTCCATTCATAGCTAGAGTGCAGCTTCTATGAATGGAGGAAGGGAGGAAAAATTGCAGGAATAGTTGGCACTTTTGGCAAGTATATATGACAGGTCCCTCGGCTCTCTTTACCCCCCCCCTGCCACCAAACCAGAATATTATGGCGGCAAGGGCAAGAGGGGATCGGAGGAATATTTAAATGAAAGCATGAGTAAATAGCACAAGGGACACATCACATTTATAGTAAGTAATGTCCCTTGTGGTTATTCCTTTTTTTGTTTTTTTTATTAAACTTAGGCTTTAATGTTATGGTAAGGCACAGTTAGATTGTATGGTATACCTTATCATCAGTAGCGACAAGAATTAACCCAAAAATGTTATAGTAATAGCAGGGCCTTATAGGTTTACTTGCTGCCTGGTTTCTGTTATGTTTGGGATATTCTTACAATGTGATCCCTCCTATACGCTTAGTAGTTTTGGGTGTTCCTGTCCACCTTTGCATATTCCAGCATCTCCTGCTGCATTCATATTAATATAATATTAATAACAAATTTAACAAGGGGGGTAGGCCACAGCAGGTGTGAAGACCAAGGAACTCAAGCAGAAAGATTTCACTAATAGAGTCTCCTAGGGAGATAAGAAATTGTAAGGTGTTTTAACTCCATCATTTGCCAAAAACTGAAATATCAGTTTAAAGTGGACTGACTGACAGTTAAAGCAGAACTAAACCCATCTTTTTAATAATATCCCAAAGCAGTTACATTCAAGGGATATAGTGAATAATAACTATCCCTGTTGCTTGCTCTCTCATCCAGTAGTCAAATGGCTGGTGTCATGACAGATCATGTGCAGTACCATGCAATAAGAAACTGTGCAAATCAACCAGAGGCTAAGATGGCAAATGTAAAGGAGAGTATGGTTTAGTTCCACTTACTCTCCATTGCTCCATTGGGTGCTTAGGCTTCAAATCTCCGCTGGTCTTGGCTGAACTAACCCTTTAAAATTGATGGGGTTTATATATTAGGCGAGACAGACATTTTCTTTGTTCACTGCATTAATTACAATTAAAGTCCAGTTTTTAATGTTAAAGCGGAGTTCCACCCTCAAAATGAACTTTTCACCGTCCACTTGCTTTAATTTACCTGAAAAACAATTACATAATTAAAAATTTTTTTTTTTGATTCACTTACCTTGTTTTTAAAGAAAATATACTTACCTTCCTTCCTCTTCCTCCCTCTGTGGCCGAGCGTCATCGATCCCAGGAGTCAATGCGCCTGCATCGGCCCTGCTCGTCACTTTTCCGGTGCAGGCGCGTCATTCCCTGCTGAATAGCTTCTGGGCATGCCCAGAAGCTGTGCAGGGATGACGTGCCTGCACTGGAAGTGACGAGCAGGGCCGTTGCAGGGAATTCTGGGACTCCGACTTCACCGAAGAGGATGCTCCTGCTTCAGCTGCCTACACCTGAGATGGCAGCGCTGGACAAGACATTTTCAAGGTAAGTATTTCTTCTAAAAGGTAAGTGAAACAGGGGACAGTTCAGAGGCTAGCGTTGCTTAAATGCACTAGCCCTGGCTGTCCCGTGGGTATTTTTATCTAACAAAAATGTTCAGGGTGGAACTCCGCTTTAACATTATATAGTAACAAATTATACCAGTTAATATGCTTTCAGGTGGCATATTAGCAGATGGTTTGTTGTAAAAGGCAACAGAGGAAGGGCTATGTTAGTAAAAACCTTTTATTTCCTATTCAAAAACATGGAGCTGTGTCCCAATGGAAAATGCAGTATTTGACATGAAAAGGCGGTGTTTCACTTGCTTTGCCTGCCAGTGCACTTTAATTGGATATTCTGCATCCAAAGAACGGCAGTGAAATGCAAAGCATGCCAGTTGCCGCATCTAAGCTGCCATTAGTACTGCCCTAATAAAGTCAGTGGGATATTACTGACCTGGGTTTGATGTGTAGGCCAGCCTTTTTCAACCAGGGTGCCCAGGCACCCTGGGGCACCTTAAGGTATCTTCAGATGTGCTTTGGCAAAATGCCTAAAAATTGCCCAAAAATTGTGTACAATCCAGCGAGGGGAACAAGCCTGCCTTTTAGTTACACAAAGCCATTTTTATTGTGCATCATTACGATTATCTAGCTGCCGGCATCCTATGACGGTTGCCTGCACAGCCTCCTTGTTTGACCCTCCTGTGCCCCTTTCCTTCAGCACTGGGGTGATGTTAGCTAACTGAGAAATTAAGGGGGAAGAGAAACATTAGACAAACACAAACAATGTAGGCTATGTGGGACTTTAGGTGAGACACCAGCAGGTAATGCCCAGCGTCTCCATCCCTGTATCAGAAAAAACGTAGGTTGAAAAGGATTAAAAGAGGTGCATGGAAGCCAGTCAGCCCCCAGTCTGATGTACTCACCCTCCAGTCTGCCACCAACCAAGTAGACCTGTCTCATGATATAAATAAAGAACAGGGGTTTAGTTGACACGCATTTGCAAACGCATGTGTAAGCTGCAGGGCCACTACACGGCACCCTGCGTTACCTGCAGTCCTAACACTTTTAATTTGAGTGTCTCCACAATGGGAGCACATGGCTGCTAATGGATGGATAGGAGGCAGGTGGGAGGGAGAAGCCCAAACCTCCCCCAACCCACCCCCATCCATGACTGGTCTAGTATCTCAAAACTCTAATAGCGATGTTATGCGATGGTACAAACTGAAAACGACCAGCTGAGAAGCATACACCTCCAACCCCTTGGTGGATGCAGTGTAAAACACAGATTGGGACTTTATATGAGGCAATTGGCCTGTAAAGCACAGTGCCTCCATCCCTAATTTCATAAAATATTTGGGACTTTACATGAGACAAGCAGGTCATGCTATTGGTCTCCACCCCTGTATATTAAAAAACTGGGGTCAAATTAGACTGCATCCACCAAAAAATGCACGAAAATCGCACGGTGGGACTTTAAATGAAGCACCAGCCTGTAGGCAAGGCACCTCCATCCCTGGTTACATAAACAATGTAGGCTATGTGGGACTTTAGGTGAGACACCAGCAGGTAATCCCCAGCGTCTCCATCCCTGTATCAGAAAAAACGTAGGTTGAAAAGGATTAAAAGAGGTGCATGGAAGCCAGCCAGCCCCCAGTCTGATGTACTCACCCTCCAGTCTGCCACCAACCAAGTAGACCTGTCTCATGATATAAATAAAGAACAGGGGTTTAGGGAAACATTAGACTACTAGTCAGTACCAGTGTTTTAAAGTGTATATGGAAGAATAAATCACCTCTAACATGTGGGGATGTTGCTGCATTATGTAAAACTATTAGAATATTTTTTTACATTTTAGAATGGGGTTCATAATTTTAAAGGGTGCCTCAACTGAAAGAAGGTTGAGAAACACTGGTGTAGGCAAATAGGCTGTTTACTTTGCAAGATAATTTTTCCTTAGCTTGGTGAATGTGGTGAAAGTTCACTTTGTAAAGCATGCCCAATCATGTGCAAGGTAAATAAAAAACAATATTTGCTTACGCATACTTTGATAAATCAGCAGAGCTTCACCTTATTCACCATGCTAAGGGAAATTTCCCTTGGAAAGTGCAAAATCCCTTGCTAAACATACAGCCTATGTGCCTTTTGCAAATCAACCCCCCCCCCCCCATCTCCTTACTCTTGTTTGCTGGCATTCAGCACATAGGGCAGACTCTCATACGGCCTACAATATTGTATTTTAGTATATAGTTTACTAAAAGAATGAGATTCTTAGATTGTAAGCTCTAATGAGCAGGGCTTTCTGATTCTTATTGTATTAAACTGCATTGTAATTGTACTGCCCTTATGTTGTAAAGTGCTGTGTAAACTGTTGGTGATATATACTGTAAATCATGTATAATAATAATAACACAAGGGATAGAATTTGTATATTGGGGCATCACTATTCAGTTCTGCATAGAGGAGTGCAATGGAGTTGATTTACTAAAACTGGAGAGTGCAGAATTTGGTGCAGCTGTGCATTGTAGCCAAACAGCTTCTAACTTTGGCTTGTTCAGTGAAATCGTTTGTTACCCCAACACTGCATATTCCTGATATGTGCCTGCCATTCCCCCCTTAATGACCAGGCCATTTTTTGCGATACAGCACTGCGTTATTTTAACTGACAATTGCGCGGTCGTGCGACGCTGTACCCAAATAAAATTTATGTCCATTTTTTTCCCCACAATAGAGCTTACTTTTGGTGGTATTTGATCACCTCTGCAAATTTTATTTTTGCGCTATAAACAAAAAAATAGCGACAATTCTGAAAAAAAAAAAACAATATTTTTTACTTTCTGCTATAAAACATTCCCAATAAATAAATAAAAATAAACTTTTTTCATCATTTTAGGCCAGTATGTATTCTGCTACATATTTTTGGTAGAAAAAAAAAACCCTAATAAGTGTATATTGATTGGTTTGCGCAAAAGTTATCACGCCTACAAACTAGGGGAAAGATTTATGTCATATTTATTTTTTTTTGTTTTACTAGTAATGGCGGCAAACAGCAATTTTTTTTTTTTTTTAGCAGGACTGCGAAATTGCGGTGGACAAATCAGACACCTAACTGACATTTTTAGACACTTTTAGGGGGACCAGTGACATTACTACAGTAATCAGTGCTAAAAAAATATGCACTGTTACTGTAATAATGACACTGGCGGGGAAGGGGTTAACACTAGAGGTGATCAAAGGGTTAAATATGTGCCTAGGGGTTGCTTTGTAATTGTGTGGGGGCTTGGCTTGCTGAATGAACACAGAGACCTGTGTTCCTAAATAAGAGGAACACAGGATCCCTGTGTTCATAACTGACAGAACAGCGGTCTGCCGTGTTTACAATGGCAGACCGCCGTTCTGTCTCCACAGGGAGCGATCGTGGGTGCCCTGCAAACATCGCGGCTGCTGGACCCGCAAATTGGCTCCTCCTGTAGCAAATTGGTGCGCTCCACCACTAGCGGTCGCGTGAAACGACGTACATAGTTTCACGGGACAGAGCCGACTTGCTGCAGTATATGTACTGCTGGCGGTCAGCAAGTGGTTATAGCTGGATTCACACCTAACCTTTTTTCATTGAAATGAGTGGAAGTGCTTCAAAGTACATCAACGCTCGCTGTGTGTGTTGTGTGCTTTTACCATGCTTTGCAAAGCAGTATATTGGGTGTCATTGCTCATCATAACTCACATCATTGCACAACAAGGTTTGTGACGTGTCGATGTGCATCATGGCACATATTGAAGGGCATCTTAATGCTTGCATTCACTTCATTACTTTTCTACTTTTCTTTGACCTCAGCGGAAAATGCATCAAGCAAAAATGCAAAGAAGTGAATCCAGCCTAAATCTATTTTGTAGAATGGTTGTAAAGGGTAAACGTTTTATACCGTTATGCATTCAATGCATGAAGGTAAAAAAAACCTTCACGGTGCAGCTCCCCCTAATACTTACTTGAGGCTGATCCTGATCCTGATCCAGGGATGTGCAAAAGAGCAGCAGTTCTCCTGGGTCTCTCTCTCCTCATTGGCAGGAGCCATTTGCTCCCACTGCTATCAATCACAGCCAGTGAGAAGGGAGCTGAGGGCTGGACAGGGATGAGCCACATTTTATGTGTCCATGCCCTCAGAGCAATCAGCTTGTTTGGGGGCATTTGGCAAGGGGCAGGGGCTAGAAGTGCCAGCTGGGGACCTGAGAAGAGGAGGATCACAGAGTATCCCAGAACCTCCTCTTTTCAGGTCCCCAGCTGACACTTCTGGCAAGTATGATGTATTTATTATTTTAAAGAAAAAAATGAATCTTTAGAACCACTTTAACCACTTCAATACTGGGC